>NC_044041.1:158996908-159350820 GCF_901765095.1 Microcaecilia unicolor
GAATCCCTGATTCTGTTTCATTACAGGTAATGTATATCTATAGGAATAACACAGATAGAGAATCTTCACAACCAGTCCAAATTTAATTACGATATTATATTCAAAACCCCATACTTCTCAGTTCTTTAATGCAGTGCAATAGCTCTCAATGTATCAATATAACTTTCCCATAAACCTCAGTGATGTGCGATCATCAGCAATTTATTGACACTGACGATCCTCACACATATCCACCTCTTCATTGGTTTAATTAATTAATTTTACAGTTTTATAGTTTCCTTTCAAATTATTAAAGCCCATACTTTAAATTGAACTTATCTTTTCTCTCTTTTATTTATCAGACCCGGGGGTTAGGCTGCCCGACATGCACGTTTCGCTCCGAAATGAGCTGTCTCAAGGACATCCCCTACAATATAGAAAGTATTTTATTAATATCTACACCCCATACATCAGCAGTCAACCCATGTGTAGAGCGCACATATATTTAGATTTAACAAACCAGAAAAACTTACCCCATGATCTTATTAGCGCCAGCTCAGCAAAAGTAATTCAAAAGCCAAGATGGCGCCAGCATTTTTTCAAATCAATTAAATACCAGCTGATCTCTGACGTATTCATCTTGAGAACCCCGCCCCCCATGGCATTCCACCGGCAGCCTTTCTCCCTACACTGCCGCCGGTGGTAGGTTGGAAATAATTAAATAAGTGTAGCCCATTCAATTTCTGCATTTAAGCCCATCGGTGTAACCGTTTGTAACATAAAAATGTTAAATTGTTCTCTAAAGTTTAAGAGTTTCTATAGGAATAAGCATATTATTAAATGTTAGAGGTGAAGACAAGAAATTATACATATATATGTAATTAGTACCCATTTATATTTGCATAGATTATAATAATTAATATTAACTGGATAAGCAATTGAGTATAGGGGACCAGGTTTTATTAAATGCTAAAAGGGAGCCGCATTTCTCTGCAGCAGCTTTTTCATATTTAGCGTAAAGACATACTGTATTCCACCACATATCATAAGATAACTTCGTAAAGCCCTTCAAATTTTGACATATCAGTTTTAAAGCAACTTGAATCAATATACATAATAATTTGGCTATGTGTGGTTGTATTACCATGTCTAAACCAAATTCTCCCGTGATTATGATTTTGTACGTTAGAGAGATCTTAAAATCTAGAATATGGGAAATAGTGTCCTCTATACGAGACCAATACTCATCCAGTATAGGACAATGGTAAATTAAGTGGTCTAAAGTACCTACATGGTTGTGTCACATCCGTTGCCCCCTCCGGCTGCTCCTCCACGGGAAGCAGGAGCCGGCGTCCAACACGGCGAGGGCCGGCTTTCTTGAGGCCGCGGCGGAGAGCCGGGGCTCGCCACGGCGATAGCCGCCCAGTACGGGGCCGAGGCCGTGGGCAGGCGATCGCGGCTGCCGGACTCTCGATCGCCAGCTATGGGGTCTTTGCTTGCACCAGTGGGGAGAATGGCGCCGAAACGCGATGGCCGGCGTCTCCTTCATTTTCGGGCGCGGGAACCCGAAGCTCCGCCTCTGAGGAGTTAGATTGGGAGGCCAGTGCTGCAGTCCCGCCTGGGAGGTCGGACAGAGCCAATCAGAAGGATTCTGTCGGTAACCAGGTTCTGATTGGCTGGCTATGTTGGCTGGGGCTGGGCGGTTGAATGCCGACAGTATTTAAGGTGTCCCAAACATCAGTATGGAACGTAGATCATAGACAAATAATATTTTAATTTTTTAATCTTTTAATTTTGATATCTGGAGACCATCAGATCTAACTGCCTCACACAACCATCAGAACATATATTTGTTCTATCGCAATAAGCGAAATGGTGTGGTGCAAATCCTCATTGGCTCCTCCCATTATTCAACAGCATTCTTATATTATGTATATTGCTTCTATTTTTAATTCTATTTCCTTGTATAATCCACATATAACTCATGAAAAAGTTAATATTTATAAAGACACTTATCTTCCTTTTTTGGTGGTTTTTTGTGAAGAGACAGTATTTAAGGAGCAGGCCTGAGATAGGACATTGCTTCAGGTTCTGTTTCCCGAGGCCCCTCTGTTTGTTCCTGTTCTCAGTAGGTTTCCTTGTTCTACTGGTTTTCACTTTTGGACTGTTCCTGGTTTACTCTGCTAGCCGCCTGTCTCGACCTTTTGCCTGATTCAGACTACGCTGTGAGCTGCCTGCCCTGACCTGTTGCCTGTTTTTGGACTTCTCCATTTTCCACCTGCCCTCTTCGCTCCTGGTTCCAGTCTGGGTCAGTTCATCAACCCCGCGGTTCCAGAAGTCCCATTGGCCGCCTGCAGCTGGGGGCTCAACCCTTGGTGAATGGCGGTCGCCGCGGGTGAAGACTTGGGGTTGCACGGCTGTCCTTTGAGGTCCTTCGGGGCCTTGCGGGACCTAAGGGCTCACCTTCCTTTCAGACAAGACAGGTTGTTACAAGACCAGCATCTATTTGAGACTTCATTAGATATTTTGGAAAGTTTGTAAGGTGTCCACATAGCTCTATGCAAAATGTAGAATGATGATTGGGTAAGAGCAGATGATTTTGAGGATTTATATAGTAATGTTCAGATTTTTTCCCATTGTTCTGCAGATATTTGAGAATTGAGTTCTTTGTTCCAAATGTTTTGTAAGGCTGAAGGAGAGTGAGAAGAATGCTCTTGGAAGATTTTGTACTATTTAGAAGCCGTTTTCTTCCCATTAGACAACTGATGACATAATGTTAAACAACTTGGAGTTTCATCCTTTAATGAGTTAATATCGAAGTTTGTAGAAATGCAGTGTTTTAGTTGTAGCCATTGAAAGTAGCAGTGATTATATAAGTTATACTTTGCCTGTAGTGTAGAAAAAGGTAGCCACTTGTGGTTATCCAATAGTTGATATAGAAACCATATTTTTGCTTCAATCCATTTAGGCCAAGCAAAACACATTCCATTAATTTTTAGTTTTGGATTATTCCAAAGTTGTATCTTAGTGGTCGAATGGATAGAGATTTTAACACATGTCCAATGTGTTGAATGATGATTGAGAAGAGAATATGATGGGATTATAATCTGAATTGTGTATTGAAGACCGTGGTAAGAGAGGTGTTGGGGTTGCTTTAAAGTTCTTTGCTTCCCATTTTATCCAAAGTGGGTCAGTATGTTCTTCTTTTGAGGTGATCCATAAAGAACTTTGTCTTAGTAAGAACGCCTTATTGTAGTCCAAAAAGTTTGGAAAATTAACACCACCATTTTGTTTGGGGAATTTTTTTTTTTTATTTGTAAGAAGTCTTTATTATGCAATTCAAGAATACAGATTTGCTTCGATACAAAAAGAATGATGCACCGGTCCACAAATCTTACATAGACATAGGTAAAGCCAGTACACTTCTCATATACAACTGTAACATTCAAAACCAAACCTCAGTAGACTTCAAAAATTTCTTAAACTTTTTCAAAATATGCTAATTATCCCACCCGTGTCCTACCCCCCCCCCCCCTTCCAACTTTCCCCCTTCCCTCCCTCCCAGTTGATTTAGCAATGTGACCGTACAGACTGCTATCATTATAACATCACACTACAGAGTTTGCATAGTAGTCAAAAAATTGTTTCCATATCGATTGCCATTTATTCATCTGGCGTTTTCTTACAGCTATCAACCTCTCCATCTCACACACGTAACTCAATTTGCTATGCCATTTTGTGATTGGCGGGACCCCTGTCTGTTTCCAATGGGAAGCTATGGTTACTCTGGCAGCCCCCAGTGCCTGTTGCACCAAGATTTGTTGAGGCTTCTTTAGGCCTGGAGGCTTTACTGAAAAGAGGAAGAGCTCAGGAGTCCACGGAATTGAACACCCCACCCACTGCTGTAACCGAGTATGAACTGACTTCCAAAATGCCCGAACTTTTACACATCTCCACCACACATGACCCATAGTCCCTCTTTGTCCGCACCCCCTCCAGCACAACCCGGAAGAATCCGGAAATATGCGATGAAGACGATCCGGAGTGAGGTACCATCTATATAGTACTTTCATTGCATTTTCTTTAAATGGGACATGACTATACACACCGACTGCATGTCGTTCTATTCTCTCCCACTCGGTCTCCCCCAGGGCCATTCCAATCTCCTTCTCCCAACTCTTCCTATGTAGAGTATAGCTAGGTACTTGTGCAGCAATACTGTGATATAGCCGACTGATCAATCCCCGGGAAAAGGCAAATTTCTCACATATGTCTTCCACATATAACCGTTCCCTTTTTATGACCTGACGTACAGCCTCAATTTTAAGGAAATGGGCTAATTGACAATAAGCAAATTCATCCCCATCCTGTATGGAGTACTTGATCTTCAGGGTCTCGAACGGGATCAGAGAATCTTCCTCGAACATCTGACCCCAATTGCTCAGGCCCTCCATATGCCACCGCTGAAAAACCCCCGTTTCGTTCCCTGGTAGAAACATGGGATTAAATGCTATAGGGGCAATACGTGTTAATATACAACGTCCTTGTGGAAACATGCTATCCCAATAGTGAAGAGTGACACATATGGACGGACACACACCCTCCCTCAGTACTCTGAAAGGCCTAGGAAGCCACATAAGCGATCCCAAGGGCCTCGTCCCCAAGGAGTGTTGTTCAATATGCACCCATTGTCTATCAGGATAATTCTGATACCATTCAACCGCGGCTTTTCCTTGGACGGCCCTGTAATACCATAGGAGATTGGGGACACCCAGTCCTCCCTTTCTCCTATCCTGGTAGAGCAACTGACGCGCTAAACGTGGACGTTTACCTGCCCAGATGAATCGCATGATAGAATCTTGCATGGATGCAAGGAGTCGCCTGGGCAGCATTACAGGTAGCGCTTGGAATAGATATAACAGACGGGGCAACACGTTCATCTTAACAATGGCTATCCTTCCGAACCACGAAACCTCCTGGTCCCCCCAACGCTCTAGGTCTAGCTTGATGTTGCGAGTCAGCCCCTTATAGTTGGCCTCGGTTAATTCAGATAGATTGGAAGTAATATTTACCCCCAGGTATTTGATGTGTTTTGTAGCCCACCGAAACTGATATTGCGCCTTCAGAGTCTCTACTATGTCCTCTGGAAGTGAAATATTCAAAGCTTCCGACTTTGACATATTAACTTTGAAACCAGAAACTGCTGAATATTCCTCTATAAGACTCAAAAGGTTGGAGAAAGTGGGCACAGGACGAGTAACATATAATAAAATATCATCCGCGAAAAGAGCTGCCTTATGTGTTCTATCCGCTACACGGGCCCCATACACTCCCGGATCTAACCTTAGTTTTGAAGCAAACGGCTCCATAACCATTGCGAATAGGAGGGGTGACAACGGGCATCCCTGCCTAGTTCCCCTTTGGAGTCCAAACAGATCGGAATTGCTCCCGTTGATCCGGACACATGCTTGAGGAGAATCATATAGTGCCTGGATCCATCTCCTGAATTGGGCTCCAAACCCCATGGCCTCCAGAACTTTATACATGAAGGGCCAATGGACCCTGTCAAAAGCTTTTTCTGCGTCCAAGCTAAGCAGACACAGGGGCCGTTTAGTGTTTTTTGCTAGATATATAAGGTCCAGGGTACGCCTGATGTTATCTGTGGCTTTACGGTGCGACATAAACCCAACCTGGTCAGGATGTATGAGTGTCGGCATCAATGGTGCCAATCTGTTTGTCAGCACTTTAGCCAGTATTTTAACATCTGCATTCAAGATTGAAATAGGTCTATAAGAACCACAGTCAACCGGATCTTTATCTGGCTTAGGCAATACCGCAATCCAAGCCTCCATCATTGAGGCGGGCAGCTTCCCCCCTTTTCCCACCTGATTGAACAGGTCCGCGAGAAGTGGGGCCAATTCTATTGCAAATTTCTTATAGAATTCGTTCGGAAGCCCATCCAGTCCAGGCGACTTACAAGAGGGCAGACTGCGCATTGCCTCCTGTACCTCAAGTGGAGTAACGGGCCTATCTAACAATTCTCGGTGCTGGAGTGTCAGGCATGAAATCTCACTATCAGCCAGGTAGGTATCGATAGATTCCAAGGGGGGTGTGATCTCTTGTGTATACAATGCTTGATAAAATTCCCTAAAGCGTTTACGAATAAGGTCTGATTTATGTATTGTGGAACCTGTGCCATCACGTATCTGCTTTACTGTACGATCAACTTTTTGCCTCTTTAATTTAATAGCCAGGAGTCGGCCAGCCTTATTGGCAAATTCGTATACTCCAGCCCTTAACCTCTCTCGGCCCATGTTAAGCTGCTCTGTATAAATGGAGTCCAGCTTCATCCGTTCTCCGCGCAGTTGGGTCAATATGTGAGGAGATTTATAAGCTTTGTGTTGGCCCTCCAGGACCTGTATCCGGTCCATACAACTCGCTATTTGAAGTTTACGTGCCCGAGAACGTGCGCTTGCTAGTTTTAAAAAGTAGCCCCTTGAGACCGCCTTCATTGCATCCCACACAATAGCTAAGGGTGGGCCTGAATTGAGGTTAAACTCCAAATACTCCTTCAACAACTTTCTATAGCCGTCCTCCACCTCCTGTTCTAGCAACAAGCTCGTGTTCAGTGTCCATCTCCTATCCTTTATTTCCAATTTTATATTCGGCAAGGTGACCCATACAGGTGCATGGTCAGAGATCGTTACGTTGCCTATTCCAGCTGTTGGACCTTGCTCTACCAGCGAGACATCCACAAATATATGGTCGATACGGGAGTAAGAATTGTGCACTGGGGAGTGGTATGTATAATCTCTGTCCGCCACATGTGTCAATCTCCATAGATCTAGTGTACCTAGGGAATGGGCCAATGATTCCAGTGCTAAAGCCTCTCTTCTCCCCTCCGTATTGATAGGTCCCGTTCTGTCCAAACCTGGGTTAAGGACTGCATTAAAATCACCCCCCATTATTAAAGGGCCCTGTACAAATAAGGCTAGCAAATTCTTCACCCTAGTAAAGAACTCTGCCTGCCCACTGTTGGGGGCATATACAGATGCTATCGTTAAGTCGACCTGATCTATTTGGACATGTAGAAATATAAACCGCCCTCCCGGGTCCTTCTTTATTCGCATCACCTTTACCGCTACTGCTGAGTGGAACATTACAGCCACCCCTCTTTTTTTGGAGGCCTCAGAGGAGGCACAATAGACCCCAGGGTATCCTGAGCAGGAGAGAAGTTTTTCATGCTTGCTTCGGAGGTGCGTCTCTTGCAGGAGAACCACATGTGGCTTCAGCTGTTGTAGCTCTCTATAGAGCTTCTGCCTCTTTTGGGGCATATTCAAACCTTTAACATTGTATGATAATAGCTTTAACTCAGCACACATTATTCAAGATGTAAATAGCGTGCAACTTTGATATTAACAGCAACTTTGCATTCCAGTATGCACCACAATATGAGCATGAGAACCGTTCAGTCACCCAGCATACATTACAGTCTGTACATAAGATCATTTCAGTCACCCCATCCCCCCCTTCTGTGACCCTACCCCAAGATCCCTTCCGTGTTCGCATCCCTCCCTCCTCCCTCTGTTCTCCCCCCTTCCCTACCCACCCATCTAGTTCCCAACCCTTGAAAGCCCTCCTAATTCCCCCACTCCCACCCGTTCTACCTAATTCCATCCCCCCACCAGACAGTGCCACAGGCACTGAATGGGTTTGTCAGAGAAAGAAACCCCTCCGATCAAATAGACCACCCCTCCCCCTCCCACACAAGACACAACTCCCCTCTCTTTGGATTTATAGCTCATAATGCTATTCATCTGTGGCACACCCACCCCTTGTAAGAGCATTTACCACTTGAAAACTTTCCAACTGCCAAACAGTTTGATAAGTCCCATTGTGCTGACATCAATAATTATAACAGAGTTTACCAGTGTACAAACCAACTCAGTTCCTTTATTTCTGAGTCTTCTGACCCACACGCTTCCACTTCTGCAAGCGAGCTTTCGTGGAAGGCGCTATCTCTGTGGGCAGCGTAGATGTTGGAGTCAGGCCTGCTTCGTGTAAGGTCTGCCATGCTTCGGAGACCCGGCGAAACCGGAGCTGTTTGCCTTTCAACTCAAAACATACAGCAAAAGGGAAGCTCCAGCGATATGCAATTTTTTCCTTATTTAGGATCTCCAGGACTGGTTTCATTGCCCTCCTCTGAGCCAGCGTGTATAATGAGAGATCTTGAAACACTGTGATCCGCGCTTCTTTATATTCTAGCGTGGTCAGCTGACGAGCCCGGTGCCAGACCCGTTCCTTGAATGTAAAAGATGTGAAGCGCACAATTATATCTCTAGGCCTGTTTGCCATTGTTTTACCCAGTGCCCTGTGTGCACGATCGATCTCCAGCTCTCCAGGGGTGTAGCTCTCTCCCATGATATGCTCACAGAGGGTTCGCACGACAGTTGGAATATCTTCGCCGCCGCCATTTTCAGGTACTCCCCGAAATCTCAAATTATGTCTGCGCCCTCTGTTTTCTAAATCGTCCATCTTATATTGTAGCTCCTCAGCCTGGTCAGCCAGTTGACCGATGCGCGCGTCCATGGCCGCGTTAGCCTCTGCCTGCTCGTCGGCCCTCTCCTCTAATGTCACCACGCGGCCTCCCAGCTCCCGTAAATCAAGGCTAATGGAGTCCACGTGTTCCAGAATTTCCACCCTGGACGCCTTAATTTCTTCGCGTATTGCTTCAAGGCATTTCGCCAGATCTTTAGGGTAACTTTTCTTTTTAAGCGCCGAACTTCGCTGATCCACGTGGGAAGACGCAGTGTCAGAGTCAGATGAGCGCCGCTGCTCCGGAGACACATGGCGCGACAGGCCTTTCGCTGTCTGCCTAGTCGAGTGGCGTTCTCCCTCCCGCGACTGCGAAGTCGTAATTTTGCTCATTATGTGGAGCAGGCTGTTCCAACCTTGTCCACCCGATTTGGCACTGAATTTGTAGCGGGGCACCACAGAAAATAGCTCTATTTAGCAGGGAAGTGCAGAAGCAAGAGTTTTAGGCAGCCATCTAATCTCGTGACGTCACTTCCTCTCCTTGTTTGGGGAATTTAAGATATTTCAATGCAATACGAGGAGGTTTATTAGACCACAACAATTTTGACAATATTTTTTCCATATTTTTATAAGTACTGGCATTTAACGTAACCAGTAACATACTTAAAATATAATTCACTTTCGGTGCTATCATCTTTATGGTGTCTAATCTACCCCACCAAGAAAGTTTAAGTGGAGACCATTTATTAGTCATATCCGTCACACAATTCAAAAGGTATGTAGAGTTGAGGTTGATAGTTTCATTAATATTGGAGCCAAATAATACACCCAGATATTTCAGGCACGTGGGCGACCATTTAAAATGGGACATTGTGAATTGGTAAGATCTAGAGGCCATGTTTAGTGGTAACATTTCTGTTTTAATGGGGTTTAGTTTGTATCCAGATATTCGTGAGTATTTGTTAATTACATCTAGGATGTGAGGGATGGATGAAGGAGTTGTATATATTAATACATCGTCAGCATATGCAGAAAGTTTGGCTGTTATATTTTCCAATTCTACACATTTAATATAATCAGACTGTAAGATAGTTAAAAGTAAAGGTTCTAGAGCAATATTAAATAGTAATGGGGAAAGAGGGCATCCTTGTCTTGTACCTCTTGTCGGCTGGAAGGGAGGGGAATATTGACCATTAATAAACAATTTGTTAGATGGACAGGTATAGAGTACTTTTATCAAATTAATAGTGTTTTGTGTGAAACCAAACCACTTTAAGGTTTGAAACATATATATCCATTCTATGCGGTCGAAAGCCTTTTTGGCGTCAAGACGTATGGCCACATATGGAGTGTTTGATTTTTGTGTTTATATAAGTATGTTAGTAAATAATCTGGTATTGTCATAAGAATGTCTTCCATGCATAAAGCCAGTCTGATTAGTATTTATGATTTTGGGTAAAATAGTTTGTAGTCTTTCTGCTATGATTTTAGCATAAATTTTGGCATCAATATTTATAAGAGATAAAGGGGCGGTAGTTTTGTATTCTTTGGGGATCCTTGCCAGGTTTTTTGAGAACTATAGTTGTAGCTTCGGTAAAGGAACCAGAAACTTCCCCTGAGGAGATTAAATGATTAAAGAAGGAACTTAATAAAGGGATAAGTATATCTTGAAAAGTAAGATAAAATTCTAAAGTAAATCCATCTGGACCGGGGGCTTTTTTTTGCCATGGACTTTATAGCAGATTTTATCTCCTGGTCAGTTATGGGTGATGAGAATAATAAATTGTCATCGTTGTCGATGGTGTTATGATTTATGTTGTAAAAAAAGGATGTATCAATGTAATCTGTATTAGATTCTGATTTATATAATTCGTCATAGAATTTTTGGACGGCTGATAATATTTGTTGGTTATCTGTTATACTGACATCATTAGAATCTTTAATATGAGAGATATTTTTTGGCTCTAGTTTTTAGGTAGCTGGCAAGTAGATGTCCAGATTTATTATTGCTGGCATAAAATTGTGCTGATTTCATAAAAATTTCTTTATTTGCAGTGTTGGCTAATATTATGTTATATTTGTATCTATCTTTCCGTAGTTTGCTTAAGATGTCCATATTAGATGGGGATTGTTGGTGTAGTTTTTCTAGGTGGGTTATTGATTTTTCTAGTTCTGTGATTTCAAACATTTGTTGTTTTTTTTTTTCTTTTGGCTGTAAAACGTACGATTGAGCCTCGGATATAAGCTTTAAAAGCATCCCATCTTGTTATCCAGTTTGTTTCTTTAAGTATATTGAACTTGAAGTATTCTAATATGTCATTCATAATCTCTTCTTTAAATTCAGGGTGTGATAATACACTAGCATTAAATCTCCAAGATTTTGTCTATGCTTTGATTGATAGAACAGATAGTTGTATGGATATGTGTGCATGGTCTGATAATTTGATATTATCAATGTGTGTATCAATTGGTTGGTTGAGGGAGTGGGTTAGAGGGTGAGGAGGAGGAGGTGGTTTGGTAGTAAATTCAAGGTTGATCTTTTGTACTTTATCGCGGAAGTAGTCAGCCAGAGTTTGAGGAGAGAGTGAGGGGGGGGGGGTGGGAGCGGAGGGCACTTTAAGGAGGGAGTTAAGGGTGGCGAAGAGACGACGAGGGTTGGAGCTGAGGGAATTAGTTAATTGGCTGTAATAGTCCTGTTTGGCAAGGAATAGGGAGGACTGGAAGGAGGATAGCATGAATTTGTAATGAATGAAGTCGGTATGGGTGCAAAATGTCCTCCAGAGGCGTTCTGCAGATTGGGCACAGGAGCGAAGGTATCGGATGCAGGGGGTCAGCCAGGGCTGGGGATTAGTACGCTTTGTGGGACGGGAGATGGATGGTGCAAGGGTATCAAAAGCAGATGAGAGAGTGGCATTGTAAGCGGAGACAGCCTTGACAGACTCGGAGGACATGATGGAGGGGAGGAGATTAGAGATACTGGAGGATAAGGTGGGAGGGTCAATGGCCTGGAGATTCCTGAAGGTAGTAGTTAGTGTAGGGTGGGATTGAGGGGGAGGGTGGTGAAGTGTGAAGGTGATCAGGTGATGATCTGAGAGAGGAAGAGCTGAGGCGCAGATGTTGGAGGGTGAGCAGGTAGAGGAGAGGATGAGGTCAAGACAATGGCCAGTTTGGTGAGTAGGGGTGGTGGAACTCAGCTGGAGGTTGAAGGAGGATGTCAGAGTGAGGAACTGAGAAGTGTAAGAGTCTGATGGGTCCTCAGCGTGTATGTTAAAGTCTCCAAGAATGAGGGATGGAGATGAGGGTTCAAGAAAGACGGAGAGCCATGCATCAAAGTCGGTAAGGAAGGAGGGGAGGGATTTATCAGGGGGGTGGTAAATGACTGCAACTCTGAGTGGCAGCAGGTAGAATAGACGGATGGAGTGAACTTCATAGGATGAGAAGCAGTGAGATTGCAGTAGGAGGAGGGGTTGGAAACTACAGGCGGGCGAAAGTAGTAACCCAACACCTCCTCCGCGGCCAACTGTGCGAGGAGTGTGGGAGAAAAGATAACCTCCATGGCATAGGGCCGCGACTGAGGCCGAGTCGTCAGGTGTGAGCCAGGTTTCAGTTAGGGCGAGCAGTTGAAGGGAGCGGGAGATGAAGAGATCATGGGTGAAGGAAAGTTTGCTACACACAGAGCGGGCATTCCACAGGGCACACAAGAAGGGGAGAGAAGAGGGGGGATTAGGGGAATAGAGATGAGATTGGAGATATCTCAGAATCGCTTGCATGGATAAGACGAGGACAGGTGTGGGGGACCTGGATTGGGATTGATATCTCCGGCGGAAAGCAGGAGAAGGAGCAAGAGGGTGCGGAGGAGGGTGGGAGAGGTAGAGCGACAAAGGCGACGAAGATGGGATGAGCTTAGTAGGAATGGGGATGGGCTAATGCCAGGAAGGTAGTGTAGAAGGTTGAGAGCTAGGGGGGGAAGGAGAGATGGTGAGGTGGTGAGGGATGGGGGTGTGTAGGGTAATGCAATAGTGAGCAGGACGGGAGAATACATAGATGGGCAATGAGTTCCTGCGGTAGATAGGGGGAGGGGGAAAAGATTGGGAAGGGACAGGGCGATGAAGAGAATGTGTATAGGGGCCATGGTCTGGGAGGCAGGCAGGCAGGTGATGGGTGAGTTGGTATGTAGATGGGTTAATGGAATGGCAAGCCAGCAGGCGGGGAGGCAGTTAGGTGGTTGTGCAGGCTAGAAGGCAGGCGGCAGGCGGGGAGGCAGTTAGGTAGTTGAGCAGGCTTAAAGGCAGGCAGGTAGTTGATGGGCTAATAAGCAGGCAAGTTGATGGACTGACAAGCAGGCAGGTTGATTGCTGATAAGCAGGCAGGTTGGTTGCTGGCAGGCAGGCAGGCAGGTATGCTGGGGCAAATGCGATGTGACTGGAACAAGCTGGAGTGAACGGACTGGAACAAGCTGGAACAGGCGGACTGGAACAGATTGGGATGGACGGACTGGAACAAGTTCGAACAGATGGACAGACAGATGGACTGGAGCAGTAGGACTGGAACAAGCTGGAACAGACGGACTGGAACAAGCTGGAACAGACGGACTGGAGCAAGTTGGAGCAGAAGACAGCGGCGCAACGGGACTGGAACACGCTGGGACAGACGGACTGAAACAAGCTGGAACAGATGGACTGGAATAAGCTGGAACAAGCAGGAACAGATGGACTGGAGCAAGTTGGAGCAGAAGACAGCGGCGCAGCAAGGCTGGAACACGCTGGGACAGATGGACTGGAACAACGGCACAGCAAGGCTGGAACACGCTGGGACAGACGGACTGGAACAAGCTAGAGCAGAGGACAGCGGAGCAGCAGGAATGGAACAAGCTGGAA
The DNA here is from genome assembly GCF_901765095.1 of Microcaecilia unicolor. Taxonomy (NCBI): domain Eukaryota; kingdom Metazoa; phylum Chordata; class Amphibia; order Gymnophiona; family Siphonopidae; genus Microcaecilia; species Microcaecilia unicolor. The sequence goes on from NC_044041.1 coordinate 159,010,300, forward strand.
CAGACAGACTGGGACAAGCTGGACAGAAGGTCAGGAACAAGCTGGAACAGATAAGCTGGGACGAGCTGGAGCAGAAGACAGCGGAGCAGCAGGACCGGAGCAAGCTGGAATAGACGGATTGGGAGAAGCAGGAGCAGAGGCAGAAGAGAGCAGAGCAGCGGACTGGGACAAGCCGGACTGGAACAGGCCGGAGCCGAAGGACCGGGGCAAGCTGGGACAAAAGGGACCAGTGGCAGATGGACAGGGCAGCAGGGCGGCAGGGCAAAGGTAAGGACCAGAGCCAGCAGGGATCACAAAGACATGAAAAAGTGGGTCTGAGGGAGAGGATCAACACGAGGGCCTAGGGATTAGCTGCCCCAGGTCACCTGGCTCCCCATGCTCCTCACAGAAGGATCAACATCAGGGCCTAGGGGTCAGCTGCCCCAGGTCTCCTGGCTCCCCACGCCAAAGGAACATAGCTGCAATCGAGGAGACGGCCAGCAGCACTCCCAGGCGCCGATCACCCGCTGCCTCGCCCCCACCTCAATCTCCTGGCCCACGCTGCTCCGGTTACCAGGCAGCGGAAACGAGGGACGAATGGCTGCCACATGGACGCGCAGTCCCGCGGCGCACAGCCTTTCGTCGATCGCCCCACTTCGGCTGCTCACGACCCCCTACTGCGGGAACCGAAAAGTGGACCAGCGCCCCATCATTGTGGAGGATGCCCCTGAACTCCTGGACATTGCCCGGACGCCGCCGCACGTTTGTCCGAACAAAAGGAGTTCCTCTGCTGGAAACGGGTACGTTGACCAAACCCCACAGAGCGCCCCGGGCGATACCTGCGAGCTTCGCAAAAGCATGGCGTGGAAGAGGAGGGAAAAGAACGACTTTTGGAAGAAGGCCTCGGCCTATCCTCAGGCAACCGTTGGGACTAGATTCCCCTAGGTCCTTAACAATGTTCTCCAAATCCTCCCCCCAAAAAAGAAGGCCCCAAAAGGGTAACCTCACCAGCCTTTGTTTAGAGGCCATGTCAGCCGCCCAATGCCAGAGCCAAAGAAGGCGGCGGGCAGGAACTGCCACAGACATCTGCTTAGCCGAAGCTCTGACCAGATCATAAACGGCATCAGCAAAAAAAGACAGGGCAGACTCCATACGCAGGCAGACCTCAGCGAGGGAATCCGCTCCATTGGCGGGCTGCTCAACCGCCTGCTGCAACCAGGAAAGGCAGGCCCGGGTTTCATAGGAACTGCAAATAGCCGCCCGTAAGGAAAGGCCCGAGATATCAAAGGACCGCTCCAGCGCGGATTCCAGCCACCGGTCCTGCATATCTTTCAAAGCGAGCATATCTTTCAAAGCGACCCCTCCCTCCACCAGGAGAGTAGTCTTTTTAGTCACAGCCATGACTAAAGCATCCATTTTAGGCATCCCAAAAAGGGTCAACTGACTTTCCCTCAGGGGGTAAAGGTGACACATAGCCCTGGCCACTTTCAAGGGACCCTCAGGGTCAAACCATCGAGCTGAAATAAGCTCTTGGATGGAAGCATGCACGGGAAAAGCCTGAGAAGGCTTCTTAGTGCTAGCCATCCGAGGATTAATAGAAGAGGCAGCGCCCTCGTCAGGATCATGAATACAAAGGGCCTGTAAGGCATCAGAAATGAGAGCTGGCAGCTCGTCGCGGTGGAAAATCCGAACCGCTTTAGGGTCACCCAACTCCTGTGGCAAGTAGCCACCCTCATCTGGATCATCAGTCCGTGAGGGCCTGCCAGACCCCTCAGACTCCCCGAAACTAGACCAAGGGGGAGAACAGAGTGAAGAGTTCCCCTCAGACGGGTATTCACTCGTCTACGCTTAGCATCAGCCAAAAGCTCGGGGGAAGAAATAAAGTCTCCAGCAGATGCTGGGTTATCAAGAACCGGAGGCAACCCAGACCGACAGGAATTGTCAGGAGCCTGAGGCAGTGCTCTTTTTAACATAAAAGCCTTATGCATCAGCAGCACAAATTCAGGAGAGAAAAACTCACCCTGTACATCCGCCCCCAAATTGGGGGAAGCGGAGGCAAAAGCTCCTCTAGAAACCTTGAAACGAGGCGTCCCCCTGCACTCAGACCCCTCCGCAACCGCGAGGGTCGAGTCACGTGGTGCCTCCAAGATGGAGGCCGCTGCCAACTCCGTTGGGCGGGAAGAATTGTTGGATTATTTGTAGTAAATAATTAGCAGATTTTAGTACACACAGCTTCAGCTTTAGAAATGTTAATTTCTTTCTTCATCTCTCTCTCATTCACCCCTGAATAATTCACTGCTGAGTCACTTTAAAGTTGAAGTAACAAAACATCTGTTTACTCACAGTTTGTAGTTAGATTATAATCAGACAGGCTTATATATACATATTACTATACATTTGTCTTATCAGCTCCTTCCATGTGCTTAGATGGTAATGGATGCTCACACCACCATAGATCCTCTCAGGTTAGGAGAGATCATGAGCTCCATGTGCTCCATGTGCTGCATCTGATGTGTCTAACCCCCACAGGAAGTTGCATAGCTGTGTGACCTCTCTAAGTAATTCACATCAGAGGTCACAGAGTAATCACAGAGAAATAATAGGTGACAGGCAATGCATGTAAAAATACAATTACATTCCAACAAACCCCTTCTCATGCATAACTGTCATGCAATTATTTATTCATACAAAGTCCAAGCTTTATACGCAGATTCACAAAATGTTCTCTGGGTAACGGTTTGGTCATGATGTCAGCTGTCATCTCACTGGTGTGACAATAGTGTAGACTGATGACCCCTTCTTTCGCCAACTCTCGCACGTTGTGGTATTTCGTTGCGATGTGCTTGGTGCGTGACTGAACCTTGTCATTCTGTGACAGTCGGATGCAGCTCTGATTATCTTCCATTATCTGGATTGGTCTCTGTTCAGCTATTCCGAAATCCAGCAAAAGTTTTTCAATCCACATCAGTTCTCTGCACGCTTCCGATACGGCCACGTATTCAGCTTCTGTAGAAGACAGACTCACAATACTTTGTTTATGACTGGCCCATGAAATTTGTACATTTCCATACATAAACACATATCCACTTGTGGATTTATAATCAGAATGATCCCCTGCCCAATCTGAATCACAGTAACATATTAGTTTTGGATTACAATTGGCTGAAATCTTTAATTTACAATCAATGGTACCCTTTAAATACCTTACCATCCTTTTAACTGCAGTCCAATCTGATTTGGTAGGTGAGCTGACCCTTCTGCTCAAAATTCCTACTGCATTTGCTATATCAGCCCTGTATGTGGTAGCTAGATATAAAAGTTTACCTATGGCTGATCTATATTGGATTTTATCTGGTAAAGGTTCTCTTACTGTTTCATCCTTCAGAAAATCAGTGATCATGGGAGTGCTTACAACTTGGGCATCTTGCATACCTAAACTTTCAATAAGCTCATTTATTTTCTGCTTCTGGCTTAGAAGATAAGAACCATCATTTTGTTTCTCAATTTCTATACCAAGATAGTATGACACATTTCCAAGTTCTTTTATCTCAACATTGTGGTTTAAACACTTTACAATGTCCTTGTACTCTTGCTCACTTTTGCTTGCAATGAGCAGATCATCAACAAAAGCTAAAATGTATGCATATTGTCCATTTGTGCACCTAGTGTACAAACATTTATCTGCTTCACCTTGCTTAAATCCTAAATTTGTCAATATTTCATGCAATTTTTCATTCCAACATTTTGCACTTTGCTTTAATCCATAAAGACCTTTGTTTAATTTACACACTAGCTGTCTTTGTTTTGTATTTATGAAACCTGTTGGCTGTTCCATGTACAAGTCTTCAGTTATATCTCCGTGAAGAAACGCTGTTTTCACATCAATGTGGTTGACTTGCATGCCTTTTGAGACTGCAATGCTCAGAAGTGTTCTTATTGTCGTGTGTTTCACTACAGGTGCAAACACTTCATCAAAATCTTCTCCATATTTTTGAAGATATCCCTTTGCCACTAATCTGGCTTTATACCTTTCCACTTTTCCTTGTGCATTCCTTTTTAACTTGAATACCCATTTGCATCCTATAGCTTTCTTGCCAGGAGGTAATTTTGTAAGAATCCAAGTATTATTTTTATCCAATGCATCAATTTCTTCTTGTGCAGCTTTATGCCATTCAGCAGCTTCTTCTGCTGACATTTTCTCAATCTCATCCCATGTTAAGGGCTCTTGAGCTTCTGCTGACTTTGTTAAGTAAGACAGTCTTGGGGGTGGAACACCTTTGTTTTCCCTGGATGAGCGTCTGACAACAGGTTGGTCTGACCTTTCCGCATCCTCTAAATCTGAGAGTCCTTCTCCAATTGATTCCCCTTCTCCAACTGTACTGTCTTCTTCAATGATCCTTTCTGTGTCTGCTTCCTCTGCCTGTTCCTCGTTAGATACAGGTGAGTTGCTTTCAGACATCTGCCTTGGTATGGCATTTATATACACTGGCATGTCTATTATGGTTCTAGTTTCATATTCTGGATGATAAGGCTCATCTGGGATAATCCAGCCTTTATCAACCCTTTTGTTTTCATCAAAATATGTAACATGTCTTATGCCAACAATGCCAGTTTTCAGATTCAAAATTCTATATCCTTTGTGTCCTGGAGCATAGCCAACTAAAATGCCCCTTTCTGTTGTGGAATCCAGCTTATGCCTTCTTTGCTTTGGTACATGAGCATATGCTGTACTTCCAAATGTTCTTATGTGTGACAGGTTTGGCTTCCTACCATGCCATGTCTCATGTGGTGTGCGCTCAGCGCCTTTAGTTGGCATTCTGTTTTGTAGGTACACTGCTGTGAGAATGGCTTCCCCCCATAGTCTTTTAGGGAGATTGCTATCTGACAGCATACATCTGGTCATTTCCACAAGTGACCTAAATTTTCTCTCTGCAACAGAATTTTGCTCTGGTGTATAAGCTACTGTTGTGATATGTTGAATGCCTTCTTGTTCTAGAAATGTGCGCATGCTTTGTGAAGTGAACTCACCACCATTGTCGGTCTGAAGAACCTTTGGTTTTCTTTCAAATTTATTGCTCACCATGGCTACGTATTTCTTCAGCATGTCTGTGACTTGACTTTTTTCTTTCAGCAAATAGGCCACACAATATCTAGAGAAATCATCCAAGAATATTAGCACAAATCTGTTATTTCCCAATGATGGGATATTAAACGGTCCACATAAGTCACTGTGTATTAAGTCCAGCACTTTATTACTCCTATTTCCTGTGTATGCAGGAAATGAGGGTCTCACACCTTTTTGAGTAACACAGTCTATGCATTTCTCAATTTTACCAGCATCTGCACTTATCTGAATGCCGGTGGCCAGTTGCTTACTGTAAAGATCCTGGATCACCTTAGAATCACGATGTCCCAGGCGGCGGTGCCAGATTTCCAGACTATATTTACCATCATTCTTCCTTACTTGCGCCATATGTGAGGCTTCACCTGAAATGCTCAGTTTATAAACATCATTATGCATAAAAGCTTCAGCATACACTTCATCATTTTTAGAGATTGTGCACTTACTGTTTTCAAAATGAATCACAAATCCCTTCTTATCTAATGTAGATACACTAAGCATATTACAAACTGCTTGGGGAATATACAAGACATCATTTACAGGAATTTCTTTAACTTCATTAGACACTTTGCATTTTAAGAATCCAATACCTTTTGCTTGGATCTGAGCAGTCCCTGCGTTTGCAGTTTTAAGAATACCTTCCTCTGGACACATTTCCTGAAAGAAATCTTTACAATTGGTTAAATGGCATGTGCTCCCCGAATCCAAAATCCAAGTACTTTCATTTGAATTATTATTTACCATAGTCAAAGATTTTTCTGCCATTAGAAAGCCCTTGTGTTTATCTTTGTCCTTCATACATTTCCTGGTTTGAAAATTCTTTAGTTCCATTGGCTTAGGTGAGCTAGAGGGAGTGTTTTGTGTTTCCTTACACCATTTAGATACATGTCCCTCCTTTCCACATGAGTAGCAAATCAGCTTGCCCTTGGGTGGAGTTTTCCCATAGCTCCGCCTTCCTCTGTTCTTTGCCAAGAAATTTGTTTCATTTCTCTCTGACTGACTTTGAGAACACATCTCCTCAGAATCATTTATTATGCATTCCTGCCTTAGTTTTGATGTTGCCTGTTCAAAAGATTGCCCTTCAATGGCCTCATTTACAGACCTAAAAACATCAAACTTCTTTGATAGTGAGGTAAAAAGAAATGCTCTTTTCAATGCATCACACATGGGAATTCCAGAAAGTTCTAGCTTTTGAAATGAAGACATAAGATGCATAATGTGATCATTACATTTACTTTTATCCCTTAATTTGGTTTCATTCAACTCTGCCAACCAAATTGGTTGCTGCTTTGCATATGTAGTTGCATACATAGTTCTCAGTTTATATAAAATGTCCTTTGGTGTATCTTTTCCCTCCACTAATATGGCTTGTTTCTCTGAGAGAGCTTCCAAAAGCATGCACTTCACATAATAGTTTGCATTGTCCCATTCAGCCATATTTTCAGCTGTTCTGTCTTGGTCTAAGCATATATGTAATCCTTTTGCTCGAAGGAGACATATGAATCTTAGTTCCCACTGCTGATAATTAAACTCAGTTAATCTAGGCACCTTGAGAGAATAGAAAAATGGTGAATTTCTTCCCTCAGCCATTTTCTTAGCCTTCTGTCTGCTGTGTGGGGGGAGAGAGAGACAGACTGAATCTTTCCTTTAAAACTTAAGAGAAAAATGTGGCCTTTTTTTCTGCCTGGTAATATTTCTCTTCTTTTTCAATTCCTGAGCCCTGGGCCCATAACCCTTTTGTTGGATTATTTGTAGTAAATAATTAGCAGATTTTAGTACACACAGCTTCAGCTTTAGAAATGTTAATTTCTTTCTTCATCTCTCTCTCATTCACCCCTGAATAATTCACTGCTGAGTCACTTTAAAGTTGAAGTAACAAAACATCTGTTTACTCACAGTTTGTAGTTAGATTATAATCAGACAGGCTTATATATACATATTACTATACATTTGTCTTATCAGCTCCTTCCATGTGCTTAGATGGTAATGGATGCTCACACCACCATAGATCCTCTCAGGTTAGGAGAGATCATGAGCTCCATGTGCTCCATGTGCTGCATCTGATGTGTCTAACCCCCACAGGAAGTTGCATAGCTGTGTGACCTCTCTAAGTAATTCACATCAGAGGTCACAGAGTAATCACAGAGAAATAATAGGTGACAGGCAATGCATGTAAAAATACAATTACATTCCAACAAGAATCACCGCCCGCCATGCTCGTGCCAGCATTAGCATCCAGGCAGCATGTGCTGCAAAACCCCGCTGCTGATCTCCATTTCCCACAGTGGGAGCAGCGCTTAACCCCTTCAGCAGCCATCAAATACAGAAAACAAAATGGCGCCTTCATGCCAAAACTTACCCCGCACAGAGCGCTGTCAGCGGAAACCTCTCCAGAGGAGCTGGGCAGCACTCTCACCTCAGGAGACTGAGTCAAACGAGCTTCGGTCAAGCTGCACCGAACCAGGAGCTGAGGAGAAAGCCTCTCTCTGTTTTTTTGTTTTTTTTTACTGTGAGGAAAGTTAGAGGCAGGCAGCCACAGAGGAACTCCGGGAGGAGGGGGAATGGGGTAAGGCAGGGAAAGGGAAAACCAAGTATGCCTTTAAAGTGGGCACCACTAGCCACAACACCCCCTGCTCTACTGGCAAAGCACAGGTGCCACCCCAAGCAGAAATCCAGGAGCTGCGAAGCGACATCCACACCTGTAGGGAGATAGAGATATACTGAAGGCAGAAGGGGGCTGGGTGTCCTGGAACACCATGTGCTTTCAGTGTTCTCTATCTCCACCTGCTGGTAGGTGGATACAACCCATCAGTTAATGGATTCATCTGCTGTTGATGACAAGGAATACAACAGTTTCGGAATTGAAACTTACCTCTAAGAAACGCTAAATATGAGGCATGAAACTATCTCAGGTGACACCTCCCATATTGCAAAAAAGTGATCTACAAAACTGTCCACTCTGCAGACACTTACCCAGGAACCAAATGTTGGAACTCCTTACCACCAAAAATAATAAATATTCAGGAATATAATTCCACAAAATCCTCAAATCGTTCCTATTCAAACAAACCCTCACAAAGAACCACATCTCAAACAAATTAATACCTGAATTAGTTATTACTCCATTTACCATTAACCTTCTCTTTGCTTCATGTACAATTTCTCATTCATAATAGATTTTCTAAACGTTACACATCTATGGCTATTCCAGTACGTTTATGATGCTGTATTGTAAAAATTGATTCTTATAACAAATTACTTTCTTATGCATTATTCTTTATGTATCCTATACTTTTTATTGTAAGTCACATAGAGCTCAAACTTGTTTGGGATAACGTGGGATGTAAATGTCACAAATAAATAAATTGCATGGAAATACTTTTAAAAACAAATAGGAAGAAATATTTTTTTACTTAAAGAATAGTTAAGCTCTGGAACTCATTGCTGGAGGATGTGGTAACGGCAGTTAGTGTATCTGTGTTTAAAAATGTTTTGGACAAGTTCCTGGAGGAAAAGTCCATAGTCTGTTATTGAGATGGGACATGGGAAAAGCCACTGCCTGCCCTGGGATTGGTAGCATGGAATGGTGCTACTAATTAGGTTTCTGCCAGGTACTTGTGACCTGGAATAGCCACTGCTGGAAGCAGGATATTGGGCTAGCTGGACCATTGGTCTGACCCAGTATGGCTATTCTTATGTTCTTAACAACCCACCTGCATCTTCCCACTTAATACAGATACAGGTAAATCACCCTTGACCTTTGATTCAACCCAGATATTGCTTGATTTCCCTTGAAACTATAACTGCCTCCCTAAATAGTAAAATCAAAGATTACTTAATTAGTAAGATATAAGCCAATCAATCAAATCTGGGGGGAGGCAGGATAATTAAAGATGTACCTATGGTTTGACTTTGACCAGAATCGCAAACAGTTGAAACATAGCTTCCCCCCCCCCCCCCCCCCCCACCTTAGAGTTATCAAGGCGTGATAAAAGGCATGCTTTTACCACACCTTGATTTACTATGGGAGTCAGCAACCTTTGGTATCTCAGTACCACAGGTTGCTCTCATAGTAAATGAGAAACTGCATCCAATCTACCTTGCATTAGTCCAGAGGCTCAGGAGAATCAGGCCGCAAAAGCAGTGGCCAGAAGGTCCTGGGCCGAACTTTAAAGGAGCTGTGGTACCAATCACAACCTCCTTGTCACACTGCCCCCCCCCCCTCAGTCATGACCACCCTGCCCCTCAAAGAACCCCCTCCATCAGAGGCCCTAACAGCTTTGTACTTGGTGGTCCAGTGGTACTACGTCAGGAGTGATCTCCAGTTGATCCTGCCTTTAGTGCCATCTCCAAAATGGTGCCCCTAGCAACCTTGTTCCTAGTGTTCATCGATCGTGTACTTGAAAGCATCCATTTCCTTAGTTTAGCCTTTTTGCCGAAACAGCACCTCTTACCTCTCTTCTTGTTAATCTTCAGAGTATGTGTGCTTTTATATTTGAACATAGGCTAAGTTCCTCTGCCAAAGCTCACCAATATAATTTGATCAGTGCCATCTTGTGGAGAGTAAGTGTTAAATGGTCTCTTGCTACTAAATTTGATGAGATTGTTTCCAGTTAAGTGAAGAACCAGGCTATTAATGGGTAGCAACTAGCTAACTAGAGACATATGGGGTTCTGTAAAGAAAACCCTAAAAGAAATGATAGAAAAGAAATGGTGCCATTTTAAGAAAGAAAAAGGCATACTCCAAAAAGTTGGGAACAGGCACTATATCGCCCTTGGCATGTAAACTTTCTAATACAGGCCCAATCACAAAGTTTACCGACAACATGCAAGAAAAGTATTCTGTTACTACCTTTAAGACAGGTCTGGCGCTTTCTTATGACAGTTTGGAATCAAAACCCAAATATTAGCGATCAGCTTCCGCTCCGGGGGAATGGAGATTTTCCACCTGGACTGGAGGCTAGGTTAATTAAGAGATGGGCAGACATGGGAATCAGCCTAATGGAACACATAGTAAATAAGGAAGGAGGTTTGTATACATTTCAAGACCTAAGGCAGAGACTTTCTCTAACTAACAAAGATCACTTTACATACAGACAATTACATCACTATTGGTACAGCTTAAATCAAGAGGCATTGGGCACAAAATTAGGACAAAGACTCAGAGAATTCTTAAAAGGGGATGTACATGGTCACGTTTCCATATCTAGTTTGCACCGGGCCCTGCTGTCGCTCTGTCCGCCCCAAAACTATGGAGCACTCATAGAGGCTTGGAGCAAAGACCTGGGATATGAATTGAAGGGAGTAAATTTTGCAAAATTGATAAAAGATATCCCCAGGCAAGTTAGCGGGGCAGAGCTACAGGAGAGCCAGTATAGGATATTACATAGGGGATACATGGCACAAACACAGGCAGCAAGAGCGGGCTGTGCACCGGATGCTCAGTGTGTAAAGTGTAGACAAGGGAGAAATACACTTCTGCATGCATTTTGGAGTTGTATCAAAGTGAAAATATTCTGGAAAAGGATCCATAATTACCTTGAGACTCTCATAGGCCACAGACTAATGCTCTCGTGGAGAGGGGTGTTATTAAACAAAAGGGGGGCCTATGAGCTAAGAACATGGATCTATTACTGGGTAAGGCATACGCAGTGGGGAAAAATGTATACTGAGGCATTGGTTGCAAGAGGAACCACCCACCATCTGGTTTTGGAGGAATAAATTTCATGAGTTGATGTTATGGGAGGCTAGAGCGGCAAGCGGCATCCCAAAGAAAAGAAAAGCCTTTATTTCAATTTGGAACAGATATTTACACAGTACCAAACATATAAACGGCGAGTGACCGTACTCACTCGCAAATGCGCAGTAGAGACCTTCTCTGCCCCGCCCCCACGTCAATACGTGATGACGGGGGGTGGAACACAGAGGGTCTGTACTGCGCATTGCTGAGGGAGGGACACCGCCGTCTAACGTTCCCCCCACCCGAGTTGCCGCCGCCACCCACCTTCTACCCGGTCGGGCCCTCGCTCCACTATTGAAACAGCGAGGGTCCGGGAACGCAGCACTGAGCTCTGCTGAGCTGCCGACATCGCCCTTCCTTCTTCTTCTCTGCCTCTGTCCCGCCCTCGACGACGTTACGTCACATGAGGGCGGGACAGGCAGAGAAGAAGAACGAAGGCCGACGTCGGCAGCTCAGCAGAGCTCAGTGCTGCGTTCCCGGACCCTCGCTGTTTCAATAGCGGAGCGAGGGCCCGGCCGGGTGGAAGGTGGGTGGTGACGGCTCGGTGGGGGGGTGCGAACTCGGAGGGGGAGGGGCAGCGGCGAACTCGGCGGTGGGGGCGGGCCTTTCAACCCCCCCTTCCTATAATAGCCCGTTTTTACGGGCTCAAAGTCTAGTCTCACATAAAGCGAGAAGCGCAGTGCTCAATAATCTGCCCCTATTATAAGAGGAGCACAGTGCCAAAAGAAGCAAGACCAATATTTTACACTCTGGTAGGAATAGCATGTGCAGAGGTAGAGGTAACTAACCATGATGTTTAGAGAACATTTTAAGCGAGTAGAGGGGGAGGGAGGTTGGGGGGGAGGGGGGTATAGGAGTGGGAAGGGTAATGTTCAATGCATAATAGAGGGACGTGTGTATTATTAGATAGGAGAACAATCCTTTGAAGGAGCACCAGTAAATATTGTTGGGATAATACACTGAGTAAAACACGAGTTATAAATATTGGAGTTTCATATAAAAGTTTATTGTTAATAGTTATGCAACTGCACAGTAATTATACATGTACACATTATAGCTATAGGAGAAGACAAAAAGGAAGGGATAGGGGAGAAAAGTTTGGAAAACATTGATGATGGACATTTCAGGTTTAGTAATATGTACTAGACTTCGCTGTTATACGATTTATATTGACTGAGATGGACTTGTATACCATGTGACCTCATCAATAAAAAATTGTTGAAACATAAGAAAGAAAAAGGCAGACACTAACAGTCCCAGGAAGACTAGCAAGAATGAAAAATCTTACAGGAGAAGTAATGTCCATTGATAGGCTCAGATATGGCTAATAGTGATTTAGAGATCAAAGACTTTATGGAGGAGGCTGCTAGGGAGGCACAAGTGGCAGGAGCTAGAATAATTTGAGTACTGCTATACTGATAGATTCTGTATAAGTCTAAGATTTTAGCTTCTTAACAAGGCATAAGTAGAAATGGTATTTTGGTTACTGTATGGAGATTACAAGCCCTTTTTGCATTCTATGTTTCTATTTGATATGTGTACAAACCAGCACTTAAAGTTTAATCTTCATAAACCTTTAAGTCAAAGAACAAATGCAAAAACATCCCTTTTTGCAAAAAAACAGAAAAAATACACACAAAAAAGGGGGCGACTACTGATGTTGCAACTCAGGAATATTTATTAACAAATCAAAAACATTAAAAATACTCTAGATATGACTTGATGCAGTCCTGCATTTTTGTGCTGGAGGCAGTGGCGTAGCCAGACAGCCAATTTTGGGTGGGCCTGAGCCTAAAGTGGGTGGGCACAAAATTATCTCTGCCCCGCCAAACCTCCACCTCAAAATATAAATACTTTAGCTAATGAGGATCCTCAAGCTCTGTTAGCTGAAGACTTTCTCCGAAGGCAATTAATACCAATCGGTCCACCACTTTTCTCTCTTCCCCGCCTCAAGTCCCCGGTCTGGCACCTCTCCCTAGCTCCACCCCATTGACAATTAATACCTTTAATTAAATTTAGATATTAGATATGTATCAAATGTCAAAGAATTTTAGATATTAGATATGTGTCATATGTCAAAGAATAAAGTGGTTGCTCAAAGCATATACTAACCACAATCGCTCAACTGCAAAACACTATGCACAAATTTGTGCAAAAACACACTCAGAACCTTACTGTATCATAAATATTACATTGGGCAGAACCTAATACACCAATATACCACCCATACGGAAAATGCAGACCGTCAACAATATGAAACAAGGGATCATATCACAATTCTCATGTAGAGCCACTAAACACCTTTTTAGGGTGGATAGTGTTCACAATGAGCTCCTTTTATTAACGACCATATTTTATAACGATCCTTCAAGAGGTAGTGTGTCATGATTTAGGCTCTACACCATTTCTGATGTTTTGGTGCCACCTCAGTAAGGCCAACACACAATCTCTCCACTGCAAAACACTACACACAATCTTGTGCAAAAACACACTCATAACCTTACCAAACCATAACAGCACTAATTCCAAGGGCAGGACGAGCTACAACCTTATGCGTGGAAAGGCAGCACTATAATTACACCGGGCTCTAAAACACCAGTACACAACCTAGTGAAACAAAAAACAAAACAAAACAAAAAAGGCTGCAAATACTACACGCTAGCAGAATACTGCACCTTGATCACACATGAAAAACACATGACACAACAGTGTAGCGCTCTAGAAATGTTAAATAGTAGTAGTAGTAGTAGTAATATGAAGGCAAATTTCTGAACTGGAAAGTTACCTCAAGAAGTCAGACTCAGCATGCAGCAATACTAGAAAAATTGAAACTTACATGCAAAATATCACAGCTACACATATCCAAAAGCTGACATATTCCAATTAATAAATTCTGAATTAAAAAAATGTTTTCTACCTTCGTTGTCTGATCATTTAGTTTTTCTATTCGCTTTGGTCCCAGTGTCTTCTGTTTTATGGAGTGTCTTCTTTCTATTTGATATTTTTTCACTCACCATGTCCACCATCCTCCTGTGTCCTTATGTTCTCTCCCCCTGCCCTCCCCTCTCCTCATCCATGTCCAGCAATTTCCTCTCTCCCCTCCATCCATCTATCCATGTCCTGATATCCAGCAATTTCCTGTCTCCCCTCCCCTCCAGCGATCTGTTCTCTCCCCACCCCGCCCTCCTCTTCATGTCCAGCGATCTGTTCTCTCCCTCTTCCTCCCCCTGCCGTGATGGCCAGCGATTCTCCCTGCCCTCCCTCAGCTCCCCTCTTCCTGCCCTCCCATCCCATCCATGGCCAGCGATTCTCCCTCCCATCCCATCCCATCCATTCTCCCTGCCCTCCCTCAGCTCCCCAACAGCCCTCCGAGTCCTCTCCGTTCCCCCTCCCCTCCCATCCATGGCCAGTGATTCTCCCTGCCCTCCTTCAGCTCCACAACAGCCCTCCGAGTCCTCTCCGTTTCCCCCTCCCCTCCCATCCATGGCCAGCGATTCTCCCTGCCCTCCCTCAGCTCCCCAACAGCCCTCTGAGTCCTCTCCGTTCCCCCCTCCCCTCCCATCCATGGCCAGCGATTCTCCCTGCCCTCCCTCAGCTCCCCAACAGCCCTCCGAGTCCTCTTCCATCCATGGCCAGCGATTCTCCCTGCCCTCCCTCAGCTCCCCAACAGCCCTCCGAGTCCTCTTCCATCCATGGCCAGCGATTCTCCCTGCCCTCCCTCAGCTCTCCAACAGCCCTCCGAGTCCTCTCCGTTCTCCCCTCCCCTCCCATCCATAGCCAGTGATTCTCCCTGCCCTCCCTCAGCTCTCCAACAGCCCTCCGAGTCCTCTCCGTTCCCCCCTCCCCTCCCATCCATGGCCAGTGATTCTCCCTGCCCTCCCTCAGCTCTCCAACAGCCCTCCGAGTCCTCTCTGTTCCCCCTCCCCTCCCATCCATGGCCAGTGATTCTCCCTGCCCTCCCTCAGCTCTCCAACAGCCCTCCGAGTCCTCTCCGTTTCCCCCTCCCCTCCCATCCATGGCCAGCGATTCTCCCTGCCCTCCCTCAGCTCCCCAAAAGCCCAAGTCCTCTCCATTCCCCCCTCCCCTCCCATCCATGGCCAGTGATTCTCCCTGCCCTCCCTCATCTCCCCAACAGGCCAAGTCCTCTCCATCCACCCCCCCCCCCGCATCGAGTCCTCTCCATCCACCCCCCCCTGCATGCACACGAGTGTGTTGAACCTGCCCTTTTTCTTTCAGTAGCAGCGAGCAACGTGAAGGAACTGCAAGTTCGCCAGCTTCAAGTTCTCCCTTTCCTCTTCATACAGTGTCGGACCCGCCTTCGCGGAAACAGGAAATACGTCATCGTAAAGGCGGGACCGACACTGTGTGAAGAGGAAAGGGAGAACTTGAAGCAGTGTCTTGACGTCGCTCGCTGCTACTGAAAAGAAAAAGGACAGGTTCAACACTCTTGCGTGGGGGGGGGGGATGGAACGGAGGGGGGAACGGAATGGAGGAGGAGGAGCAGAGGAGGGCTGCCGGTCGGGCCGAGGGAGGGAAGGAGGCGTGCCACGCGGGGCCTCTTAGAGCGCGAGGCCCTGTCACCCGCACCGCCCTAAGACCGGCTCGACTCGGGGTGCACCATTCCTGGGTGGGCCCTGGGCTTAAGTGGGTGGGCCTGGGCACACCCAGGCCCACCCGTGGCTACGCCCCTGGCTGGAAGCGCTTGCTTCAGTCTATTTTCTGTAACTGGCAAAAAATAACATCAATCCATATGTCACAGCACTGCTTAGAAACAGATATTTTCCAGAGAAGGTAAAATGGTAAAACTAGAGGACATGAACTGAGGTTGCGGGGTGGTAGGCTTAGGAGTAATGTCAGAAAATTCTTTTTCATGGAGAGGGTGGTTGATGCCTGGAATGCCCTCCTGAGGGAGGTGGTAGAGAAAAAAAAAACTGTGACAGAATTCAAAATGGCGTGGGATGAACACAGAGGATCTCTAATTAGAACATAGTAACACGAGGCGTATTTTCAAAGCACTTAGACTTACAAAGTTACATTGTAATCTATGGAACTTTGTAAGGTTAAGTGCTTTGAAAATTAGCCCCTAATAGTAACATAGTAGATGACGGCAGAAAAAGACCTGCACGGTCCATCCAGTCTGCTCAACAAGATAAACTATGTGCTACTTTTTGTGTACACCTTACCTTGATTTGTATCTGCTATTTTCAGGGCACAGACCGTAGAAGTCTGCCCAGCACTAGCCCCACCTCCCAACCACCAGCCCCGCCTCCCACCACCGGCTCTGCCACCCATAAAAAAACAGAACTTAAAGGGTTGCATATGTGTTTGCATATCAAGTGGTGATTAGATGACAACTCTGGCTGTATCAACTAAGGCTGGTGCTGGGCTGGCTTGTATAGTGTGCCACATATAGCAATCTGATTTAGGATGGGCTGGAGAGAGCTTCAACGGAAACTCCAGTAATTTGGAATGCAAGGCCAGTGCTGGGCAGACTTTTACGGTCTGTGTCCCGCAAATAACAAGACGGATTTGGATAGGCTTTTGACAGAAACTCCAGTAGTTGGAACATAAGGACTCAGCTGGGTGGACTTCTACAGTCTATGTCCCAGAAACAACAAAGAAAGACCATGATAAAGTATATAATATCATATTCATTGTTGATTTAATCTAGAATTGATAATGAATGTGACTGTTGGGCAGACTGGATGGACCATTCAGGTCTTTAGCTGCCGTCACTTACTATGTTAGTAAACAGGGTAGGAGACTGATATTTTAACCAGTTGAATTTCCTGTGGATTAGCATCCCATTTTAAGTTTATTACCAATGCCAGTGAGTTCCATAGCAAATTTTTGAACAAACATGTCCGCAGAAAAGTCCAAAAATAACTGTACCTCATTGAAGCCTTTTTTTGCACTTTATTTTTGAAAAAAAAAATTTTAATGAACAGCTTTGCATGATTTTGTATTGTAACAGCTCAATAATAACAATTTTGTGTGTACAGTGGATTGTGTGTGAAAATCTATTAGTGTGAGGATCAAAATTTGTGAAAATTTTCATGTTGGCTTTTGAGCAATAGAATTTGTGAAAGCTCTGAAATTTTGCACTTTTTTGGGCACTTTCATACATTTTTCCATTTTACATGTACATCATCTTTGAAATCTGCCATCTCTCACTAGGTCCAGTGGCTACTGTTGGTTCGGTAGATATTACAAACTGCGAAGAAGCTAAGTATCTGAACACCTATCTCACATCAGCAAGGTGTGATATAATAAGATGATTAGAATTTGATTAGTTATGTCTTCATTTTCATTTCTATTCAGAGCTGGATCACGAATCACAATGCTATATTTGGATTATAATATCAGACAGTTCACAGCTAGCTGGTGGAAGCATATTCTTTAGCTTTACAAATACCAATCTTTCCCTCTTCAAATGACAAAACTCGCATCTCTCTAGTGGGTACTTCCATTTTCTGTTTCTTGGAAGGCATCACAAAGAAAAACAAATGTGTTAACCACATTAGTCTGTTCTTTTTGACATTTAAGCCTGAGAAAAGCTCATTGAAAACTTGTATTTCAGAAATCTATAAAACAAGTGATGGTATATACAAAATATTAGTATTACATAAACACACATACACACACCAAGAAGGTTGGAGGGTAGAGACTTCCAGTGGTTATACTAATTCATGTGTATCGTGAACTTCTTATGCTTTCCAGTGTTCTCCAGAAATTCAGAGTTCTCCTTACTAGTGAGATAATGGAAGAGACTTCA
Organism: Microcaecilia unicolor; assembly: GCF_901765095.1. NCBI lineage: Eukaryota > Metazoa > Chordata > Amphibia > Gymnophiona > Siphonopidae > Microcaecilia > Microcaecilia unicolor. The sequence goes on from NC_044041.1 coordinate 159,027,916, forward strand.
TATTGGAAGGAAAACTGAATGATATGCATATCAAACCCAAAGTCAGTTTCCTGCCTTTGGTTGGCAAAGCCACTGCACCACAAAGTGTTTGTCATTGAGAGGCAGAGCCACTGTACATCATTCAGAAGACTGGAGTGGTTTTGGCTATGTAAGCCACTACCACTGTACTGTCTAAGGAGACACAGACAATAAGAAACCTCCGAGTAAAGAAGAAAGATTTTCCACTGATCCTGAAAATGAAGAGGTTAGCAGAAAATCCTAGGAGCTAAGACAAAGAGGGCTAAGGTTCTGTGGGGAAGAAGTGACTGATACCACATCTGAAACCAGTTTTCAAAGATTGTATCTGACAGTTGAATCCAGGAGAGACCATAGTTCAAGGAAAGAGTGCCTGCAGCCTAAGTTTGATCTACTTCCAAGGTAAAGAGAAAGAAGGTGGAGAATACAGGCATCCCTAGCAGAGGAGTTTCCATAACCTATGGAAGAAGATAATGAGAAAACGTGAATGATAATTTTTTTTTTATTTTATATTCTGCATTCTTTTAAATTTTGACTACTATTTTGTCTACTAAGGACTTTCAGTAAATTTTAGCGGTTAAAAAACCCTGAAGTGGATTCTGAGTTTTTGGAAGTGGTAGAGAGACTGACCCCAGGGGCCTTCTGACCCCAGTAGGTCCTATTCCAAAATCAGGGTCCATTGCTCAGCCTTCTATGCCTAGTGCCCATTCATTAAAGCCCCCCCCCCTCCGAAAAAAAAAAATCAAGTCTAGCTATGCCATTGTCCAGAAACCTGTAATATCAAGGGTGGTAGTACTGAGTGAGTTTGCTGCCTCCCCTAAAATATGTGCCCAGATCTCCCTGCAGAGTAAAGAGGGCCCAGAGAGGAACTCCAAACTAGGGGGGTCTGCACACAGAAAAAAAAGGAAGATTTCCTCATAGATTATTTCTGACCTCCGCATTGCATTCCAAATAGTGAGTTATAACTCTGCTTTTCAAACTGGTGCTTCTAAAGTTGGCCCAGAACATACAGACAGGAAAATAAGTGCTGAGAAACACAGTGCCTATTTTTATGTGCTATACTGTAGACATAGATGCTCCCAGGAGTCAGTGAGAGACGGGGGCAGGATTGGCAGTTTATGGGTATATTATATAAAGCATATACATATTTGCCAGTTTCTGCTGAAATACACATGCACAAAGGTACTCCTGCTTCAATGCAGGTATAACTTTCTATGGGAGTTTTAGGTAGGCTGTTTTACAAAAGGCACACAGATGGATATTTTGCCCTTATAATGTATGTGCCTATGTATTCTGTTATAAATTTACACAAATTTAGTTGTTGCTTTAATAATGATGGTTTCATCCCAAGAATATTAATAGTGTGCTTGTACATCTACAGGAACACTTTTTTATGGCTATTGCTGTATTATTTTTTTTCCTTAAAAAAAGAAAAAATATATATAAGAAATCCTGCATTATCAAAGAAGCCCTATGGCTGTACACCGTTATTCAAGCCATTGCTCCTCAAACAAGGAAAGCTGCTCAAGTGGCACACTGCTCCTTCTGCAGTGATGAAGCTATGGTGTAAGAGGCCAAAGTGGCACTCATGGCCAATTCAGCTACTATTCAACAGACACAAAAAATAAATAATAAATGAGGGCAAAGGGAGCAATTGGCCATTCAGGCTACCTAATACCTCCTCTCCATGCTACTAGGATAGCCATAAAGCATGACTATCTGTAGGACACTACTGTTTATCTAAGACAGCCTTTGTTGTCTTCCTACATTGTATGCTGCCCTCTTGGGAAGATGAATACGCAATCCCCTTTCTGGTTGACAATTTCCAACCACGAGGTCTAGTAGGTCTTAAATGGAAATATATGAAGTCTTATTAAAAATAGCATTGACCAATGTGCTAATTCCAGATATATGAAGCTCAAAAGCCAGAAATGGAAGCAGTTCCCTAGACAGCTGCATCCTTCTCTTATAGGTGTAGGAAGTTGCAACAGCATTTCCCCAACACATTAAAGAATGGAGAAGGAAAAACACATCGAAAACACTGAAGACTACAGAGCTGATTTTATAACAGGACACCTGTGTTGATAAAAAAGGTGCATATTTACGCCTATTTTACAAAGGCAATATAGTGAAGATACTTACCTGTAGCAGGTATTCTCCGAGGACAGCAGGCTGATTATTCTCACACTTGGGTCGACGTCCACGTTGGCCCAGGATCGGAAGTTTTGCTAGCAAAAATCTCAAAAATCTTCCAGAGTCTTTTGGCAAGCGAGCGGCACGCACTGCACTTGCGCGGACCAGTTTCCCACCCGTCGCATGAGTAAGGACCTCAGTGTAGTCCAAAAGCAAGAGGAGAACAATGAACAACTCCAAAGGGGAGGAGGGCAGGTTTGTGAGAACAATCAGCCTGCTCTCCTCGGAGAATACCTGCTTGTTCTCACACTTGGGGTATCCCTAGCTGCCAGGCTAACTCAAAACAATGAACATTGGTCAATTGGGCCTCGCAACGGCAAGGACATAACAGAGATTGACCTGAAAAGAAACACAACTAAGTGAGAGAGCAGCCTGGAACAGAACAGAAATGGGCCTAGGAGGGTGGAGTTGGATTCTAAACCCCGAACAGATTCTGCAGCACTGACTGCCCAAACCGACTATCGCATCAGGTATCCTGCTGAAGGCAGTAGTGAGATGTGAATGTGTGGACTGATGACCACGTTGCAGCCTTGCAAATCTCTTCAATAGAAGCTGACTTCAAGTGAGCCACTGACGCAGCCATGGCTCTGACATTATGAGCCGTGACATGGCCCTCTAGAGTTAGCCCAGCTTGGGCATAAGTAAAGGATCTGCAATCTGCTATCCAATTAGAGATTGTGCGTTTTCCGATGGCGACTCCCCTCCTGTTGGGAACAAAAGAAACAAACAACTGGGCGGACTGTCTATAGGGCTTTGTCTGCTCCACGTAAAAGGCCAATGCTCTCTTACAGTCCAAGGTGTGCAACTTGTCTTCACCAGGGCGGGTATGTGGATGGGGAAAAAATGTTGGCAAGACAATTGACTGGTTCAGACTGAACTCCGACACCACCTTTGGCAAGAACTTAGGGTGAGTGCGGAGGACTACTCTGTTATGATGAAACTTGATATAAGGTGCATGCACTAACCAGGGCTTGGAGCTCACTGACTCTACGAGCTGAAGTAACAGCCACCAAGAAAATGACCTTCCCGGTCAAGTACTTCAGATGGCAGGAATTCAGTCGCTCAAAAGGAGCTTTCTTCAGCTGGGCGAGAACGACATTGAGATCCCATGACACTGGTGGAGGTTTGAAAGGGGGCTTTGACAAAAGCAAACTTCTCATGAAGCGAACTAAAGGCTGTCCAGAGACAGGCTTACCTTCTACACGTTGATGATAAGCACTAATCGCACTAAGGTGAACTCCTACGGAGTTGGTCTTGAGACCAGACTCTGATAGGTGCAGAAGGTATTCAAGCAGGAATCTAAGGCCCTGCTGTCACACCAGACGGCAAACCTCCTCCAATTGGAAGAGTAACACTTTTTCGTGGAATCTTTCCTGGAAGCAAGCAAGACTCGGGAGACACCCTCCGAAAGGCCTAAAGAGGCAATTTCTAAGCTCTCAACATCCAGGTCATGAGAGCCAGATACTGGAGGTTGGGATGTAGGAGCGACCCCTCGTTCTGGGTGATGAGGGTCGGAAAACACTCCAATCTCACCGGTTCTTCGGAGGATAACTCCAGAAGAAGAGGGAACCAGATCTGACAGGGACAAAAGGGCGCAATCAGAATCATGGTTCCGCGGTCTTGCTTGAGTTTCAGCAAAGTCTTCCCTAATAGAGATATGGGAGGTGTTATGCTCTGCTACACTTCTCCAGGATGGGTTGGTTTCTGTTTCCTAACCTAGCAGCCGTCATCCGGGTTGGATCATTGACAGCAGCCATCTTGGTTAGCTCAGGAGGGAGCAGCCATCTTGGAGTAACGAGGTCGGGAAGGAAGCCCATATTTGGATGTAGGCACCTCTGCTGATGGGGGCAGCCATCTTGGAACAGCTGCTCATGGTTGAGCCTAATTCCTGCTCTGTGGTCTTCATCTGTTCCAGTGTTTTCCTGTGTTCCTGACCTTGGATTGTTTACTGACCACGCGTTGTGTTGCTGCCTGCCCAGACTTTTGGATTGCTCTCTGTTTTGCTGCTTCACTGACTCTTTGCTCCTGGACTGTGTCTGCCTGCCTGCCAGCCTGGTCAGCGGTTGTGCAACCCCGCCAGTTCCAGAAGTCCTGGTGGCCGCCTGCACCTGGGGGCTCAACTCCCAGGGAACGGTGGTCACTCCCCAGGTGAAGCTAGGGGTAGGGTTACCATATGGCTCCAGAAAAAAGAGGACGGATTGAGCCAGCCGGGTTTTACTTCCATTGCTTTCCATTGAAAGCAATGGAAGTAAAACCCGGCTGGCTCAATTACTTCCATTGAAAGCACTGGAAGTAAAACCCGGCTGGCTCAATCCGTCCTCCTTTTTCTGGAGCCATATGGTAACCCTAGCTAGGGGTTGTCTGGCTGCCTGATCGAGTGTGGTGCCACTTCATCTTTGCCGTGCTCGGTCGGGGCACAAGGGCTCACATTCACCAGGTCATAACAGTAAGCCGAAGCCATGAGCTCGCCAGACAGGTCTGAGCTGTCTCACCTGGCTCAGGTTCTCCACCAGCAGCAGGAGCAGCTAACCCGCCTGTCCAGTACCTTGCAGGAGGTCTGCAGTCAGCTACCAGGGCTCCAGCGGCAAGCGGTTCCTCCAGTCCCGGAGACTTCTGCCGCACGTCTGCGACTTCCAGAGCTGCCTCGCTTTGACGGTACTCCCGCAGCTTGCTGGGGGTTCCTGAACCAGTGTCAGGCCCTGTTTGAGCTGCAACAGGAGGCTTTCCCATCTGACAAAATAAAAGTGACCTACATCATCTCCCTGCTTTCCGGTGCCGCGCTGGCTTGGGCGTCCCCGCTATGGGAACAGCGGAGTCCGGTTCTGGCAAACCTGGAGGAGTTCTTGCGGCAGTTCCGGATGGTATTCGACGTTCCTGGCCGACCTTCTTCTGCCTCTGGGGAGCTGCTGCGGATCCAGCAGGGCTCCAGGTCGGTCGGGGCGTATGCTGTCCGGTTCCGTACCTTGGCTGCGGAACTCAGGTGGAACCAGGAGGCCTTAACGGCCATTTTTTGGCAGGGGCTGGACGGCCAGATAAAAAATGAATTGGCCGGCCAAGAGATTCCCGTTACTTTGGACGCCCTTATTGCACTCTGCACTAGAATCGATATCCGGTTCCAGGAGCGAACCCAGGAGAGGGTCATGCAGCCGGCAGCGCAGGGATCCAGAGGCCTTCCCCGTCGCCCCGAGACGCCCCGGTCCTTCGAAGAGGGTTCGGAAGGAACCAAGGAGGAACCCATGGTATTGGGGCGGCATCGCCTGTCCAAGAAGGAGAGGGCCCATCGTCTCCAGAACCGGTTATGCCTATACTGTGGGCAGGCCGGACACTTCACGGGCTCCTGTCCAATCAAGCCTGGGAGATCGGGAAACGCTCCGGCCCGAGCCCTATGAAGGGAGTGGCTCTGGGCCAGCTGTCTGCCCTTCCGGACAACTTGCTCTCTGTTCCCATACTGCTCAAAGGAGAGGGTTTCCAGGCTCATACTAGGGCCTTGCTAGACTCCAGGGCCGGAGGGAACTTCATCGATGCCGAATTCCTGTCACAGCTAGGTGGCTCCACGGTGCCCTGTCAACCGGAGCTCAGGGTCACCTCCATCCAGGGGGATAGTCTTCCTCTAAACATCACCCGGATTACCTCGCCCCTGGGTCTACAGGTGGGGGCGTTACATCAGGAGAAGATCCAGTTCCTGGTTCTTGCCCGAGCCATTCACCCGGTGATCCTTGGACTGCCTTGGCTCTGACTGCACACTCCTGTTATCGACTGGGCCACCGGGGAGATCGGGAAATGGGGTTCCCGATGTGTCGAGCACTGTCTCCAGCAGGTCAAGCCACCTTTGCCACTCTGCTCAGCTAAGCTGCAGACCCCACAGGAAGGTTCGCCCATGCTGCTGGAGAACTACCAGGAATTCCGTGACGTGTTCAGTGCTCGGGCGGCTGACACGCTGCCTCCCCATTGGTCTTTCGACTGCGCCATAGACCTACTGCCCGGATCCAACCCACCTAGGGGGCGCCTTTACACCTTGTCCCAGGAGGAGTCCCGAGCCATGAGGGAGTATATCCAGGACAATCTTCGCAAGGGGTTCATCCGAGCCTCCACTTCCCCTGCAGGGGCCGGATTTTTCTTCGTCTCGAAGAAGGATGGGTCACTTCATCCCTGCATTGATTACCGAGGATTAAATAAAATTACCATTAAAAACTGGTACCCGCTTCCACTCATCCTGGAGCTGTTTGACCGTCTTCAAGAGGCCAAGATCTTCACCAAGCTGGACCTGCGCGGGGCCTACAATCTTGTACGGATCCGGGAGGGAGATGAGTGGAAGACAGCTTTCAAAACCCATGAAGGACACTTTGAATATTGGGTGATGCCGTTCGGTCTCTGCAATGCCCCTGCAGTATTTCAGAACTTTGTGAATTACATTTTCCAGGACTTGCTCTACTCCTCAGTGATCGTCTATCTGGACGACATCCTGATTTTTTCCGCTTCATTGTCACAACATGTTACTCACGTCCGCACCGTGCTCCAGCGCCTCCGGGAACATCGGCTGTATGCCAAGTTGGAGAAATGTTCATTCCACCAACAGAGTTTGCCTTTCCTGGGATATATCATTTCCTCCTCCGGGTTACAGATGGATCCCGGTAAGTTGACAGCGATCTGAGACTGGCCGGTGCCTCAGGGTCTGCGGGCTTTGCAGAGGTTCCTGGGGTTTGCGAACTACTACCGGCAGTTCATCCAGGATTACTCTCTCATCACGGCTCCTCTGACGGCCCTCACGAGGAAGGGGGCCGATGCAAAGAATTGGACGCCGGAGGCTTTCTCTGCATTCTCCACATTGAAGAAGGCCTTCCTCTCTGCCCCGGTACTCCGCAGTCCGGATCCTACTCAGCCTTTCCTGGTGGAAGTGGATGCCTCGTCCCTGGGAGTAGGGGCAGTTCTCTCTCAGACATCGGCATCCGGGAAAAAACATCCCTGCTTCTTCTTCTCCTGGAAGTTCACCCCCGCGGAGCGAAACTACATGGTGGGGGATCGGGAGCTTCTGGCACTCAAACTAGCTTTTGAGGAATGGCGATACTTACTAGAGGGAGCAGCACATCCTGTAACTGTAATAACTGACCACAAGAACCTGCTCTATTTGCAAAATGCTACCAGACTGAATCCTCGCCAAGCCCGGTGGTCTCTGTTCTTTGCCCAGTTTGACTTCCGTCTGATCTTCAGACCGGGGGAAAAGAATGTCCAGGCGGATGCCCTGTCCCGCAGCTTCGAGGCTCCCGAGGACCAGGAGGAGCCCTACCCAATGTTGAATCCGGCATGCATTCCCTCCATGCCCGGAGCCAGTGCCACCTGCCAGAAGGCCGTTCCTGTGAGGCTTCGTAGGAAGGTGCTGCGCTTGGGGCACGCTTCCGAATTTGCTGGACACTTCGGGTTCCACAAGACCCTACATCTGATCTCTCGATCGTATTGGTGGCCCCGGATGTTCTACAATACGTATCTACCTGTCCAGTGTGCGCCCGAACTAAATCTTCACATCAAAAGCAGTGGGGGCTGATGCAGCCCATGCCAGTACCACAGCAGTCATGGGAGGACCTGTCCATGGATTTTATCACCGACCTGCCACCGTCGCAGGGCAACACGGTCATTTGGATGGTGATCGACCGGTTCTCCAAGATGGCCCACTTCATTCCTATAAAGGCTTTACCCACTGCCGCTACCCTGGCCGCAAACTTCATCACATACATCTTCCGGCTCCATGGACTGCCTCAGAGGATCATTAGTGACCGAGGCTCGCAGTTTACCTCGCGCTTCTGGAAAGCTTTGTGTTCAGCTTTTGGGGTTACCACTTTATTCTCGTCTGCATATCACCCCCAGACCAATGGTATGGTGGAGCGGGTCAACCAGACGGTGAAGGCGTTCCTTCGGGCATACTCTAACCAGCGCCAGGATGACTGGTCTACGCTGCTACCCTGAGCTGAGTTTGCCTATAATAACAGTCTGCATTCGGCCTCCCGGACGACACCTTTCAGCACCATCTATGGACGCCACCCGCGTCTACCTCCTCCAATTGCCCCTGCAGAAGTTCCACCTCAGGTGCAGTCCACCGTCTGTTCCTTTCAGGAAGCTTGGAGGAAGGTCCAGGAACAGTTACGACGAGCCAGGGTCAAGGCCAAGGAGACCTATGACCGTAGAAGACAAGCGGCTCCCACATTCCTGCCGGGAGAAAAGGTTTGGTTGAGCACCCGATACCTGAAACTGCGGCTCCCATCTCTGAAGTTTGCTCCCTGGTTCATTGGACCTTTTGCCGCACGATCCAGGATAGGAGCAGTGACTTACCGACTACACTTACCCGGTTAACTCCGGGTGCACAATGCTTTTCATATGTCCCTCCTGAAACCTTTCCGCAGGTCAAAGTGGCATCCTGAACCCAAGAAGGTGGTCGTGCCTGAGAGTGATCCAGATCCAGAGTATGAGGTGGATCACATCCTGGATTCCAAGCGTCGTGGAAGGAAGTTGTACTATCTCCTCGCCTGGAAGCATTTTGGACCAGAGGATAACTCCTGGGAGCCGGCGGACAATGTGCATGCTCCAGATCTGATCCGGGAGTTCCACGCTCATCATCCTGCTAAGCCCAGACCGAACCGGTGAGGGGGAGATCTTTCTGGAGGGGGTACTGTTACGCTCTGCTACACTTCTCCAGGATGGGTTGGTTTCTGTTTCCTAACCCAGCAGCCGTCATCCGGGTTGGATCATGGACAGCAGCAATCTTGGTTAGCTCAGGAGGGGGCAGCCATCTTGGAGTAATGAGGTCAGGAAGGAAGCCCATATTTGGATGTAGGCACCTCTGCTGATGGGGGCAGCCATCTTGGAACAGCTGCTCATGGTTGAGCCTAATTCCTGCTCTATTTAAAGCCCTGTTTCCAGTCCTTCCATGCTTCGGCTTCTATTCACTTAGAAGTTGTGGTCTTCATCTGTTCCAGTGTTTTCCTGTGTTCCTGACCTTGGATTGTTTACTGACCACGCGTTGTGTTGCTGCCTGACCAGACTTTTGGATTGCTCTCTGTTTTGCTGCTTCACTGACTCTTTGCTCCTGGACTGTGTCTGCCTGCCTGCCAGCCTGGTCAGCGGTTGTGCAACCCCGCCGGTTCCAGAAGTCCTGGTGGCCGCCTGCACTTGGGGGCTCAACTCCCAGGGAATGGTGGTCGCTCCCCAGGTGAAGCAGGGGTTGTCTGGCTGCCTGATCGAGTGCGGTGCCACTTCATCTTCGCCGTGCTCAGTCGGGGCACAAGGGCTCACATTCACCAGGTCATAACAGGAGGATACGTATACAGAAGGCCTGTTCCCCAATGCAGGAGAAAGGCATCTGACGCTAGTCTGTCGTGGGCCTGAAGTCTGAGTGGCAAAAAGATCCACTGAGGGGGTGCCCCACGCTCGAAGATCTTGTGGACAACGTCCATGTTTAGCCACCACTCGTGAGGTTGCATGATCCTGCTCAACCTGTTGGCCAGACTGTTGTTTACGCCTGCCAGACATGTGGCTTGGAGAAACATGCCATGATGGTGCACCCAAAGCCACATCCGGACGGCTTCCTGACACAGAGGGCGAGATCCAGTTGCCCCCCTGCTTGTTGGTGTAATACATAGCAACCTGATTGTCTATCTGAATTACAATGATTTGGTTCGACAGCCGATCTCTTAAAGCCTTGAGAGCGTTCCAGATTGCTCGTAATTCCAGGAGGTTGATCTGAAGAACCTTTTCCTGAAAGGACCAAGCTCCTTGAGTGTGAAGCCCATCTACATGAGCTCCTCACAGTAGGAGGGATGCATCCGTCATCAACACTTTTTGTGGTTGAGGAATTTGGAAAGGACGTCCCAAGGTCAAATTGGATCGAAAGGTCCATCACTGAAGGGAACTGCAAAGGTCGGTGGAGAGATGGATCACATCCTCTAGATCCCCTGTGGCCTGGCACCACTGGGAAGCTAGGGTCCATTGAGCTGATCTCATAAGTAGGCGTGCCATGGGAGTTACATGAACTGTGGAAGCCATGTGTTCTAAGAGTCTCAACATCTGCCGAGCTGTGATCTGTTGAGATGCTCGGGCCATGGACACTAGGGCAAGGAGATTGTCTGCCCTTGCCTTGGGAAGAGAAGCTCGAGACGTCCGGGTGTCCAACAGAGCTCCAATGAACTCCAATTTTTGAACCGGGACGAGATGGGACTTGGGATAATTGATCACGAACCCCAGTAGTTCAAGCACTCGAATAGTCATCCGCATGGACTGTAGAACGCCTGCCTCCGAGGTGCTATTCACCAGCCAATCGTTGAGATAAGGGAACACATGCACTCCCAGTCTGTGTAGCGATGCTGCGACAACGGACAGGCACTTTGTGAAAACCCTGGGCGCAGACACGAGGCCAAAGGGCAGTACACAGTACTGAAAGTACCGAGTTCCCAACCGAATTTGAAGATACTTCCTGTGAGCTGGGAGTATCGAGATGTGGGTATAGGCATCCTTTAAGTCCAGAGAGCATAGCCAATCGTTTTCCTGAATCATGGGAAGAAGGGTGCTGAGGGAAACCATACTGAACTTTTCTCGGACTAGGAATTTGTTCAGGGCCCTTAGGTCTAGGATGGGACGCATTCCCCCTGTTTTCTTTTGCACAAGGAAGTATCTGGAATAGAATCCCAGCCCTTCTTCCCCTGGTGGAATGGGTTCGACCGCACTGGCCTTTAGAAGGACGGAGAGTTCCTCTGCAAGTACCTGCTTGTGCTGGGAGCTGTAAGAATGAACTCCCGGTGGACAATTTGGAGGCTTGGATTCCAGATTGAGATTGTATCCTAACCGGACTATTTGAAGAACCCACCGGTCAGAGGTTATAAGAGGCCACCTTTGGTGAAAAAATATTAACCTCCCCCCAACCGGTAAGTCGTCTGGAACGGACACTTGCACTGTGGCTATGCTGCACTGGAGCCAGTCAAAAACCCGTCCCTTGCTTTTGCTGGGGAGCCGCAGAGGCCTTAGGTGCATGCTGTTGACGAGAATGGGCACGCTGGGACTGGGCCTGGGTAGGCTGCTGAGAAGCAGGAGTGTACCTACGCCTATTATAGGAATAGGGAGCACTCCTCTTCCCTCCAAAAAACCTCCTAGATGAGGAGGTGGTAGCAGAAGATGCCCGGCGGGAGAGAGAATCCATAGCATCATTGTGCTTTTTGATCTGATCGACCACAAAAAGGTTATCTCCCCCGACAAGGAACATCAGTCATTCGCATCACTATACCCTGAGCAGCTATTCGGGATGCCACATCAAAAGTGTCGTAAGTACCCCTGGTCAGGACTTTTTGACACGCCTTTTGCTGCCTGACCACCTGGTGAAAAGGTTCGGCCAGCTCCGGTGCTTCGACCAAACTTCACAGATGCCTCACCGAGTTCCGCAAGTGGATGCTCGTATAGAACTGGTATGTCTGAATCTTGGCTGCGAGCATAGCGGCCTGATACGTCTTCCTCCCAAAAGAATCCAAGGTCCTAGACTCTGTGCCTGGGGGCGCCGAGGCATAGTCCATAGCACTCTTGGCTCTCTTGAGAGCAGAATCTACCACCATGGAATCGTGAGGTAGCTGAGACTTCACCATCACCGGCTCTCCGTGGACTCTGTACTGGGATTCAGCTTTTTTCGGGACCACTGGATTAGAGAGAGGGAACGACCAGTTTCGCATAAGAACTTCCCTGAATGTTTTATGCAAAGGAGCTGTTGCAACCTCTGTAGGTGGAGAAGGATAATCCAAGACCTCGAGCATCTCGGCCTTGGGCTCATCCACAATCTCCATAGGGAAGGGAATATCCTTAGACATTTCCTGGACAAAGGAGGAAAAAGAAAGACTCTCAGGCGGAGACATCCTTCTCTCAATGGGTGGAGTAGGATCAGAGGGGACCCCACAGTACTCTTCTTCAGAAAAGTATCTGGGATCTTCCTCTTCCTCCCACGAACGCTCATCCTCGGTATCGGACAAAAGCTTTCTAAGAGCAGCCCGAACCCGAGCCTGTCTCAACGTCGAGGAACGACGACCTTGAGAGCGATGTCGAGAAGTCGACCCCTGTCTGGACTGCGGTGAAACTTCCTCCACCGACGTCGGAGAGTCGACCCGGGTGGCAGCTGACGCCGATGCCGCAAGCAGCACCGAGGTCGGGGACCTCACCACAGGCGAAGGACCAGATGCCGCTTCAACAGATGGTGCAGAAGGTGTAAGCACCCCTGGCACCGAAGTAGACTGACGCAGCAATCCCTCTAGAAGCTCTGGAAGAAGGGCCCTGATGCGCTCGTCGAGAGCTGCCATCGGAAAAGGCTGCGGGGACAGTGCAGGGACTAGTGGCAGAATCTGTGAGGGCTCGAGAGCCGGTACCAGGCTGCCAGAAGACCGATGCATCGGCACTTCCTGTATAGAGGGTGAGCGGTCCTCTCGGCACCAATGTTTCTCGGGTGCCGAATCCCTCGCTTCCTGGAGCTCTCGGTATCGCACTTGGAAGGAGATCGATGATGGTGCTTCTTAGCCTTCGCTCGACGCCCGTCATCGAGACTCCTCGGTACTGAAGCGGAGGACGTGGAATCCTCACGCATCCTCGGGGCCGGGTCTGACGAAGGGCGGTCCCGGGGGGCCTGCATAGCAGTAAGCCTCGAGACAGGTGGAGCCTCGATGCCTCGCTGCTCCCAGCGCGATGTGGTTGTTCAGCAGCCATTACCTGTGCTCTCAAAGTCAATGCTTCCCTCAACGTCGCCGACCTCAGTACCGATGCTGATGTCAAAGGACCAGATTGATCCGCAAAACGTTTTTCTCGTTGAGCCTCCCGAGAACTTGGATCCATTTTTTCATCAAAGAACACAGCTTAGAAGCAGCTGGTAGATGATCAGGCCCAAGGCACTGGAGACACTACTCGTGGGGGTCGGTACCCGAGATGGTCTGGTTGCACCGAGTACAACGCTTAAAGGCGCTGGGTGTCTTCGATGACATGGATGGAAAAACGGTGTCTGCGAAATTAAAGGACATGATTATGCCAATTAAAAAGGCACAAAAAGGGAAACGAGACGGCCGCGGCGAAAAGAAACTTAAACCTATTGAATAAAACTAAGAAAATAAAGGTAACTACTCTACTTTTTTTTTTTTTTAAATTTTGTATAAAGACAAACAAAAAAGATGAAAAAGAGAAGAAAAAGGATGCAATCACGCACAGACTATTTCCTGGGCCGAAAGGAACACAGCAGAAAAAAACGTGTCACCTGAGGTCCTTACTGACACGACGGGCGGGAAACCGGTGTGCGGCGCTTGCGTGCTAGAATACTCTGGGAGATTTTTGCTAGCAAAACTTCCGATCCTGGGCGACGTGGACATCGACCCAAGTGTGAGAACAAGCAGCCTGCTTGTCCTTGGAAAAAGGCACCATTTAAAAATAGGTGCCCAGCACAAGCTCCTGGAGTATGCAAATGCTGATGCACAAGTTAGTGTGCATGTGTGTACTTGATAAAAAGTGTGTATAGCCCTTGCTCTGCCCAAACTATACCCACCACAATGCCTACATGTGGCATGTGTATAAGTACACGCTATCTTCTTACACACACACACACATATATATATATATACATATCACATCTGATTATGCGCCATATATATCTATATCTATGATTTGGGGGCATCTAGTTATAGAAAGCTAGCATAATGGCCTACCCTGGGCAAGAGTATGGATGGATGGACGGAGAGGATAGGCCCAGGGCAAAGCTGAACCTGCTGAATCAGTAAGTAGAAAGGAACTTGCAGTGAAGCAGCACATGGAGTTGGGATAGCAGCAGAAACAGGACATGTCCACCAAAACCTGCTGATCCAGCAAGGGTATGTCTGGCTGGGCTTCCTTATGTACTACTATTAATAGGACACACCCAGGGCTGATGTTGTGGGCCCCATGCATAGGCGGTCGGTGGCCCAACTGTTTGGGGAGGCTAAAGGGGGCGGGGTCAGGGGCGGTGCCAGGGATGGGGCTTACATCCATAATTATCTGACAACACAGAAAAAAATAAGTAAAATTGTAACAAGTAATACCTTTATTAAATTTAGATATTAGATATGTATCATATGTCAAAGAATAAAGTGGTTGCTCAAACTGTCTGAGAGCTTGATGGCTGAACAGTATAGTTGGAAGGAAAGTGCATTTCTATAGAATAGGCAGTCAGAACTTTTGGATGACACAAAAGCACCAGTGCTAAGGTCCAATTTCCAGAGTGCAGAGATACCAAGGGTGTCCCATCCCAAACGTGAAAAGTACCATCCCAATTAGTGAGATTTAAGGTTAGCAAGTGAAAGGTGAGCTACTACTGAGAATGCTATGAGCTAAATTCTAATATTAGGCATATTGAAAAGTAATGCAAAACCTTAAAAAGGTCACTCAGGACCTAAAAAGCAAATTGACTGTAACATAAGAATAGCCATACTGAGTCAGACCAACAGATTTAAATTTCAGAAACTGACACATTCCACTCACTAAATTAAAAAATGAATAAATATGTGAAACAAAAATGTATAATAAGGTGATACCTTTTTATTTAACTAATTTAATAAATTTTTTGACTAGCTTTTTGGAGTTTACTAACCTGAGGAAGGAGGTTTAGACCTCTGAAAGCAAGTCAAAAATGTATTTAGTCCAATAAAAAGTTGTCATCTTATTTTACATTTTTTGTTTTATTTATTATTAACCTGTAAAGTGGATTAACATGGCTACTTCATTCTACATTAAAAATAATTTTACCTTTGCTATCTGGCATCTAATTTTTCTAATTGTGCAGGTCGCAGTCTTTGGTTACTGCCTTTCTGTCTTTTAACTCTTTCCATATCTCTTGTCCATTTATCATTTTTCTCTCTTCGCATGTCTTCTTCACATCTTCTACTACATCCATCTCCAACACTGATATTTTATTTTTTGCTTTCTTCCATTTTTCTGCCTCTCTGACCACTCAGACTTATCCATGCCTCATTTTCCCTGTTTTCCATCTTTTTCCCTCACCCAGGATGTGTGTGTGTCTGTCTGAACTCCCCCTCAGCCATATCGGATCTGTTTCTCTCTCTCCCATCCCACCATCTAGGATCTTGTGTGTGTGTCTCTCTCCCTGCCTGCCGTAATTTCCTCTCTGTTTCTCTCCCTCCATCTTTCTTCCCCCTCCCTGTCATGCAGCATCTCTTCTCTCTCTTCCCCTGCCCCAGGCACTCAGGATCTCCTCTCTCTCTCCCACCTCACATACCATACAGATCTCTTCTCTGTCTGTCTCTCCCCCACCTTCCAGCATTGCTCCTCCCTCTCTCTTCACTTTACACCTCAGCCTCTCTTCTTCCACTGCCTGTTTTTCTTTTCACTATCCAGCTTTGCTCCTCTGTCTCTCCCCCCCCCCCCCCAATATCCAGCTTTTTGCTCCTGTTTCTTCTCTCCCCCTAATATCCAGCTTTGCCCATCTGCCTCTTCTCCCCCAACACATCTAGCCTTGCTTCTGTCTGCCCCCCCCCCAAATAGCCAACATCTAGCCTTGCTTCTGTCTGCCCCCCCCCCAGTATCCAACATTGTGCCTCTGCCTCTTTCCTCCCCCATCTTCTGTTTCCTCCCATTTCCTGCCTTAGCATTATCTTCTCTTTTTTCTTCCCCTGGCCTAGCTGCAAAAAGAAAAAGAAGCTGAAACTTCCCTTCAATGCTGTCCTGCCGCCAAACCCGCTGCCTCTCCGATTCAGTGGTGATTGGCAAACAAACACTGTGCACGGAGCTATAGAGCTCCGCATGGAAGCGCTGACAGCTCTTCTGGTCCCACCCTCTATGATGCAACGGTTGCATCATAGGGGGTGGGACCGGAAGAGCTGTCAGCGCTGCCATGCAGAGCTCTATGGCTCCATGCATAGTGTTTGATTGCCGATCGCCACTGAATCGGAGAGGCAGCGGGTTTGGCAGCAGGGCAGCATGGAAGGGAAGTTCCAGCTTCTTTCGGGCAGGAAATAGAAGTTGCTTACCTGTAACGGTAGTTCTCCTTGGACAGATGATCTTGCAGCCACACAAGTGAAGTGACTCCCCCATGACGTCACGGACCCGGACTTATAGCAAAGCTTAAAGCTTTAATACAAACGTAGTTTACTACGCCTGCGTGCAGCTTCCCGCCATATCCACCCCCCATAACCCCCCAGTAGTCACCGCCCCTTTCCAGTTTGGTAAAAAAGCTAGCGGCAACTTAAGGGAGGGTTGGGAGGGATTGTGTGGCTGCAAGATCATCTGTCCAAGGAGAACTACCGTTACAGGTAAGCAACTTCTATTTCTCCCTGGACAGATTTCTCTTGCAGCCACACAAGTGAAGATTCCCCAGCTCCACAGGTAACAGGTGAACAAGACGCCCCTGCGGGCACACATGGTACTGTAAAAGGAACAGAAGAAAAAGTTAAAACTGGTACCTGTGAGAGGAGGAGGTGGTAGTTGACGCCTCAGGACACAGAAGAAAGGACCGCCTGGCCGAACGCCGCATCAGTAGCTGAAGCGGTATCCAGGCAGTAATGTTTCACAAAAGTGTGCACAGTGGACCACGTAGCTGCTCTGCAAATATCCTGCAGGGAAGTTCGTTGCAGATGAGCTTTCGTGGCCGCCATGGCCCTCAGATTATGAGCTGTAATATGCGGAATCTGTGAGGGAGTGGCTGCGGCGAGCTGGTAGCATAAGGTGATACAGTTCGCAATCCACTGGGATAGAGTCCCCTTGGTTACTGGCCTTGGGTGGTGAGGAGAGCGTAGTGAAAGGAATAATTGAGAAGGCCTATTGGTGCCTTTAGTTCTATTCAAATAGATGGTAAGGGCTCTCAGGCAATCCAGCGTATGAAATCTCTTATGGTCCTCGGAAACATGTGGAGGAGGAAAGAAGGTGGGCAGCATGATGGTTTGATTGAGATGGGAAGGCGAGACCACCTTCGGTAGAAACTTCGGATGAGTACGGAGCACAGCCTTATCGTGTAGTAGTTGAGTATAGGGTGGATAGTGGACGAGAGCCTGGATTTCGCCGATGCGCCGTGCCGAAGTCAACGTGATCAAGAACAGTGTTTTCCAAGTGAGATATTTGAGGTCGGTTGACTGCAGTGGCTCAAATGGAGAGGCTGTGAGTGCATTGAGTACCAGGTTGAGGTCCCATGCTTGAGTTGGAGGGCGAATGGGAGGATAGAGATGCATGAGTCCTTTGAGAAAGCGCTTCACCACAGGGTGCTGCATGAGGGATAAGTCATCCACCGGGTCATGGAACACCGAGAGAGCTGAGAGATGGAGCCGGATGGAGGAGTAAGACAGCTGTGACTCTGAAAGATGGAGCAGGTAATCCAAGACGCGGGAGAGAGAAGCGTTGGCAGGGTGGAGGTGATGGCCGGAACACCAGCTAGAGAAACGCTGCCATTTTGCATTGTAAGACTTGAGAGTAGAGTCCTTCCTGGACGCGAGGAGGACCCTCAGCACCCCATGTGAGAACATCAGGCTGGAGAGGGGCTGATCCGCCAGGCCATGAGGCGGAGGGATGCGAGGTTTGGGTGCAGAAGACTGCCCTGCTGCTGTGTGAGAAGGTCCGGTTCCAGCGGCAGCGGAAGTGGAGGGCATGTCGTGAGGTTCAGGAGAGCCGTGAACCAGGCTTGTCTCGGCCAGTACGGAGCTATTAACAACAGAGATGCCCCGTCTGATTTGGCCTTTTGGATTGTCTTGGAGATGAGAGGGATTGGAGGAAATGCATAGAGGAGGCCTTCTGTCCACGGAATGTGAAAGGCATCTTCTGCTAGTCTGCGCTGACTGGGAAACTTGGAGCAGAATCTGCGACACTTGGCGTTGAGTGGGGATGCGAAGAGATCGACGAGAGGGTGACCCCACTTGTCGAACAGATCTTGCGTAACAGTGGTCTTGAGTGACCACTCGTGCGGTTGTAGCTTCCTGCTGAGTGAGTCTGCCAAGGTATTCTGCACTCCGGGCAGGTAGGAGGCCGAGATGGTGGACCGAAGCTTCAGGACCACCTGCCAGAGATGTAGAGCTTCCCGGCACAGCTGTCGGGAGCCGGTGCCGCCTTGCTTGTTGACATAGTACATGGCTACCTGATTGTCTGTCTGCACATGAATCCGCTGTTGCGAGAGGTGTGGCTGAAAAGCTTGAAGCGCTAATCTGATGGCTCGCAACTCTAGCAGGTTGATACTGTATGACATTTCTTTGGGCGTCCAATGTCCTTGAGTCATGTAGGAGCCCAGATGCGCTCCCCACCCTTGCTTGGAGGCGTCGGTTGTTAGATAAACGGACGGCAGGGGAGGCCGGAAGGGCATACCCTGGAGGAGATGGGGGGCGTGGGCCCACCATTGCAGCGAGGTCTTTAGACTGTGAGAGAGAGGTATCTTTGCAGATAGTGGTTGAAGAGCTTGTATCCACTTGTCCCGGAGGTGCCACTGTAGCGGTCTCATATGGAGCCTGGCTAGCGGGAGTACTGGAATGGTAGCCGCCATATGGCCCAGAAGCACGAGTAACGTTCGGGCAGATGTGACTGAGACCTAGGTCAGGTGGGCGATGAGGATGGAAATCCGTGTGGCCCTGTTGAGGGGCAAAAACGCTAGCATCTGCGGGGTATGGAGGACAGCTCCTATAAACTCGAGATGTTGCGTGGGAATGAGCTGAGACTTGTCCACGTTGATGAGGAATCCCAGAGTCTGGAGAAGTGAGGTGACCTTTGCTAGAGAGTGGAGGGCCTCCTGAGCAGTTGGCGACGCGATGAGCCAGTCGTCGAGGTAAGGGAAGATTGTGACCCTTTGCTGGCGAAGGTGAGCGATGATGGTGATGACACATTTTGTGAACACTCGTGGTGCTGAGGAGAGGCCGAAGGGAAGAACTCGGAATTGATAGTGGTGAGAGTGGACTTGAAAACGCAGGTAACTTCTGGACGCTGGGTGGATCGGGATGTGGAGATATGCATCCTGCAGGTCCAGGGACACGAGCCATGTGTTCTGATCGAGCAGTGGAAGAATCATTTGGAGAGTCGTCATGTGGAACTTTTCTTTTTTTAGAAATTTGTTCAGGGAGCGTAAGTCCAGAATAGAACGCAAACCGCCGTTCTTCTTCTGAATAAGAAAGAATCTGGAATAAAATCCTGTATTCTGGGAACATTCTGGTACCGGTTCGATTGCCCTGATGCGCAGGAGGCGGGAAATCTCGTCGTGAAGCAGGTGGATGTGAGACGAAGGAACTTGTGAAGTGACTATGCGGGGGAGAGGTGGGGGGGGTCGTAAAGTGAAGAAGGTACCCCTGGTTGACAATGGAGAGGACCCACTTGTCTGAAGTTATAGGGGGCCAATGAGGGGCAAAAAACTGAAGACGACCTCCCACCGGTAGCTGCATAGCCATCTGCGTGTCAAAAAGAGGATAAGGGTTTGGGCGCCGTCGAGGGCGCTGGTTTGGATGTCCGCCGCTCACGATATGCTTTCTTAGACTGCTGAGGTCTATGTTGCTTGTTGTTAAACCTGTAGTTTGTGTTGTATTTATTAAAGGGGTACTGCCGCCGAGGTTGATACCTCCTTTTAGGCGTGCCATAGGACGAGCGATGAAAGGACGACCTGGGCTGATTGATGTTGTCCTCTTCCAAGGTGTCCAGAGTGGTGCAATCTTGTTTGATGTTGTCGATGATATCCTTAACTCCGTCACCAAACAGGTTATCCCCTGTGCAGGGAGCATCAGCCACTCTGTTATGAACGTCCTCACGTAGGCCGGATGCTTTTAGCCACGCTAGCCGGCGTGTGGAAAGGCCTACCGCGGCCCCTCGAACCGACGTGTCATATGAGTCGTGGGCGGCTCTGATTAAATTGGTGGCGCATTCTTCCAGATTTTGAAGCAGTGGCCGGAATTGAGGTTGCAGTGCCGCAGGGAGGGAATCCAGTGCTCGTGAGAAGTTGTCTAGTATGGTGAATTGATAGTCGGTATAATGGAAGATGTGAAGCCCTATGCGGGCATTGAGCATGGAGCTTTGATACATCTTCTTACCCATGAGATCCATGAGCTTCATGTCTTTCGTTGGTGGAAAATTAGAGTGGTCTCGTGAGCTTTTGTGTTTACGCATGGCGGACTGGACCACTATGGAGTGGTGAGATAGTTGTGGTTTACCGAAGCCCCAGGTATCTTGGACTTTGTATTTGGTATCCAAACTCTTCTTAGTAGGGAGAGATGTGAATGGAGTAGACCACACCAACTTGTGCTGATCCGCCAGCACTTCGTGCAAAGGCAACGCGATGATGTCTTTCGGTGCCTCCTTATAGCGCAGAGCCTGTAATTTTTTGGATCGGGGATCCGGTTGAGAAGAGGAGGGAATATCCAAGGCTGATGCCAATTTGAGGAGAAATTTTGGATAGGAAGTATCCTCTGGTTGAGATGACTTAGATGGTAGCGGGGGAGAGGGGTCAGAAGGTAGACCCGGAGAGCCCGCGATGATATCGGAGCGGGCATCAGGAGAGGAAGATCTGGAGCATCCCTGAGATGGGGGCGGGGAAGAGCCAGAGTCTGAAAAATTGCCTGCAGCCAGAGAGTCTGAAAAGGACTCGGAGCGTGAGCGCTGCCGAGGGGCTGGCCGATCCGGGGGCGAAACCCCTGTCGCCGGGCGTGACGGCTGCTGAGTGGTCGTGAGGTGCTGTTGAGCTGAGAGATTTTGATTTTGATTAAAATATTTTAAATTTAAATGCTTTACTTTTTGTCTATTAGATTGTAAGCTCTTTGAGCAGGGACTGTCTTTCTTCTGTGTTTGTACAGCGCTGCGTACACTTTGTAGCGCTCTAGAAATGTTAAATAGTAGTAGTAGTAGTAGATTTTGATTAGCCAAAAAAGCACGCAGCAGATTGAGGATATCGTGGTTTGATTGTGGCATAGAGGAGAGGTCCGCGGGAGAGACTGCTGCCCGACCTCCTGAATGGTGGTGAGGAGAGAGAATTTGATCAGGGACCGCCTGTCTGTCCTGTAGAGAGAGAGGTGGCATTGCCTGAGCCAGAGCAGGAGGAGAGGTGTCAGAAAAAAACTTTGTAGCAGTCTGCAGCTCAGGAGGGGAGGAGTAACCCTGAAGATGTGAAGCAGGGGAGGAGCTGTGGCTGTGATGCACAGGGTGGGCGGAGCCAGCTGTGTGATGTGATGAATGGGAGGAGCCAGCCCTGTGATGCGAGTGGGAGGAGTCCTGACGGTGCCGATGAGCAGAGGAGGAGCTGCCTCGGTGCCGACGTGCAGGAGAAAGGCTTTCTCGGTGCCTCTGGCCAGGGGAAAAGCTCTCCCGGTGCCGAATGTGATCGGAGGCACTCTCCCGGTGCCGAGGATGCAGTGGGGAAGAGGTGCTGCGGTGCCCAGAACGACCATGCTGGTTTTCCTCAGCAGATGGTGTTTGCTGGGGTTGAGTCTGAGCACCGACAACTAGTTGGAGTTGTGGTGGCAGAGACTGTTGCCTTTTGCTAGGCAAGGCACTCTCCGGGGGTTCCTCACAGTGCCGCTTCTTATTCTTTGCTTTCTTACCGGGCTGTTGAGGTAAGTCCTCCACTACTGCCTTCATTTTTAAATGTCTTATCTGCCTCGTCCGAGGGAGCATGGCTGCACATTTATCGCAGCTGGAGTCTAAGTGCGTCGTGCCTAGGCAGTGGACACACAGGTCATGCGGGTCTGTGAGGGACATTTTGTTGGTACACCGTGAGCAGCGTTTAAATCCATGTTTCTTCGCCGACATGGTCGGGAAGAGGAGGGCTGCTAAATTAAATTCTTTGGTAATTGTTGAGAGAAAGAACGATTATAAAAATAACAAAAGAAAAAAATAAACGCGAGAGCTGCACTAACGATTCGTCAACGGGTCTGACCGCCAGAGCGGGAAGAATAAAACTGGAAAGGGGCGGTGACTACTGGGGGGTTATGGGGGGTGGATATGGCGGGAAGCTGCACGCAGGCGTAGTAAACTACGTTTGTATTAAAGCTTTAAGCTTTGCTATAAGTCCGGGTCCGTGACGTCATGGGGGAGTCACTTCACTTGTGTGGCTGCAAGAGAAATCTGTCCAGGGAGAACCGGCAATCTGCCAGGCAGCGACGTGCAGAGCCCCATGTTTGCATTTGGGCTGCCTCTTATACGGGCGCCTATGCGATGTTATAGGGGACCCCAAGTCTGCCTTACATACTATTGATAAGATACACCAGGACTGATGCCTTGGGCCCCTACGTTACAGGGAAACCCCCCCCCCCCCCCCCAAGTCTGCCTTAAGGTGGAGACACATCCTGCAGGCACGCTTTGGAGCCCTCTCCCTAGTTTCTGCCTTGGGCCTCATTATGTCTAACACTGACCCTGGACACACCTCGGGGGGGGGGGGGGGGGGGGGGGGAAGCAGACTGCTGTTTCTGCCGCTTATGTTCATGTTTCATGGAACTGCCTCTGTGTCTGTTGCACACACGCTTGATTCCCAGCAAACCGTTACAGCTAAACATTTTCTGAAAATGTACAGGAGAGCAGCTACATTTATTAAAGGCTTAGATGATCTCTCAAGTCTCAAACACAGTGAAGCTGAAAATCCTGCACACTTGGAATATTTGAAAAAGAAAAAAAAAATCACAACTACACAAATACCTCTCTTGGCATGAAGCTGTATAGTCCAGAAACAAATATTCTGTTGGTGATGTTTGGATTGATATAAAATCACTTCCCTGGCAGGGATGTACTCCTGATTTCTAAACTTTTGATCACTTATTTCCTGGGGTGGGGTCATTTGAGTTAGAGAATCTGCTAATGGTTGCAGGGAAATGAAAGCAGGAGAAAATAGACTTAAAAGCTTCCCTAAAGAATCTCATCCGAAACACATACAACACAGGGTTGAAGGCAGAGTTGGCATGGGAGAAAATAATAGCAGCCAATGTAACCTGGTTAGGAATCTGACAGCTTGGCCAAAAGAACAAGATTAAGTTTAGGATGTTAATAGGAAGCCAGCAGAAAGCAAAGCAGAAAAGGACAATGAAGAGTGAAGTGGCTGTCTGTACTTCTTTACGCATAATCATCTGGCGCTTCCTTTGCTTGCTGCTGTCCACTTCCCACTTCGCAATCCTTCGGATTTGATGCTTAACTTCCATGAAAATGCGTCCGTAGAGAAAGAACATGATAGATAATGGAATAAGCATGCATCCCAAGAAGATAAAGTAGACCATGTAAGTGTCTGCAATTAAGTCCTCAAAGAGGCACTTGCCACTTAGAGGTAAAGGCTTATGCCACCCCATCAGGGGCAGTAGCCCACTTAGGATAGCCAGGGTCCAGCATGCCAGGATGATCAGCAGGGAGTTCTTGGGCGTCATCAAAGGATCATAGTGGAAAGGTTTTACTATGGAAATGTAGCGTTCTACTGCTATAGCTAGAAGTCCAAAAACTGAAGCCAGAGTGCACACAATCAAAGAGCACAGCAACAGCACACACAGGTAATAGTTAAACTTGGGCATCCCAATATTTGTTAAGACTGCACAAGGAACACCTACAGCCCCAACCAAAATATCTGCCATAGCTAATGATACCAAGAAGTAATTGTTGACTGTCCAGAGCTTCCTGTCTCGCAAGATAACAGTGCAGATGAAGAGGTTACCAATGACTGCTATTAAGGCAGTGACCCCTTCCATGGCAAAATAAGGCGTGTTCATGCTGAGCAGGCTAGCATTAGGGGATGACGGGCAGCTTCCACTGAGGTCCTGAAAGCAGGAAGAATTTGATGGGCTGTCCATTATATAAAGGCAAATTGGAATGGATCTATGTTCTTGATAAGTTTCTTCCTATTCAATAAGCAAGTGACACACTATGATTTCACTGGTATCTTTTTCACAGAAGCATTCTTGTCATTCTTTCTGCCATTCGTTCTTCGGGTGCTGTGTTCTTCTGAAGTTAAACAAAACAACAACAACAAAAACTCAATTCTTTGCATCAATAAAATCTATCCTTTTTAACATCACTTTCACTCATTTCTTTCCTTTATTTTTCATTGTTTCTATTTTCTACTTGTTCTTTCTTTCCTATCGTATCTTTTATTACTGTTTTTTTTCTATTTTCTTTCATTTCTTGTTCCCTTATACTCCTGTTTCTAGGACTGTACCAAGCCAGCATTGCACCTGTGCAACATGCCTCCCCCCTCCCCCAGTTACTCTCAATGCAACCTAGGCAAGACGAGGAAACAATGGACAGGAAGCAATTCTGGCACATCCACATTGTTTGCACAGCCCTCAGTACAGTCTTGCCTGTTTGTTTGCTTTCTCCATTTTCTATGCTTTATTTCCTTTTTTGATCTGCTTTTCTTTTTTCCCCTTTTTCTATTGCTTAATGTTTAAGCAGACGTCTCTTAGCTGCCATATATGGCGAAAGCTGTAGGTCTATCTGCTTCCATACATCCTGTCAGCCAATAGAAATCTACAAATATAAAGCCACATATGACCTATTATCAATCAAGCTACACAGCTATGATTTCTACTTGTGACAAGCGATATTGTGTGTTCCATTGCCTATGCCATTTAGGGGTCCTTCTATAAAGATGTGGTAAGAATTGGCCTTAGTGTGCCCTTACTTGAATCTTTCCAACACGCTAAGGCCATTTTTACCATGGCCATAAAAATGTCTTATTTTTCATTAATTTCATTTATGGCCATGCACTGTTACCATTAGTATGTGGCTGTTTTAAAAAATTACTGTGTGAGTGCTATTTATGAGGCGGTAAGGTCTCCTGCATTAACTGTGCGCTAACCAGTTAACATGCAGTAATGTAGATGTGCTAACTGGTTAGTTCAGGAACTCTCAAAATAAAAAAAAATTACTTAAAAATAATTGTGTGGTTCTCGTGCACACATACCAAAACTAAATGTGGGACACATTACTGCCTAACACAGCTTAGTAAAAGGCTCCCTTAGTGTACCTGTGCCCTGACTGGAAGGGTACGTTCACGCATCCTAGTATGTATTTTTAGAGATAGGTTTGCCAGTTGTAATTTATACCTTGTAAGCTCTTATGCTGAAATAAATTATAGCACTGTAGTCTAACTAAAACAAAACATTTGGACACTGCAAAGCTTTCTAGTCTTTCCAACCCAATCGAATTTGGAAAAAAAATTATACGAAAGGGGTTACAAATGTCTCTCTGGGGCCAAACTCCAACAATTTAATAGAATGTGATGAAACCTGGCATGAGAGAAAAAAACAGTAAAAAAGCCACGATGAGTCTGAATTGGTCAAATTGGACTAGGGGTTCCAGAGAAATAAACCCCTTCAAAAAATGACCCATTCCTTGGCGTCAGCAGCAGATGAATCCGGAGACTTGTGGGTTGTGACCATCAAACAGCAGGTGGAGGTATAGAGTGCTAAACTGAACTGTCTTATAGGACGGAATATTCCTTGGTTAGTCAGTATTTTCTATCTCCAGCACGCGGATGGAAGGTCTCTCTCAAGCTCCTGGTCTCATCTGATGCTGGCTCCTGTTTTGATGTTTCATTTCAGTGAAGCTTTGAGGTGCATGGTTGAGGGGGTACACCTGGTGATACCAGGAGGCATATTTTCAAAGCACTTAGCCTTCCATAGTTCCATAGGTTTCTATGGAACTTTGGAAGGCTAAGTGCTTTGAAAATATGCCTCCAGGTCCCCCCCAACCTTTCTGCCCTCTCCATTCTCCTTCCTCACTGAAGAGAATAGTGCTTCATTCAAACAAGTAAAAAAAGCAAGCCAGACTCAGGTGCTTAAGATCGTGTGGGCATACTTCCCACTGCTTGGCTACAGGAGAGATACTGGTTTAGCACCAGTATAAGGGCTGGTAGTGGAGAGGGTGTCCGAGTGCCCCTGGCAGAGATGAGTTCTGCAGGCAGGACTCCTGATTGCTTCCCGAGGAGACTGTGTACCTTTAATTTTCTCTGCAGCTGTGGTCATGGTTTCACTTTCATTTTGAAGCGGAGGCTGTTAAACGCTGCTCCCGCTGTGGGAAGCAGTGAGCAGTGTTGGGTCTTTGAGTGGCTGTGCTGGTTGTCCCCTCTTAGAGGAGGTCATGCTTGTTTCCCATGTGAGTGAAGCACGTGCTCCTTCCCCTCATTGTCCTGACACTGAAGCAGCTGCCAGTACCACCACGTGATGAAGGGACAACGCTGCTGGCAGTGCTTCTGCTGAGTTGCCAGCCCCAATAGCTTCTGATTCTGGGGTTTCTCCGGGGGGGGGGGGGCATCTGTCCCCTTTTCCCCCCAACTTTATCCTGTTGCTGCATAATATATATTTACTGAAGAAGTCAGGTCCAGGGTCCTGACAGTGCTCTTGCCTCTCAGACACTGGAGTCTCCTACGTTGCTCCCTCACTCCCAGTCCCTGCTGTTGGACCCTGCACCAAAGAGAAGATGGGTCCTTTCAGGCTCGGAGGTCGGTTCTTTGGCTCCCTTATCTCCATCTCCTTCTGAGAGAGTTTCCAGGTGCATTCCACCCGGGTGATTGTGACTTCTTGGGTGGAAGCCTGGCTGTTTCCTCTGGAGATCTGTCGGGCGGCGGCATGGTCTTCTATGCATACTTTCTCCAGAAACTACCATTTGGATGTCTCCACTTGGTCGGATGCATCTTTTGGCGTATCAGTGCTCTCCACAGGAGTTTCCGGTGCCCACCCTACTTGACTGCTTTGCTACATCCCACAAGTCTCTGGATTAATCTGCTGTTGACGCTAAAGAATGAAAAATTATGTCTTACCTGATCATTTTCTTTCCTTTAGTTGCAGCAGATGAATCCAGAGGCCTACCCTAGTGAGGGTTATCAGTTAGTTTTCCTTGTTTTAATTGGTTGCTGCATTTTTCTGATTTTTGCATGGTATATGATTTGTTTTATTAGGTTTAAGGGATATTGGTTATGGATGTCACTTTTCCCTGTGGAGAAAGAGAAACATTCTAATTCTATTTCCTTCTGTTTTGTTATGAGAAATACTGATGGACCAAGGAGCATTCTGTCCTATAAAACAGTTCAGTGCTCTTTATCTCCACCTGTTGGTAGATGGTCACAACCCACAAGGCTCTGGATTCATCTGTTGCGACTAAAGGAAAGAAAATTATCAGGTAAGACGTAATTTTTTTGATGCATTTCTATAGGAGAAGTTTCAGCAGTTGTAGCATAGATAGTTACAGAGAAACTAGCTATTAGGGAATTCCTCCTTTTAAAACTGCCTCTCCCCATTCTCAGCTCTCCCAACCACCCAAACTAACCCCACCCCAAAAATACTTCCCGACATACACTATCTCACTCCTCAAAACTAACGCCCAACTGTCCTGTCATCCTGCAAACAGTACATACTCTCCAAACTATCCCAACATTCCACAAACTGCTGCCACCTTCAAAACTACCACCACAACTGACCTACCACACTGCTACATTGCCTCCCCACAACTGGCCCTACTGCCAAGAATTATTCCTCCTGAATACTGCAACACCTGGAAAATTGCCCCTCTGCATTTAACTGCTCTACCCTCAAAATCTACTTTGTAACTGCTCCACACCTCACATACTGCTCCACCTCCAAAAACTTGCAAACTGCTTCCTGCAACTTTACCACTATCCTACAAACTGACCCCATTAATGCATCACCCCACAACCTGCCCGGCATCCAAAATCTGCTGCCCACAACTGCCCCATCACCCTGTAAACTGTACCACTGCAAAAACTGCCCCTGCAATTGCCCCACCCACAAAACGAAGCCCTTACCCAACTACTTCTCCACCCCACTAACTGTCCCACATCCAAAAAATACTTCCCTACTAACTGCTGTACCCCCAAAAGCTATTCCCAGATGACTGCAGTGTGGTGATGCAGTAGGCTACAGCAACCTAGTCACTCCCCAAAACTACCCCATCAACTGCCTTGCCATTCTGCAAACTGATCCTTCCCAAAAATAGCCACTGCAGCTGTACTGCAAAGTGCACCACCCCCAAAATACCCCTCTCCAAAAAAAAATCGCTCCTCCACTGCCGAACTGTTCAAAAATATCTCCTACAGAATGCACTACCACCCCCTCGGACATAATCCATGGATAGAACACACAACAGAGACGCATTCTCCACCCCCCCCCCCCCCCCCGAGGTATTGGAAAGTATAACTTGAGTTATGCTGTACAATGCTTGCTGTTGAATAATGTTTTCCTCTGCTGTACGTAGTAACATGATCAACTCCACTTGTCAAAGAACATTAAAGATGGGCAATAAAGGCCAGAGTTTCTCCAAGACATCAAAAATTCTTCAATATTTTAAGGAAAGGTTGCAGCAAATAACCTGTTTTTCTCAAAATAAATGACATATTTACTCACCTCTAACCTCCATGTTGTATCCAGGACACTTATAAACTGCAAACCTTCAGATTTATAATTTGATCGCAAGACATCTCAGAAACATTTTCCTAGTCATTTACAACGAACTCTAGTCTCACATTTTCTTATTTTTTTGTGAAACCGAAAATCAAAGCATATGCAGTTGAACACCAGCAAAGAGCGATAAGAGGACTTGTATTGACAGAACCAAAGCAAACAAGGAAACTAACGCTACTGAGTGAATACAGGAGTACACACATTTGGAGCAGGGCCAGGGTCCCATGGGCAGAGCTTGTGTATGTATGATGGGAGGTAACAATTGGGAAGGTACAATGACCCCCCCCACCTAAAATTTCAGGTGCCACCAGAGGCATAGCTAGGTTTTGACGTATTGTAAAATAGGCACCAGAAGGTAGGCAGGCCATAGCATCCCACAGCAGAGAAGGTGCAACCAGGTATTCTTGGCAAAGACAAGCCAAGGGGACACTGGTGGCTGCTTCTCATTGGGATTAGCACATCTTCCAAGGGGAATGTACCTAGGCTATCACTCTCCTATAAACGAAACAACCAAACAGGAACTTCTCTGAACTTTTACACTGTACTGCTGAAACAGGTGGGAAATCAGGAGACGAAAGGCAAACTTTGGTTCCAAACAAGGCAACTTTATTGCTAGCAAGTGAACAGCACCGAGTAGCCTCGGGACACTGTGTGTCATAAATCATCTGACGCTTACATTTATACTTCCCTACTGGGCCTGCGCATTTGGCCCCTTACACGTCATACTTGTCATGCGCAGTAAACATTTGTAGTTCTTACAGTACAAAATTGTAGTCCCAGTACGTACACACGTCATAACACTGAAATGATACTGGCAAGAAAAACGAAACTTAGCAGCTTATTCTGTACACACACAATGCTCCTTTCTAGCACAGGAGATAAGGTGCGGCTCAGGAATGCAGGGGGGTGTCAGCACCCTCCAAGGTCGCCTATTCAGATGGCGTTGCTACGTGCAAGCTGGTCTTGTATAGGCCTTGCAAACTACTGTTACAAGCTATATATCTAATAGCCCTGCATTCTGTCTGTACATTAGTAAACAGCAAACTTGTCTTGTTAGTAAACAGTAAAACTGGATAAGGCACAAATGTCCAGTGCAGTAATAAGGTGTGGCCAAATAGCCAAAAGCAGAGGTAGAGTGCATAAGTAAAAGTCCATCAGTAGGCACAAAACATGAGGTTGTCCTGTTGCTCAGTAGTATTCAGGTAGTACCGGCGTTCCACTCCTTCATTCCCCCCTTTTGATACTTGAACATCCATTCTGGTGGAGAGTATCACCTCCACGAACCCTAAAAAGGAAAGAAAGGACAAGGATAGTTAGCGAGGGAGGCAACAAGCGAGCCCTAAGCCCTTGCGCAGCCGTTGGTTGCTTCGCCGGGGTTGAGACGGAGGGCCCCTAGTGGAATCCCCCCCCCTTTGTAGCCGGTCTTTTGCTGGCACAAGGGTGATGGCCCATTGAGTGACTCAGGGGGTTCAAAGTGCATATCAGCCACAAGGTGCTTCATCGTCAGCTTCATCAGACTGGGGAATGGGGGAGTACATCTGGAGAGCCATAAGTTGGGCAGCAGCACGGCGGTCAGCGATGCTTTCCATGGTGGAGCGGAGACACCTGAAAACTAAGGGGAGAGACAAAGGTATTATTAGGCAAGACAGCAAGAACAGGCCACCCATGACGAGGAGGCCTTGCAGGCTTCCGGAAGTTGGGAGCCAGCTGGTGAGGGAGGAAGTCCAATCCCACGCACTGTTCCAGGTCTGGACGGGGACGTGGGCTAGTTTAACCATCCGGTCAGTTATCTCCCTGATGACATGGCTCTGGTCATCAATCTGTAAGCAGCAATTACTGAGGTTAAACTTGCCACACACCCCGCCCTCCTGGGCTAAGAGGTAGTCAAGTGCCAAGCGATTTTGGTAGACGGCGGTAATGAGCTTAGTGTTCTGTCGAGCTAGGATATTGAGGGCCAGGGCCGAATCGTTAGTGAGGATTTCGAGTACGGCCTGTAGGCGAATAATGCGATTTAGCATATAGATAGGGGTACGGTACCCCCATGTACCATCCTCAGCCCACGTGGCCGGTCCATAGTAATGAATGATGCGTTCAGGCGGCCACTCATTGTCTTTCCAGTCTCCAATTTGGACCTTGGGCTTGACGGGTGGGAAAGACCGTCGTCGTCGGGTAGGATTATCAGGCCCCTTTTCCACGTAAAGGGGGATACCCAAAGTTTCGCCGACTTGTATGGGCAGAAGGAAAAAACTAGGGCGGACAGTGCCCAAGAGACAGGTACCATACCAGCGGGCCGGGAGCTGTTCGTAGGCCCTGCGGCCGCAGATATAGTAATAGCCCGCCGGGGCTACCCACTTGAGGGAAGCGTTCCCTCCGTAGGTCCATGTCATGTTCAAGGTGGGTTCTGTCCAGATAGGCTCCGGGGCGGGCAGGTTGTCCGTTTGCCACCAGGTCGTCCGGCTGCCATTATAGTGAAGAACCCCCGTACAAGCAGAGTCTCCCACTGGTACAGAGTAACGCTTCGATGGCGCTCGACTAGCGCAGAGGGTACCTATGATATTTGTTCTCAGGGCCCATTCGTACGGCTTCGGCCGTTGGGGAAAGGTAATGTTAGTGGTGTTGAGTGCATCCCATGTGTGTTGTCGGATCTCTCTCGCTTCCCAGGGCCATTGTTCACCCATGTCGGTACCTCCACAGACGAAACAGTTGGCAATTCCGAGGGAGAGGGCGATGTTTTCAGCCAAATTGAGGAACATATTTCGGGCTTCTGGGGAGATGGGGAATTTAGTCTCGGTCTGCTCAGCACGAGCAATTTCATCAAATACGTCTTGGTAGCCGACAACAGTAGTCTGGTAGTGCGTAGGAGGCTTCGTTTCGAGACTCTGATATATGGTAATATATGTCAACGGATCCATTCCTCCGCCGTCAATGCCGAGGCCCCACGTTCCTCTCCAGGGCATGTCGTGTCCTCGGATGGGCCAGTCTAGGGACACATAGTTACCAGAACCTCGACGAAATTCGCCCAGGCCGGCGCATCCGGCATATCCTCCTCCCGTATAAGCACATACTCGGTCCCAGCCCGAGGCTCGAGTGTCGCCGGCGCATGGGAGCCACACCCACGGGGAGCAGCATCTCATGTCTGGACTGAAGGGGCAGACATACTTGTGGTCCTTAACGTATGCCTCTCGCCAACTCTGGCTACCACACTTGCGAGACCAAGGGTGCTTGTCCATGGCGGCACAGACGTCGAAGGTGAGGGTTGCTACAGTTTGGATGCCACCGACAAGGATACGAGTGGAATTAATGTAATATAGGATGCCATCTCCCTCGACTCCCGGAGGTCCGGCCACATACGCAGGGAGTCCTACGCTGAGGGTGACATTGTAGTATCTTGGTTTGGTAGGGCTGTGGCAGATAGTGAGATTTCCTTGGAGGCATCTGTGGAACTGTTGGAGGCCATTCGGAGTGATGAGGGCGCAGGTCGGGAGAAACTGGCAACCGCCTTCCGGGGGCTGCGTCTGGTGAATGAGGGTAGTGACTAGGTGATATCCTCCCTCTATACGGTGGCGCACGAGGCGCAAACATTCAGTACAGTTCTGGCTCAAGGGGTAAGAGCTCGGGACTGAGCAAAGGAGGAGTAGTAGGCTAAGCATCATATATGCGGTGGAAGGTATCCGAGCCTTTGCAGCAAGAAGATGATAAGGCCTACGATTATGGCTGCGATAAAGAGAGAGCCAAAAACGCAGTGGGTCCAGAAACTGAGTTCCTGTCGCTGGGCAGGCATGAATCTGGTGGTTCACGTCTTTCTTAGAGTCAGCCGTAATGGAGCGTCAGGATGTTGGTGCGCAGTCCAACGCTTCAGGGTGCTGCTAGTGGGAGCAGCAGGCTTCAATCGGGTCCAATGTATCCACACTGGGCTTCCTGCAATTTTAACAGCGGTGGAGGTCGTTAGGAGAACAAGGGAGGGCCCCTTCCATTTTGGCTTTAGGCAGTCAGATTCATCCCACTCTTTTACCCAGACCTCGTCTCCCACCCTGAACCTGTGCGTAGGATTGGTGAGGACCAAGGGAGCTACTCTTTCAGTGTACTGCTGGATGTCTTGCACTACCTGGTGTAAGGCTCTCATCTGTTTTACTAAGGAACTCTCACCCTGTATCTGCAAGGAGTCGGGAAAGGAGGGTAGTGGTGGTGGCCTAGCGTACATCATCTCGTAAGGAGTAAGGCCGGTAGCCTTGGGGGTACACCTAAGATGCAGCAAGGCCAGTGGAAGCAGGTCGGGCCATTTGGCTTTTGCTTCTTGGCATAGCTTGGCTAGCTGGTTCTTCAGGGATCGGTTAGCCCTCTCCACTACTCCACTGCTTTGGGGTCTCCAGGCACAATGCAACTTCCAATCGAGGCCCAGTCTGGTACTGAGCTGTTGTGTTACTTCACTAGCGAAGGCGGGGCCGTTGTCAGAATTTATTTGCTTGGGGAGGCCGTATCTGGGTAGGATTTGATGAAGCAGTAGGGAGGTGACTTCTTTAGCCATTTCCGTTCTAGTGGGCTGGGCTTCAATCCATCCGGTGTAGGTACACACGGCGACGAGGATGGCTTTGTAGCCCCGCGCCGGGGGCATGTGTGTGAAGTCAATCTGGCACACGTGGAAAGGGCTGGTTCCTCGGAGAACATGTCCTGGCATAGGGCCGGGCCCCGTTCGAGGGTTGTTCCGGGCACAAGTCGCGCAGCGGCTGGAAGCGTTTTTGGTCCACAGGGATAGTTTGTTGATGTAGTAGGTCTTCTCAAGTAAGCGCCCCAGAGCGTCCCTTCCCAGGTGTGTGCGGTCGTGAGCCTCCTTGGCCACCGTCCAGGCCAAGGCTTCGGGTATCCATATGCGCCCATCCTGTAGTATCCACCAGCCATTGCGTGACTGTAGACCCTCTTGTTGGGCCCATTCCGTTTCTTGGGGGGTGTAGATAGGGGTCTCCGTAGGGAACTGGACGACGAGTACGGGGTCAGAAGGGTGAGAGGAGTAGGGGAGCTGACTTGCCCTTTTTGCAGCGTCGTCTGCCCGCTGATTTCCCCGAGCGATAGGGTCCGTTCTTCCAGTGTGGGCCCTGCAGTGCATCACAGCCACCTTCTTCGGCTTCCATACCGACTCGAGTAATTGGCAGATCTCAGCGGCATTTGCAAGTCCTTTCCCTTCTGCTGTCAAAAATCCCCTCTCCTTGTACAAAGCACCGTGCACCTGGAGGGTGAGGAAAGCGTATTTGGAGTCGGTGTAAATGTTGACAACTTTTCCTTCAGCCCACAGGAGGGCTCTAGTGAGGGCGATTAGCTCCGCTTTCTGGGCTGATGTTCCGGGTGTCAGAGCCATAGCCTCGATCACATGGTCCTCAGATACCACCGCATAGCCAGCTCTTCGAATTCCCTCTATCACCTGGCTGCTTCCATCGGTAAAAAGGGTGATGCCCCCTTGCCAGGGTTGATCCTTCAGGTCAGGTCTGCTCGAGTGCACAGTGGCCATTACCTCTTCACAGTCGTGGAGTGGTGGTTCAGGGGCCGGAAGGAGGGTGGCAGGATTGAGGTTGGTCGTGTCCAGGATCCGCACCTCCGGATTTTCGCACAGGAGGGCTTGGTATTTGACCAATCGGGAGTTGGTCATCCATCTGGGTCCGTGGCTCTCGAGTAGGCCGCGGATGGTGTGGGGTGTGGTCACAAAAAGTGTTTGGCCGAATGTGAGTTTATTGGCCTCGTGTATCAGGAGACAAGCAGCCGCAATGCTTCGTAGGCAGCCCGGCCATCCTCGTGCCACGTTGTCCATGCTCTTGGAGAGGTATGCTACAGGGCGTTGCCAGGTACCGACCAGTTGGGTGAGGACTCCAAGTGCCAATCCCTTCTTTTCGTCGATGAACAAGTGGAACGGCTTAGTCACATCTGGTAGTCCGAGCGCTGGTGGGGCCGCAAGGGCATCCTTAAGGTCCTGAAGGGCTTTCAGTTCGCTTTTCTCCCACCGGAGATCTTGGCCCTCTAGTTCAGGCCCCTTCAGTTTGGCATACAAACTGTGGGTCAGGATAGCAAAATTGATGATCCAAATGCGGCAATATCCAGCGGCTCCGAGGAGTGCCCGTAGTTCCTTCTTATTTGCAGGAGTGGGTTGGTTGCGGATAGCTTGGGTTCGGGGGGGTACCGAGCCTTCGGGTTCCTTCTCGGAGGCGGAAACCCAGGTATTCGACTTCGATCTCGCATATCTGGGCCTTTTTACGACTGGCCCGGTACCCCTGGGCTTCCAGGGTTTTCAAGAGGTAAAGGGTGGCTTCTGCACAGTCCGTGTACGTCTCACGGGCCACCAACAGGTCATCCACGTATTGGACGACCGGCCCGTACTCGTCTTGGTACGTTTTCAGGTCCTGGGCAAGCTGGTCACCAAAGAGGGTGGGGGAGTTCTTGAACCCCTGGGGAAGCCGGGTCCATGTATATTGCTGCTTGGTTCCCGTCGGTAAGTCTTCCCACGTGAAGGCAAACAACTTTTGGCTGTCAACAGCAAGAGGGATGGAGAAGAAGGCGTCCTTCAAATCAATGACACTGTACCACTTGGTCTGAGATGGCACTTGGGCCAGGATGGAGTATGGATTTGGTACGAGGGCAACTATGTCGGCTACCTGGTTGTTGACTTTCCTCAGGTCCTGGACGGGTCTGTACTCGGATGTTCCTGGTTTCTTAACGGGCAACAATGGGGTGTTCCATGCGGATCTGATTGGTTTAAGGACTCCCTGTTGAAGGAGTTTCTGTAGATGTGTATGCATACTATGCCGGGCTGCATAGGGGATGTGGTATTGTCCTTGGTTGACAACTTGAGCATTTGGTTTGAGCTCAATCCAGATGGGGATAGCGTTAACGGCCAGTCCGCCGGGGTTCAATTCTGCCCATACATCAGGCACTTCATCCATTATGGCTCGCCTCTGCTGGGCGAAAGGGGTGTTCTGGTCGTAACGGCAGTCGCCGGGTCCTACAGTTGGGGGAACGTGTAGTCTCCATTCTTCTCTTACTGGACAGATAAGTGTCACTGGCCGATCTTCAAAGCGAGCTTCCACTTCACCCGTAGTCTTGAACTTCAAGGTGGCCTGGAGCTTACAGAGTAGGTCTCGACCAATCAAGGGGACCGGGCATCCAGGGATGTGTATGAACTGATGGGACACCATCGTCCCTCCGATCTGGACTTGGCGCTCTTTGAGGAGGGGGGCCGCAAGGGATTTCCCGGAGGCTCCCACAATTGGTATAGTTTCTTTCGTGGCTGGGGCTATGGCAGTGGTGATAACAGATCGCTGGGCCCCTGTGTCTAGTAAGGCCTTCATAGATTCTGTCCCCACCCGAATTTCCACCAGAGGGTCAGTGGGGACTCTGCCCTCCCGGTTTCTTCATGCTGTGCCGTCTCGGGTAGCGTCCACAGCCATCTGCCATTCCCTCCGGTCATCCCGTCCTCTCTCTCTTCGGCCCCTTCCACGGCCTCGCCTAGGGGCCCCCGTGCGGTCGCCGGTCTCCTCCTCTCTCTGCCGGTCCCATGATTCCTCTTCTCTCGGGTTGTCCCGTATCTCCTCTGGACAATCAGCCCACCAGTGTCCTTCTTGTCGGCAATTTGCACACTGGTTACGCCCTATGGGGGACCGCGTTCCTCTTGTTCTCCTGCCCCTCCCCTTTGGTCTAGACCTCATTCGTTCTTCCAGCACCGTGGCCAACACATCTGCCTTCTCCCGCATCCGTCTGGTCGATTCCTTCCGGGCCTCCACCTTCTCCTCCTGGTCGCGATATCCGAATACGCGATCAGCTATAGCTTTCAGTTGGCTTAGGCTCATCCCTTCGAACCCCTCCGTTCTCTGTAGCTTTCTTCGTATATCCGGTGCTGACTGGCTAACAAAACTCATAACCACGGTTGGGAGGTTCTTAGGGTCTTCGGGATTTATCGGGCTGTGCCTTCTGAATGCTTCCATAAGTCGTTCAAGGAAGTCCCCTGGACTCTCGTCCTTTTGTTGGACTACACTGTGGATTTTTCCCATGTTGGTAACCTTCTGCTTCCCCTTCTTTAAGGCGGCCAGGTACGCCTGCTGGTATCGGCGGATAAAGGTTTGGCCTTCGGCGGTTCGGTAGTCCCACGTAGGGGCAGCGATGGGCGCCTCCGTTTCTATTAGGTTCTGTAAATTGGCATGGGCCGGATTCGCATCCCGGATGGCTTGCTCCATATTTTGTTGTAAAAGGCGGCGTTCTTCAGAGGTCAGGATGTGGGCGCTCAACTGCCTAAGGTCTGCCCAGGTTGGATTATAACTGTATATAATACCTTCCACCAGCTCTATCAGCTGCTCGGGTTTCTGGTCGTAGGACGGCCCATGGAATTTCCAGTTATACAAATCGGCACTTGAGAAGGGAACGTGGCTATAGACGGTTGATTCGATGGGCTGGCCCCCCCCTTCCGCCGGGTTAGGGGTATAGGTGGTGGACTGTCGAACTGGGAATAAGTGGGAGGTTCCCTCTTTTCGGCTGGACGGAAGGGCCTGTTGCGGACTCGATTGGGGGAACCGAGTAATGTTCTTCACCACCCGTTTACTCTTCCGTGTGGTTGCGGGGCCAGGTGACTCAGGTGAAGCTGGGCGGGACGTCTCCCCGGCATCCGACTCTGACCCGGAAGTCTCGGCATCAGCGGGGCCTTCTGCTAGGCCCGTAAGGTCAGGGTACATAGGAGCATAGGGCGGCGGCGCAATGTCGTCTTCGTATGCCTCCGCCGTAGCAAGTATCGGGGCTTTTGGAGGCTTCTTCTCGGCCGAACCCTGAACTTTCCCTGCGGTTTTCTTTGGGGGTTTTTTTCTAGAAAGTGTGTTGGTAGTACTGGGCGTAGTTCCTGCCTTGACTCTGGTAGCAGGGGGCGTGGCCTCAGTGGCTTCAGTGCTAGGGGCGGTAGGCCGTATGGGGGCGGTCCCTGCGGCCTTCGGGACGGCAACGGTTGCCGAGCTTTGGAGAGCGAAGGCATGGGTCGGCAGGGTTCTAAGTTTGGTTTTCCGGCCTTTTCTCTGCTTTACCAACATAAGGGCGGCCTTTTCTACCTTCCGCTGGGCCCAAGCCGGCGGATCCCGGACTACATCCAACCACGCTTCTATGTATGGAATGTCCTCGGGGCAGCCTGGGTTTCCCTCAATTATAACAATATTCATGACCGCCGCCACTTTTTCATACTCGAATGACCCTTCTGGGGCCCATCCAGCAATTCCTAGCCCTGGCCACATAAATTGACATCTCTGTATCATCCCGGCCCTGCTACATTTATCTAGGTCGAACACTTCGCTAAAGTGTTCCGTCATTAAATCTAACGGTGAAGACCCACCCCCGCCCATCCTATCCTGAGTGCCAAAGGACAGGTGACGGACAAAGGGGGAAAGGGGAGGTGGAGGAGTAAGGGGTCTCGTTCCACCAGACACAGAAGGGTCAACACTCGGCCTGACCAGGACGCGGTCGCCCGGCCTGGAACTGCAAGCCCACTCACACACTTTCATACGCCACAAGAAACCCCCCCGTTCGTTCGCCGCTCGGTTTCGTCGCCGGAGCCTAGTGAGTTTCGGGACCTAGTCGGATACCAATAGTCCGTATTAGTCACTGGCTAAAAGAGGGTGATCACGCCTCTTCTTCGGTCCTTACTGGGCCGGTCACTACGTAGAGTATACTCGCCTGTCCGCCGGGGTCGCAGGCCGCGCCGTCGTGCGCTTCTCCCTGAAATGGAAAAAGGTGCCTTGTCGGAACCACACAGCCCCCTCTACAGTCAGGCGGAGTGGATCGGCCCTCCTCCGGGAGATGGACGCTGAAATCAGCGGTGGCCACTCACCACCTCCTCAGGTGGGAATCGATGACCCGATCCGACTGCAGTGGGGGAGGGGAAGAATATAATCCGATTCCCCTTTCTACTTCTGTCCCATCTGGGTCGCCAATGAAACAGGTGGGAAATCAGGAGACGAAAGGCAAACTTTGGTTCCAAACAAGGCAACTTTATTGCTAGCAAGTGAACAGCACCGAGTAGCCTCGGGACACTGTGTGTCATAAATCATCTGACGCTTACATTTATACTTCCCTACTGGGCCTGCGCATTTGGCCCCTTACACGTCATACTTGTCATGCGCAGTAAACATTTGTAGTTCTTACAGTACAAAATTGTAGTCCCAGTACGTACACACGTCATAACACTGAAATGATACTGGCAAGAAAAACGAAACTTAGCAGCTTATTCTGTACACACACAATGCTCCTTTCTAGCACAGGAGATAAGGTGCGGCTCAGGAATGCAGGGGGGTGTCAGCACCCTCCAAGGTCGCCTATTCAGATGGCGTTGCTACGTGCAAGCTGGTCTTGTATAGGCCTTGCAAACTACTGTTACAAGCTATATATCTAATAGCCCTGCATTCTGTCTGTACATTAGTAAACAGCAAACTTGTCTTGTTAGTAAACAGTAAAACTGGATAAGGCACAAATGTCCAGTGCAGTAATAAGGTGTGGCCAAATAGCCAAAAGCAGAGGTAGAGTGCATAAGTAAAAGTCCATCAGTAGGCACAAAACATGAGGTTGTCCTGTTGCTCAGTAGTATTCAGGTAGTACCGGCGTTCCACTCCTTCACTGCCAAGTGGCAGCCAAGTGCAAACACTAATACAAACATAGAAATATATTTTTTTACACTTGAAGCTCATATTAGCATGGCAAGATGTTGGCATTTGTGTACTATGAAGTGGAATTTCATACAACAGGCAGCAAAAAATGCTGAGGTGAATTTAGTGACAGTGCTGGTACAGTACTGAATCTGAATGCACAGAAATACAGGTTAATAAATACAAAGCAAATATATACGCTGATACCTTTTTACTGAAACTTAAGACACTTTAATCAACTTACAAGTTTTGTATTATGTCTCTTAAAAAACAGAGAGAAAAACTGAAGTTGAATAAACAAAGTTGAACTCAAATGCAGAAAACCCAGTATAAAGTACCAATTATGAGCTAAATATTCAAATGATTTATGCTCTTTACTGAGAGTTATGCCCATCTCTGAGAATTTGATTGCCTTGCTCTCCCCTCCCATTTTTTCTTTTGCCTAGTTTTCTTTTCACTATTCTTGGTACAATTGTGATAGAATACATAGATTCCAGAGGAGGAGATCCGGGAAATTATAGACCGGTGAGTCTGACGTCGGTGCCGGGCAAGATGGTGGAGGCTATTATTAAGAATAAAATTGCAGAGCATATACAAAAACATGGACTGATGAGACAAAGTCAGCACGGATTTAGTGAAGGGAAGTCTTGCCTCACCAATCTAATGCATTTTTTTGAGGGGGTAAGCAAACATGTGGACAATGGGGAGCCGGTTGATATTGTATATCTGGATTTTCAGAAGGCGTTTGACAAAGTGCCGCACGAAAGACTCCTGAAGAAATTGCAGAGTCATGGAATCGGAGGTAGGGTATTATTATGGATTAAGAACTGGTTGAAAGATAGGAAGCAGAGAGTAGGATTGCGTGGCCAGTATTCTCAGTGGAGGAGGGTAGTTAGTGGGGTCCCGCAGGGGTCTGTGCTGGGTCCGTTGCTTTTTAATGTATTTATAAATGACCTAGAGATGGGAATAACTAGTGAGGTAATTAAATTCGCCGATGACACAAAATTATTCAGGGTCGTCAAGTCGCAGGAGGAATGTGAACGATTACAGGAGGACCTTGCGAGACTGGGAGAATGGGCGTGCAAGTGGCAGATGAAGTTCAATGTTGACAAGTGCAAAGTGATGCATGTGGGTAAGAGGAACCCGAATTATAGCTACGTCTTGCAAGGTTCCGCGTTAGGAGTTACGGATCAAGAAAGGGATCTGGGTGTCGTCGTCGATGATACGCTGAAACCTTCTGCTCAGTGTGCTGCTGCGGCTAGGAAAGCGAATAGAATGTTGGGTGTTATTAAGAAGGGTATGGAGTCCAGGTGTGCGGATGTTATAATGCCGTTGTATCGCTCCATGGTGCGACCGCACCTGGAGTATTGTGTTCAGTACTGGTCTCCGTATCTCAAAAAAGATATAGTAGAATTGGAAAAGGTACAGCGAAGGGCGACGAAAATGATAGTGGGGATGGGACGACTTTCCTATGAAGAGAGGCTGAGAAGGCTAGGGCTTTTCAGCTTGGAGAAGAGACGGCTGAGGGGAGATATGATAGAAGTGTATAAAATAATGAGTGGAATGGATCGGGTGGATGTGAAGCGACTGTTCACGCTATCCAAAAATACTAGGACTAGAGGGCATGAGTTGAAGCTACAGTGTGGTAAATTTAAAACGAATCGGAGAAAATTTTTCTTCACCCAACGTGTAATTAGACTCTGGAATTCATTGCCGGAGAACGTGGTACGGGCGGTTAGCTTGACGGAGTTTAAAAAGGGGTTAGATAGATTCCTAAAGGACAAGTCCATAGACCGCTATTAAATGGACTGGAAAAATTCCTCATTTTTAGGTATAACTTGTCTGGAATGTTTTTACGTTTGGGGAGCGTGCCAGGTGCCCTTGACCTGGATTGGCCACTGTCGGTGACAGGATGCTGGGCTAGATGGACCTTTGGTCTTTCCCAGTATGGCACTACTTATGTACTTATGTACTTATCCCTTCCCTCAGTAACAGCAACACAAAATCCCTCCACTGCCAGATACTATGTGAAGCATCAAGAAGGTTGAAGAAAACAGGATGATCTAAAAAAAAGTTGAAACCAATTTGGTTAGTCTATGTTTCCTCCTTCCCTGTGCACCCGTCATCTAGTACACTCAAAATAAAGCAAGCAAACCTATGAGCTGCTACATCCTTGTTGTTCTTTACTGTTGGTAGCATTTTTATTTAATCTCACTTATATTAAACATGCTGGCTTGTGCAGCATATGGATGTACACAAAGTATTGGTTTCATTGGTTAGAGTACTAATTTGTTCTACATTTTAAATCATTGTGTCCAGGGGTGTAGCCAGACTTCGGCAGGAGGGGGGTCCAGAGCCCGAGGTGAGGGGGCACATTTTACCCCCCCTGTCACCGCTGCCACCACCATTGACCCCCCCCGGGCGTCAACCCTTTCGAAACCCCCTTCCCGCCGTCGGGTACCTTTGCTGGCGGGGGTCACCAACCTCCAAAGTCCTCTTCTCCAGCACGGCCGTGTTGCTGATCTGCAAGCAAGGCTTCTGTTTCTGTGAGTCTGACGTCCTGCACATTACGTGCAGGACGTCAGACTCACAGAAACAGAAGCCTTGCTTGCAGATCAGCAACGTGGCTGCGCCAAAGAGGACATCGGCTAGTGGGGGTTGGGGACCCCCACCAGCAAAGGTACCCCACAGCAATGGGGGAGGGTTGGTGGCGGCTGGGGGGGGGAGCAGGGCCAAATCTATGGGGGCCCATGCCCCTGTGGCCCCACGTAGCTACGCCCCTGATTGTGTCATTTGGAGGGGCTGGCTATAGGGACTCCCCCTCCCTCACCCCCTGTATTAATGCAGAAAGGTTTTCACCTAGTAAAGGGCGACCAAAACAGACATCAGAAGCAGATGTGATTCCATGTGCCCCAACGAAAAGGAGAGTTTAATTTTACTTTCATTTAATT
This sequence comes from Microcaecilia unicolor, assembly GCF_901765095.1. Classification (NCBI taxonomy): domain Eukaryota; kingdom Metazoa; phylum Chordata; class Amphibia; order Gymnophiona; family Siphonopidae; genus Microcaecilia; species Microcaecilia unicolor. The sequence continues at coordinate 159,070,102 of NC_044041.1, forward strand.
TCAGTATATTCCACCTTTATAACACCAGGCTTCCCAAAGGCAGATTACTGCAACAGTTAAGATGCACAGTTAAGACCAAGAAACAGGATATTCTCACTGAAATTTTGCCATCTGTATTGTATAGAACAGTGTAGAAAAATGAGCACAAAATACAGATATAACTGCTGTTTCTACCAGCAATAATAATTTTTAACCTGTTTTAGTGATGTTCAATTTTTATTTCATGATATTTATATCTAGATAAGGGAAACTTTCAAAACAAATTAAAAAGCTATCAAATAAGAAAACAAAATCTTTTGTCCTCCATCTTTTAAGGCACTGCCTATCCAACTAGAACAACTTTGGACCATGCATTTATTTTTAATAAACTTTTGCTATTGCTTTAGCATTTGCTATTGTTTTGGGTGAGCTAAAGTCTGTATAATGGTTTAGATAGGAACACCCCATCTCCTGTTTTCTTCAACCTCCTTGTCTGACATTTCCCCTTGCTTCCCTGCTTCCATCTCCCCTCTGAAATCTCACTTTTCTCTTGATGACCCCTCTTGTCTTGAGCATCTTGCTCTGCCCCCCACCCCCACAGTGTATTTTATTTCCAGCATGTCTCCTTTTTTAATGTATTTTATGGGCTGAAAAAAAAGTGTGTGTGTGACTCACCACCCCTCCCCTTTCTCTCTCTTTTTTTTTTTATATAGACTGAAAAAAAGGCTGTGTACCTCCCCCACCCCCCTTTTTTAATTTATGGGCTGGAAAAAAAGAAGACTGTGTGTGTGCTTCTCTCTCCAGTCCACCCCCACCCCTTTGTTATTTTATGGGCTGCAAAAGGCTGTGTGTGTGCATCCCCTCACCTCTTCCCTTTTTAATTTTATAGGCTGCAAAGGAGTGTGTGTCTCTTCTCCCCCCCCCCCCCCCCCATTTTTCTGCTGCACAGGATAAGAAGACTGTCCATTGATTTGTATTCTTTTGCCCCCCCCCCTTTCCTGCTGCATGCAAATAAGTTGCGAGATCTGAGACAACATGGTTTCACCAAAGGGAAATCGTGCCAAACGAATCTCATTGAATTCTTTGACTGGGTGACCGGAGAATTAAATCAAGGACGTGCTATAGACGTAATCTACTTAGATTTCAGCAAAGCTTTTATTTATTTATTTGTAGGATATGACACGGTTCCCCACAGGAGGCTCTTGAATAAACTAGACAGGCTGAAGATAGCACCCGAAGTGGTGAACTGGATTAGGAATTGGTTAACAGGCAGAAGCCAGAGAGTGGTGGTAAATGGAGTTCGCTCAGAGGAGGGAAAGGTGAGTAGTGGAGTGCCTCAGGGATCGGTGCTGGGGCTGATTCTATTCAATATATTTGTGAGTGACATTGCCGAAGGATTACAAGGTAAAGTTTGCCTTTTTGCGGATGACACCAAGATTTGCAACAGAGTGGACACCTCGGAGGGAGTGGAAAACATGAAAAAAGATCTGCGGAAGCTAGAATAGTCTAACGTTTGGCAATTAAAATTCAATGTGAAGAAATGCAAAGTGATGCACTTAGGGAGTAGAAATCGAAGGGAGACGTATGTGTTAGGCGGGGAGAGTCTGATAGGTACGGACGGGGAGAGGGATCTTGGGGTGATAGTATCTGAATACCGAAAGGCGACGAAACAGTGTGACAAGGCGCTGGCCGTAGCTAGAGTGGTTGCTAGGCTGTATAGAGAGAGGTGTGACCAGCAGAAGAAAAGAGGTTTTAATACCCCTGTATAAGACGTTGGTGAGGCCCCACCTGGAGTATTGTGTTCAGTTTTGGAGGCCGTATCTTGCGAAGGATGTTAAAAAAATGGAAGGGGTGCAAAGAATAGCTACAAAAATGGTATGGGATTTGCATTACAAAATGTATGAGGAGAGACTTGTTGACCTGAACATGTATACCCTGGAGGAAAGGAGAAACAGGGGTGATATGATACAGACGTTTAAATATTTGAAAGGTATTAATCCGCAAACGAACCTTTTCCGGAGATGGGAAGGCGGTAGAACTAGAGGACATGAAATGAGATGGAAGGGGGGCAGACTCAAGAAAAATGTCAGGAAGTATTTTTTGACGGAGAGAGTGGTGGATGCTTGGAATGCCCTCCCGCGGGAGGTGGTGGAGATGAAAACGGTAACAGAATTCAAACATGCGTGGGATAAACATAAAGGAATCCTGCTCGGAAGAAAGGGATCCCCAGAAGGTTAGCCAAGATTGGGAGGCAGAGCCGGTGGTTGGGAGGCGGGGCTAGTGCTGGGCAGACTTATACGGTCTGTGCTCTGACAATGGCAGATACAAAACAAGGTAAGGTATACACAAAAAGTAGCACACGTGAAATTATCTTGTTGGGCAGACTGGTCAGGTCTTTTTCTGCCGTCATCTACTATGTTACTATGTTATATGTGCTAGGAAGACTGTCCATCTGCCTTCTGTAACCTTTATCCCCCTCCCCAGATATTTTGGCTGAAACAGCCAGTGCCGCGCAGGCGGAACCCTTCCAATTTCCAGCCCAGCCCACACACAGTCAGCCACAGAACACAGTGTGGTCCAGTGTTGCCAGGTGGGCGGTTTTACCGCCCAATTGGGCGGTTTTCCGCGACCCGCCGCGGGAAATTTTTGCCCGCGGCGGGTCGCGGTTTTTTGGGCTTCTTTTTTTTCTTTTCCGCGGTTTTTCGGGCGGTTTTTTTCGGCCGCGGGGGCGGGGTTAGTGACGTTTTGGGCGGGGGCCGATGATGGGGGAGGCGGGGCCGGTGACGGTGGGGGCGGGGTTGATGACGGCGGGGGCGGGGTGATGACGCGGGGGTGGGGGTGTCAGGGGCGGGGTTTGAGTTTGGGCGGGTTTTGGGCTGTTTTTACGCTGGATTGGGTGGGAAAAAAATTTTCCACCTGGCAACACTGGTGTGGTCCCTTACCCCACCGCAGTATAGACCAGTGTTGCCAGGTGGGCGGTTTTACCGCCCAATTGGGCGGTTTTCCGCGACCCGCCGCGGGAAATTTTTGCCCGCGGCGGGTTGCGGTTTTTTGGGCTGGTTTTTGTGCTTCGGGCGGTTTTTTTAGGTGGCTTTTTCGGCCGCGGTGGGCGGGGTTAGTGACGTGGGAGGCGGGGTTAGTGATGTGGGAGGCGGGGTTAGTGACGTGGGAAGGCGGGGTTAGTGACGGGGAAGGCGGGGCTGAGTGACGGGAGGGCGGGGCCGATGACGGCGGGGGCGGGGTGATGACGCGGGGGCGGGGGTGTCAGGGGCGGGGTTTGAGTTTGGGCGGGTTTTGGGCTGGATTTTGGGCTCCTTTAGGCTGGAAAAATATTTTCCACCTGGCAACCCTGCTATAGACGAAGAGCTCAGATCACACAGCCAAAGCCGAGGTTGAGGCTCCGAGCACTGAACAGCTGAGCTGGGCTGCAGCCTGCACCAGACCCCCTAGCCCCGCCCACACAGTGTTGCAAGGAGAAGTGTGACTGTGGATGGAAATGAGAACTTCGTCAAGAGAGCTCTCTGAGAGTGGGTTGTCCACGCACACAGCAGCGGCCAGTTATTCAACTAACCAGCTCCTTTCCTTGTGGTAAGGTAATTCATTGGAGGTCCGGGTGGCTCAGAAGTCAGGCTAATCACTGACTTCTTCAGCAGTACTGCAGCAGTCTGACTGGCAAGCGACGACAACGGTCCAGCGCAATCTGTGTTTGTTGTGGCACGGCACCGCGTGTAAGCGGAACGATGTATGCGCATAGGCGCCTTTTTTTTTTTTTTTTGAAACATCCATTTGGGGGAGCGACCGCGCCCCCCTCCCTCCCTAGCTACGCTACTAGGTAGTGCTAAATTGCATTGCCGGAACTCATATTATATGATGGGCGCAGCAGGCAGGTATTTTCTGTATTCTGAGAGTAAGATGGAAAGGTGCAGTACGCACCTATTTCACAGACCAAGCGCGGGACCCAAATGTACCGACACGCGCGCCGCGTTCTCTCACAGCCAGGCTTGAAGGGCATCCGCGCCCTTTTCAGTAGCAATGGCAAAGGGTCAGGTACCAGGGCATTCGCGCGAGAAGAGAGGCTGCTCGCGTCCTCAGAAAGATGCTTGTGCCCATAGACTCTACAGAGGCCCCGCGCGCGCACACTGTTTTGAGTTGATGGCGCCTGGTGCTGTGAGGATATTCGGGAGTTCGCGGGAACTTGGACCGGCGGCCAGGTCAGATAATAAAATATCTTGGAGGGGTTAGAGAACAGAGATGTTGGGCGGGTGAATAGAAATAGAATATATTGTTTGGTGGGGGGAGGAGAGGGAGAGAATTGAAAAGTATTGGTTGGGGAAGATGTGAAGATATTGCTGGTGGGGAGGCGGGCAGAGAGCTTAGATATTCCTTGAAGGAAGGGGGACCTGAGGATAGACGAGGCCCCTGTGTTAGAATTGACCTATATCAGCTATGAATAGGTGGAAGTGTAAGGATTGGGGAGGGTATTGAGAGAACGTAATGTGTAGGTATGAGGTTGTGGAGGGGCAGTAAAAAGTCAGACCCTTACCCAACTGGCAACTTCTTGCTCCCTCATAATGCTGAGTTAGGAACAGTGCTCAGTTGGTTTACACTAGAATGTGGGTGACTTGCAGTGAGCAGCAAATTTAGAGCCAACGGCTCTGTTTGGGAATTAAATGCATTGTTCAGTAAAGTCCCTTTGTTCTCAGAATCGAGTCGGTGCAAGGTTGTATGAACTTTCACAGGGGGATGATCAGAAGCAAACGCCAGCGCTAGAGGCTGTTAGCACCATACTAGCGCCAGCGTTTGCTAACGATCCATGAACAGAGCCCTCGAGAGTGTGAAACAACACACTCGAGGGCTCTGAACATATTCAGCCCCAATGATCAGTGGCCAGCACACCAAAGATTGGGTCGCTGGCAGGGTTGCCAGGTGGAAAATTTTTTTCCAGCCTAAAGGAGCCCAAAATCCAGCCCAAAACCCGCCCAAACTCAAACCCCGCCCCTGACACCCCCGCCCCCGCGTCATCAACCCCCGCCCCCGCGTCATCAACCCCGCCCCCGCCGTCATTGGCCCCGCCTCCCCCGTCATTGGCCCCGCCTCCCCCGTCACTAACCCCGCCTCCCACGTCACTAACCCCGCCTCCCAACGTCACTAACCCCGCCTCCCAATGTCACTAACCCCGCCTCCCAACGTCACTAACCCCGCCCACCGCGGCCGAAAAGCCGGCCAAAAAACCGCAACCCGCCGCGGGCAAAAATTTCCCGCGGCGGGTCGCGGAAAACCGCCCAATTGGGCGGTAAAACCGCCCACCTGGCAACACTGGTCGCTGGCTGTGGCAAACCCTACGTCAGCAGATCATTGGGGAGGAATTGTGAGCCCTGTCCACATGCATTTGCATGCTGGCAGGCCCCCATTCCCCCCAACAGCAAACCTGCCAGCGACAGGGTCCGGCAGACTGCCGGTCCCCCCGACGATCCCACCCCCCCAAGATTCAGGGAGGGCTGGAGATCTGGTGTGTCTCCAGCCCCCCCTAACTCTCCCAGCAAAGGGTCCCTGGTGGCCTAGTGGGTGACCAACCAACCCTGCTCCCCCCCAGCGACGGGGGGCTGGAGGCCCGCGAGACCTGTCCCCCCCCCGACGATCTCCCCCCGTCCTGCCCAGTGTATCCTGGGATGTGCTGGGTGGGGCTATACACCATATGGTGTATAGCTCCGTCCAGCACATCCCAGGATACACTGGGCAGGGCTGGGCACTGCAATTTTGCGGCGTCGCAGGAAGAGGAGGAAGGCAGGCCACTCTCCCTCCTCCAACCCACTAGGGGGGACTGGAACACCAGGGACCCCTTGCTGGGGGACTGGGGGGGGGGGGGCTGGAGACCCACCAGATCTCCAGCCCTCCCTGAACCTGGGGGGGGGATCGTTGGGGGGACCAGAGGTCCAGCGGACCTCCAGCCCCCCTGTCGCTGGGGGGGTTGGTTGGTCGCCCACTAGGCCACCAGGGACCCTTTGTTGGGGGAGTTAGGGGGGGCTGGAGACCCACTGGATCTCCAGCCCTCCCTGAACCGGGGGGGGGGGGGACCGGAGGTCCACTGGACCTCCAGACCCCGTTGCTCGGGGCAGGGGTAGTTGGGGCCTGGTGTTCCCATGGACCTCCAGCCCCTGTGTTTGACAGGTTTGGGCTTTTGACAGCCCAGACCTGTCAAGTGCGGGAGGATTGTGCTTAAATTTGTATGCAGTTATCTCTGATCATAGGTCTAATAATGCCCCGCGCTGTTCCAGCGCTATTTTTGGGGAGCTGTTTGGAACAGCGCGGGGTTTTGATAATCTGTTTCCTTGTCACAAACAGCAGATGAATCCAGGAACTGGTGGGTTGTGTCCATCTACCAGCAGGTGGAGATACAGATAACAGAATTCTTGAGAGTAAAGGAGACGGCAGCCCCTCTATCAGTTAGTATATCTCAATCTCCAGCAGGTGGATGGACGGCTTCTTTCTAGCTCCTGGATTCAAGGCCACTGAGAGGGCTCCTGGGCCACTGGCCAGTTGAGTTTTTTTGAGGGGGTGTCTGCCTGATGGCGGCAGCTTTGGGGGCATATCTTATTGCAAGTTCCCTGCCTTACCCTGTGCTCTCTACTGTCAGGATTCAATTCTCTATGGGTTGCTCTCTCTCCCTCCCTCCTCACTTTTATTTTTAAACATTTTTTATTGAACAACAATAAAATATTACAACCAAATTTCTGAGCAAATTGTTCATTCCATAGCGTCCCTTCAGATCAATCCAGAGACTTGTGGGTTATGCCCCTCCTCCAGCAGGTTAGATAGAGAGAACTCTGAAGTTTCCCTCTAGAGGGCATGTGCACTTGTGCAGGCTTCCTAACTTCAGTATTCTCTCTATCTAGCAGGTAGAAGGACATACTGTGCAACTCTGGATTCCAAAGCTCCTATCCCGTTCCCTCGGGGGTGTTGAGCTTTTGGTGGGGTTGAGGTGCGGATGCACATTTGGGATACACCTGGTGGTGCCAGGTCCCTACCCTTCTCCCCCTGGCAAGCGGGCAAATTTGATGAAAGGTAGTCTCCTGTCTCTTAAAAAAACCAAAAAAACAAAAACTCCTTTCATTCGACGGCAGTGCCCTCTACAAGCACTAAGTATTTACAGTGCTAGGAGAATAGCCATTCAGCTTTCCTTGAATGTGAGCAGCGCTAACAGCAGCCTGTAAGTAGATTTTTGGGTTACCATGTCTGTTCCCTCGGAGTCGGTGAAACGCTGTTCGCGCTGCGGAGCGCGCAGGTCAGCGTCGGGGGTTTGTGAGACGTGTTTGGTAGGGCTGGAGAAGCCGGGTGCCGAAGTTACTGACCGCGAGTTGAGCCCCGATGCTGCGCAGCGAGGTGAGGCGAGTTTGGCGGGAAGCGTTGGTCTCGGGCCGGTGCGTGCCTCCGCCATTTTCTCTCTGAAGCCTGTCAGGCCAGAAACAGTGCGAGCCTTGTTGGAGGGAGTCGCAGTTCTGGAGGGTAGCGCAAGTGCGGGAGCGGAGACGCCAGCGGTATCGGGCTTTTCTCCGGCTTTCGTTTTACTGATGCATGAGGCTTTTTTGTTGCGCTCTGAGGCAGGCCGACAGCCATTTTAGCAGCGCCAGCGGGTTTAGACTCGCAGCCGAGTAGACAGCAGGCTAAGAGGTCTCGGGTGGATTTTGAGCACCCCATTACCGATGATTTCACTCAATCAGATTTGGAGGGTGAGGTGGAATCGGTGGATTCAGATCCTGAGGAGCTGGAAGAAGGGGAGATACCACCAGCTGAGGGTGATGACCCCACAGCGGCCAGGCTCTTTAAAAGAGAGGAGCTCTATGCGCTTATAGTCCACGCTTTACAAATCTTAGATCTTTCCGCTCCTGAGCCTCCGGTTCCGGTGCCGGTTAGTACCTCGATAATGTCAGGTACTAGAGCGCCCCCGAAGTCTTTTTACATTCACGAGGCTATGCAAGTCTTAATTCGGGCACAATGGGAAACTCCTGAGGCTTCTCTGTGGGTGGCTCGTGCTATGGGCAAGCTTTGTCCATTAAAGCAAGAGGATTTGGACTCTCTGCGGATGCCGGTGGTGGATTCATTAATTACGGCTGTTACCAAGGAGACCGCTTTGCCAGTAGAAGGAGGTTTGGCCCTTCGAGATCCTCAAGAAAAGAAGCTTGAGCCATCGGTGAAGTCTTCTTTTGAAGTGGCTGCGTTGATTTTGCAGGCTTCTGTGTCTGGGTCATATGTGGCTGGAGCATGTCTCTCGGGTACAGAAAGCGGCATCGCCGGATGACCTGATTGAGTTCCTTCCTATGTTGGAGTCAGGTTTGGCATATTTGGCGGATCTTCTGTATGATATTCTTAGAGCGTCAGCTAAAGGCGTTTCTTTGGCGGTCTCGGCTAGGCGCTGGATCTGGTTGAAACATTGGGCTGCTGAGCTCCCTTCTAAATCCAGCTTAGCACGGTTACCTTTTAAAGGAAGGCTTCTATTTGGTCAGGAACTGGAACAGATTGTTAAGGACTTGGAAGAGTCCAAGGGTCGTCTCCCTGAGGATAAATCTAAGAACCAAGGGAGACCGTTTCGACCACGTTTTAAGGAGGCAAAGAAATATAGACCTGGTAGGGTATTCGGTTTTTCAAAGCCCCGTTTTTCTCAGAAGCAGCAGCAGCCCTTTCGTCAGGACCGTAAACTTCCGCATGCAGCTCCAAGAGGTCAGCCTGGGGCCACAGGTACGCAATGATGGGGCTCTGGTCCAGTCCTCTCCGCCCATAGGAGGACGGCTGTCCGATTTTGGAGAGGAGTGGGCCAGGGTAACTTCAGACGAATGGGTGCTGAGCGTTATATGAGAGGGGTACAAGCTCGAATTTGCGCGTCCTCTCGCAGACAGCTTTCTAGAGTCTCCGTGCAAGTCTGCAGTAAAATCGGCAGCGGTAAAGGAGACCTTGGCAGAGTTGCTTCGTCTGGGGGCAGTAGTTCCTGTGCCGGCAGACGAGGTGTATCAGGGACGTTACTCGATTTACTTTGTAGTGCCAAAGAAAGAGAGGGCCTTTTGTCCTGTATTGGATCTCAAAGCAGTCAACAAAGTCCTCAGAATTCGGCATTTTCGCATGGAAACCCTTCGATTGGTGTTGGCAGCGGTTCAGCCCAGAGAGTTCTTAACAGCTCTCGATCTCAAGGAAGCTTACTTGCATATTCCCATCTGGCCTCCTCATCAAAGATTTCTGTGGTTCGCAATATTAGGTCAGCATTTCCAATTCAGAGCCATGCTGTTCGGACTAGCCACGGCTCCTTGTACGTTCTCCAAAGTGATGGTGGTCTTGGAGGCCTATTTAAGAACCAAGGGTTTACAGGTTCACCCTTATCTCGACGACTGGTTGATTCGAGCCCCGTCTTACGCAGAGAGTGTGCAAGCCACTCAGCAGGTGATAGCTCTGTTACAATCTTTAGGTTGGGTAATAAACTTTCGAAAGAGTCATCTCGTCCCGACTCAGACTTTGGAATATTTGGGGGTGAGGTTAGACACCGCCCAGGGCAGAGTATTTCTACCGGATCAGCGTCGTTTCAAACTGGAGAATCAAGTGTTGACCATTCTTCAGAATCCGGCGCCAAGAGCTTGGGATTATGTACAACTTCTCCGGTCCATGGCGGCGACGATAGAGGTTATCTCGTGGGCTCGGAGTCACATGCGGCCTCTCCAATGGCATCTTCTCAGCCAGTCTCCTCTTTCCGAGGATTACTCGATTCAGCTTCCATGGACTCCGCATTCTCGTTTTGCTCTTCGATGGTGGCTCAAAGCGGACAATTTGATTCGGGGAATGCCTCTGTACACGCCCAATTGGTGTGCAGTAACAACGGATGCCAGTTTGTTGGGTTGGGGGGCTCATTGTCACAGTCGGACAGCACAGGGGACTTGGTCACAACAGGAAGCAAAACTGCAGATCAATCTTCTCGAGCTCCGGGCAATCCGGTTGGCTCTAGTGGAGTTCGAGGACTTTCTAACAGGTCAATCAGTCTGAGTCCTCTCCGACAACGCAACGGCAGTGGCGTATGTCAATTGACCCTGGAAGGATTGGCTGTCAGAGTTCTGTCAGACAACATGACAGCAGTGGCCTACATAAATCGCCAAGGAGGCACTCAGTGCATAGCACTAGCAGCGCAGGCCGCGCAGATTTGCCACTGGGCCGAGCTTCATCTGCAGTTTCTGTCAGCAGCTCATATTGCAGGTCAGAGCAACGTGCAAGCCGATTATCTGAGCAGGAATCAGATCGACCCAGCGGAGTGGGAACTTGCAGACAAAGTATTCCTGCAGATATGTGCCAAATGGGGAAAGCCCGTAATGGATCTTATGGCGTCAAGCACAAATGCCAAAGTCCCGTGCTTCTACAGCAGACGGAGAGATCCTTGCTCGGCAGGGTTGGATGCCTTGGCTCAACCCTGTCCTCAGGGCCTCCTGTATGTGTTTCCTCCTTGGCCCTTGATAGGGCGAGTACTCCTGCGGATTCGGCTCCACCAAGGAGAGGTGGTTCTCATTGCCCCGGATTGGCCCAGGAGGCCGTGGTATGCGGACCTCCGGCGGATGCTGGTAGAGGATCCCCTGCCGTTACCTCTGGTACCGAATCTGTTGTCACAGGGCCCAGTGACCATGGAGGACGACTGCCGCTTTGGTCTTACGGCATGACTATTGAGAGGGCGCAATTGAGAGACAAGGGATATTCCAGTAAAGTCATTTCCACTCTCCTACAGGCCCGCAAGCGTTACACTTCCATGACTTATGCCAGGATTTGGCGCCAATTTGAGGCTTGGTGTGCTTCTAAAGCGATTACACCCATGCGGGCTTCTGTCTTGCCGATACTTGACTTTTTACAGGATGGTTTACAAAAAGGCTTGGCCTATAATTCCCTGCGTGTTCAAGTGGCAGCCTTAGCATGTTTTCAAGGGAAGGTCGCTGGCCTGTCTCTGGCTGCTTGGCCGGATGTGACACGGTTTCTTAGAGGGGTGCTTCGGCTCCGTCCTCCCGTGTGGGCTCTGTGTCCGGCCTGGAACCTGGGGTTAGTTTTAAAGGCCCTTCAGTGTTCGCCCTTCGAGCCGCTCAGGCGAGTTTCGGAGAAGGATGTGACCTTAAAGACGGTCTTTTTGGTGGCCGTGACATCGGCGAGACAGGTATCTGAGCTCCAGGTGCTGTCCTGTCGAGACCCATTTCTGCAATTCTCAGAGTCCGGAGTAATGGTACGTACGGTGCCTTCCTTCATGCCTAAGGTGGTTTCAGCATTTCACCTAAACCGGCCTATTTTCCTGCCCTCCTTTTCTAAAGAGGAGTTTCTAGAAGCCTATGGGCAGTTGCACCTTCTGGATGTGCGAAGGGCTCTGTTGCAATATCTGCGCATGTCAAATGCCTTCAGGACCTCTGACCATCTTTTTGTTCTTTCGTCAGGTCCGCGCAGAGGGTCTCCAGCGTCTAAGGCCACTATAGCCCGTTGGCTCAAGGAAGCTATCTTTTCAGCATATCTGCTATCTGACCAGCCTCCGCCTGAAGCCTTTAAGGCACATTCCACAAGAGCGATTTCCTCTTCTTGGGCTGAAACTGGAGCACTCTCTCTTTAAGAGATATGTAGTGCAGGCAGCTACTTGGGCTTCCAAGCTCTCATTTGCCCGAGATTACAGGCTGGATGTGGCTGCCAGGAGGGACGCACATTTTGGAGCACAAGTGCTGGCGCATGGTGTGGCTTGTTCCCACCCTATCTAGGGATTGCTTTGATACATCCCACTCGTAATGGATTCATCTGCTTGATGACAAGGAAGGGAAAATTAGGTTCTTACCTTGGGAATTTTCTTTCCTTTAGTCAGAGCAGATGAATCCATGAGCCCTCCCTCAGTGGTTCATTGTGATTTGTTACTTTTATGTTCAGTTTTTCCTGTAGATATAGTTTCCCTCATTGGGAGAAGTTGGAAAACAGTCTTCAGGATTTCTGTTCAGTTACAGGAGGATAAGTTCATTCCCGCCTTTGAATTATAGCTCCAGTTTTGGGGCGTTCATCTGCTGTGAGGAAAGTTCATGTTATTGTGCTTTGCGGTGTAACACTGCTTTGGAAGCTTCAAATACTGAAGAGGCAGGTGGAGCTAGCTGGCCAAGAGGCACTATGGTTTTTCAGTGCTCTCTATCACCCCCAGCTGGTTGATGGACACAACCTACTCGTAATGGATTCATCTGCTATGAATAAAGGAAAGAAAATTACCAAGGTAAGAACCTAATTTTCCCTTCTTGATGGCTTTAAGTAGTGATTTCTTCGACTTATTCTTTTTAGGGGAATCCTGTTCCAGAGCATGTTGAGACTCATTCTACACGACGTCAGGCAGCCTCGTGGGCAGGGCGTTGTCTGGTGCCTTCAGAAGATATTTGTAAGGCAGCGACCTGGTTGACTCTGCATTCTTTTTTTCTAGGCACTTCCTTTTAGATGCCCTCAGTCATCGTCAGGTTGTTTTTGGAGTGCGCGTTTGTGTCAGCGTTGCTGCTAGGGTCCCTCCCATAATTTACCTGCTTTGTTACTTCCCATCAGTCACATTCTGGGCTGGTCCGGAGGGACGCTAAGGAAGGGTAAATTAGACCTTGCCTGCTAATTTGCTTTCCTTTAGTCCCTCCGGACCGGCCCAGATCCCTCCCTTCAGATATCTGGATTGGTTCGGAGCTGTGTTGTTAGTTTCTTGATCTATGTAGTAAGAAAAAAGAAAAAGAAATTTACTGAAATGACCTGTATGAAGGACCATGATATATTTGAAGGCACTCACCCGTTGTTGGCAGTGTTCCAGTGGCTGCTCAGGTTTTTGGTTGCACAGGTTCTGTATTTCCTCTTATGATTTTCTTTCTGCTTTGGTACTTTATTACTGGATCTTTCTCTAGCTGGCAACGGCTCTTATTGGCTGGCTAGAGTCACAATTTTTTTTCTCAGTCTCCACCTGCTGGAAGGCGTACACAACCATCAGTCACATTCTGGGCTGGTCCAGAGGGACCAAAGGAAAGCAAATTAGCAGGTAAGGTCTAATTTACCCTTGGTTTTCCCTGTCCCTGCCGTACCCCATTCCCCCTCCTCCTGGAGTTCCTCTGTGGCTGCCTGCCTCTAACTTTTCTCACAGTAAAAAAAAAAAAAAAAAAAGAGGCTCGCTTTCTCAGCGTGGCGATTTCTGAGGCTTTCTCCAGAGCTGGTTCGGTGCAGCTTGACCGAAGCTCGTTTGACTCGGACTCCTGAGGTGAGAGTGGTGCCCAGCTCCTCCGGGGAGGTTCCTGCTGACAGCGCTCTGTGAGGGGTAAGTTTTGGTGCGAAGGCGCCATTTTGTTTTCTGTTTGGCTGCTGAAGGGGTTAAGCGCTGCTCCCACTGTGGGAAACGCAGATCAGCAGTGGGGCTTTGCAGCACATGCTCCCTTGATGCTAAGGCTGGCATGAGCATGGCGGGCGGTGATTCTTCCCACCCAATGGAGTTGGCAGCGGGCGCCATCTTGGAGGCGCTGCTTGACTCGACCCTCGCGGTTGTGGAGGGGTCTGAGTGCAGGGGAGATGCCTCGTTTTGAGGTTTCTAGAGGAGCTATTTCCTCCGCTTCCCTCAGTGTGGGGGCGGATGCACAGGGTGAGCTTTTCTCCCCTGAATTTGTGCTGCTGATGCATAAGGCTTTTATATTAATAAGAGCACTGCCTGAGGCTCCTGACAATTCCTGTTGGACTGGGTTGCTTCCAGTTCTTGATAGCCCAGCATCTGCTGGAGGCTTTATTTCTTCCCCCGAGCTTTTGGCTGACGCTAAGCGTAGACGAGTGAATTCCCCATCTGAGGGGAACTCTGTTCTCCCCCGTGGTCTAGTTTCGGGGAGTCTTAGGGGTCTGGCAGGCCCTCATGGACTGAGGATCCAGACGAGGGTGGCTGCTTGCCACAGGAGTTGGATGACCCTAAAGCGGTTTGGATTTTCCAACGCGACGAGCTGCCAGCTCTCATTTCTGATGCCTTACAGGCCCTTTGTATTGAAGATCCTGACGAGTGCGCTGCCTCTTCTATTAATCCTCGGATGGCTAGTACTAAGAAGCCTTCTCGGGCTTTTTCCGTGCATGCTTCCATCCAAGAGTTTATTTCATCTCAGTGATCTGACCCTGATGGTCCATTGAAGGTGGCCAGGGATTATGTGTCACCTTTATCCTCTGAGTGAAAGTCGGTTGACCCTCTTTGGGATGCCTAGAGTGGATGCATTAGTCACGGCTGTGACTAAAAAGACTACTCTCCCGGTGGAGGGAGGGGTCGCCTTGAAAGATATGCAGGACCGGGGGCTGGAATACGCGCTGAAGTGGTCCTTTGAAATCTCGGGCCTGTCATTACGGGCGGCTATTTGCAGTTCCTTGTCATCAAGCAGATGCAGCCATTAAAGATGGGTTGTGTCCATCAACCAGCAGAGGGAGATAGAGAGCACACTTTTTTCAGTGCCTCATACCAGCTTGCTCCACTGCCTCTCTTCAGTATTCTCTATCTCCCCTAGCAGAGTGGCTGCAGCTTCTTCGAGCTCCATCTAAAATCTGCCTGGAGGTTGCTCCTATGCTTTTGCCAGTTGTTAGCAGGGGTGTTGGAGGCTATAGCAGCTTCACTTTAAAGGCACATAGGTTCGCCCTTTCCCTGCCTTACCCATACCTCCGTGGATGTGGACACATTGCTTAGCTTTCCCTGTCCTTCCCACCAACAGTGGATGCAAGCACATAGGTTCGCCCTTTCCCTGCCTTTCCCACTCACCTGAGCCCCCGGAGTTCTATTTACCTCTGCTTTCCTCACAGCGTTAAAAAAAAAAAAAAGGAACAGAGGTTTTTCCTTGCCTTTTTCTGTGGGACCGGAGCTGTGATACTCGGTCCAGTGAGGTAAGAGTGTTTCCTGACTCCTCCGGAGTGGGCCCGCGATCGGGGCGATTTGGCGCGAACCGCCATTTTGAATTTTACCGCCGTTTTCGGCGATGGCTGCGGAGACAGTAAAGCGCTGTTCCAAGTGTGGCAAGCGCAGATCAGCAGCGGGGCTCTGTAAATCGTGCTGTACAGATGTTAGAGCTGGCCCATGGTGAGCGACGATTCTTCGCGCTCTGAACTGGCAGCGGACGCCATTTTGAATTTACCACATGGCGCGACCTCCGCTGAGACGGAGAGTCCAGAGCACAGGGGGAGGCCTCGGAGTGAGGCTGATATGAGAGCTACTAGCCCCGGCAGAGATCCGGGTGCCCAGGGTGAGTTTTTCTCCCCTGATTTTGTCTTATTAATGCATAAAGCATACATGCTTAAAAGAGCTCTCCCACAAAGCCCTGCAGGGGCCTCTTCTAATGCCCCCCCGATGGATTCTAGCCTGGGTATGCCCTCTGAGGCGTTATTCCCTGATAATTGGCAGAATATGAAGCGCAGAAGGGCTCATTCTCCTTCAGAGAGTGCTGCACCTCCATTCCCCCCCCCCCCGTGGTCGGGCTGCGAGGATTCGGAGGACTCTGGCAGGCCTTCATGGTCTGAGGAGCCAGAGTCTGGTGCAGAAGTGACTCAGGATCTGGACGATCCCACCGCGGTGAGGATTTTCCACCGTGATGAGCTGCCAATGCTTATTTCTGATGCCCTGCAGGCTCTCTCTATTGAGGACCCTGCCAGTGGCACAGCCTCCTCTGTGAATCCTAGGATGGCTAGTACCAAAAAGCCTGCTCCATCCAAGAGCTTATTTCGGCTCAATGGGCTGACCCCGAGGGACCTTTGAAAGTTTCCAGGGCTATGGGGCAATTATACCCTCTGAGTGAGGAGCATATGGCTCGCTTTGCTATGTCTAAAGTGGATGCCCTAGTCACAGCTGTGACAAAGAGAACTACCCTCCCTGTTGAAGGAGGTGTTGCCCTGAAGGATATTCAAGACCGTAAACTGGAATCAGCACTTAAACAGTCATTTGAAATTGCAGGTCTTACTGTTCGGGCGTCTGCATGCAGTTGTTATGCTGCTAGAGCCTGCCTGGCTTGGTTGCAACAGGCAGTGGAACAGCCCGGTGATGGAGCGGAGCCCTTTTCAGATGTGGCTCCGCGGATGGAGTTGGCCTTGTCTTTTCTTGCTGACGCCCTTTATGATATTGTCAGAGCTACGGCTAAACACATGGCAGTAGCAGTGGCGGCTTGCCGTCTTCTTTGGCTACGGCATTGGGCAGCGGACATGGCCTCTAAGCAAAGGTTGGTGAAGTTGCCCTTTCAAGGCCTTCTCCTGTTTGGTGAGGAGTGCGGTTCACTCCTCTTACAGACCTCGCTTCCGTGAAGCTCGAAGGTACCGCCCGGGGCGTTCTGCTGGGTTCACTTCTCGTGCCCGTTTTCAGCAGAGGAACTCCTTTCACTCGGACAAACGTTCCACAGCCACTGGCTCAAGGCCTGGAGTTCAGGAGCGACCCTCTCAATGATGGTGCGCCGGCCCTCTCCTCGAGTCCTGTCATCGGAGGACTCTTTCCCTTTTTGCCGAGGAGTGGGCCAACATTTCCTCAGATCAGTGGGTCTTGGACCTGATCAAGGACGGTTTCAGAATAGAATTCGACGCCCCTGTAAGAGACGTGTTTGTGGAGTCCCAATGCGGTTCTGCCGCCAAACGGGCGGCGGTAGAGGAGACTTTGCAAGGTCTGAATCAGATAGGGGCCGTGTCCCCGGTACCTCCCGCCGAACACGGCTGCGTTTCTGGCTTTTCAAGTGACCCTGGAAGGATTGGCTGTCAGAGTGATGTCGGACAACACGACAGCAGTGGCCTACATAAATCGACAAGGCGGCACTCATTGCAGAGCTCTAGCCGCTCAAGCCGAACAAATTTGCCACTGGACCGAGCTGCATCAAAAGTTTCTGTTGGCAGCTCACATTGCAGGTCAGAGCAACGTGCAAGCCGATTATCTAAGCAGGCATCAGATCGATCCAGCGGAGTGGGAACTTGCAGACGAAGTATTCCTGCAGATATGTGCCAAGTGGGGCAAGCCCGTGATGGATCTAATGGCGACAAGCATCAATGCCAAAGTCCCGTGCTTTTTCAGCAGACGGAGATATCCTCGCTCGGCGGGGTTGGATGCCTTGGCTCAACCCTGGCCTCCGGGCCTACTGTATGTGCTCCCTCCGTGGCCCTTGATAGGGCGAGTGCTCCTGCGGATTTGGCTGCATCCAGGAGAAGTGGTTCTCGTCGCCCCGGATTGGCCCAGGAGGCCTTGGTATGCGGACCTCCGACAGATGCTCGTAGAGGATCCCCTTCAGTTACCTCTGGCTCCCAACCTGTTGTCACAAGGTCCGGTGACCATGGAGGACGCCGGCCGATTTGGTCTTATGGCCTGGCGATTGAGAGGGCGCAATTGAGACAAAGGCTATTCTAATAAAGTAATTACCACTCTCCTGCAAGCCCGCAAACGTTCCACTTCCGTGGCTTATGCCAGGATTTGGCGCCAGTTTGAAGTCTGGTGTGCTTCCAAAGAGATCACACCCCTGTGGGCTCCTGTCTCGCTGATTCTGGACTTTTTGCAGGATGGTGTACAAAAAGGCTTGGCCTATAATTCCCTGTGGGTGCAAGTGGCAGCGTTGGCCTCCCTGCGTGGCAAGATTGAAGGCGTGTCTTTAGCTGCTCATCCAGATATGGCACGGTTTCTTAGATGGGTGCTTCGGCTCCGTCCTCCCATGCGTGCACCTTGTCCAGCTTGGAACCTGGGGCTAGTGCTGAAAGCCCTTCAGGGTGCTCCCTTTGAACCGCATCGGCGTTCTTCAGAGACAGATTTGACACTGAAGGCCATCTTTTTAGTGGCCATTACTTCGGCGAGACGGGTGTCAGAGCTCTAGGCGCTGTCCTATAGAGACCCTTTTCTGCAATTTTCAGAGTCCGGGATCACGGTTTGGACCGTGCCTTCCTTCTTGCCTAAGGTGGTTTCAGCGTTTCACCTAAACCATTCTATTTTATTGCCCTCCTTTGTCATGGAGGAGTTTCCAGAATCTTTTGGGCAATTGCACCTGTTGGACGTGCACAGGACTCTGCTGCAGTATCTGCGAGTTACTAACTCTTTCAGGACCTCTGATCATCTGTTTGTTTTGCTATCAGGTCCTCGCAGAGGGTCTCCAGCGTCTAAAGCCACTATTGCCCGTTGGCTCAAAGAATCTATCTTTTCAGATTATTTGCTTGCCGGCCGGCCTCCGCCTGATGCCTTTAAGGCGCATTCCACTAGAGGAATTTCCTCTTCTTGGGCTGAAACTGGAGCACTCTCTCTTCAAGAGATTTGTAGTGCAGCAACGTGGGCTTCTAAGCTCTTTTGCCCGACATTACAGGCTGGATGTGGCTGCCAGGAGGGACGCACATTTTGGAGCGCAAGTGCTGGTGCGTGGTGTGGCTTGTGCCCACCCTATCTAGGGATTGCTTTGATACATCCCATCTGTAATGGCTGCATCTGCTTGATGACAAGGAAGGGAAAATTAGGTTCTTACCGTGATAATTTTCTTTCCTTTAGTCATAGCAGATGCAGCCATGATCCCTCCCTATCTGATTGCTATCTGCTGTAAATCTATTTCAGGTTCTGTTCATGTTTCTTGGAGATTCCGTCCTTGGGAGAAAGTCGGAAAACAGTCTTCAGGATTCTTGTTCAATTAAAGGAGGATGACTTAATTCCCTCCAGTTTCATGTTTTGGAGGATGAGTTTATTCCCTCCGGGAGGATGAGTTTATTCCCTCCAGTTATGTCTCAGTGGAGGATGAGTTTATGCCCTCTGGGAGGATGTTTCATTCCCTCCATTCTGAGTTAATGACCTTTGTTGTAGGGCCATCGTTCGCTGTGAGGAAAGCTCATGTTATTCCCGTTGCGGTTTGCCATACTGCTTTGGAAGCTTCAAATTCTGAAGAGAGGCAGTGGAGCAAGCTGGTATGAGGCACTGAAAAAAGTGTGCTCTCTATCTCCCTCTGCTGGTTGATGGACACAGCCCATCTGTAATGGCTGCATCTGCTATGACTAAAGGAAAGAAAATTATCACGGTAAGAACCTTATTTTCCCTTCCTATGCAGCCCGGGCCTGCCTTTCCTGGTTGCAGCAGGCGGTTGAGCAGCCCGCCGATGGAGCGGGTTCCCTCACTGAGGTCGGCCCGCGTTTGGAGTGTGCCCTGTCTTTTTTGGCTGATGTTTATGATCTGGTCAGAGCTTCGGCTAAGCAGATGTCGGTGGCGATTGCTGATCGCCGCCTTCTTTGGCTCCAGCATTGGGCGGCTGACATGGCTTCTAAACAAAGGTTGGTGAGGTTACCCTTTCGGGGTCTTCTTTTTGGGGAGGATTTGGAGAAGATTGTTAATGACCTAGTGGACTCTAAGTCCCAACGGTTGCCTGAGGATAGGCTGAGGCCTTCTTCCAAAAGTTCTTCTTTTCTCTCCTCTTCCAGGCCACGTTTTTGCAAAGCTCGCAGGTATTTATTTATTTATTTGTAGCATTTGTATCCCACATTTTCCCACCTATTTGCAGGCTCAATGTGGCTTACATTTGCCGTAATGGCGGTTGCCATTTCCGGTTAACAGGATTACAGATGGTATTGCGTTAAGGTGCATACATTCATGGTAACGTACATGGAACATAATGGAACAGATCATGGTATATATATATGTCATGTGCGTACATACATGGTAAAGAAGAATACATTATGGTGGTATTGCAAGAAGGTTCCTGAGTAATAAATTGGGTTGTAACATACATTTGGTCCCCGGGGCGCTCTGCGGGGTTTGGTCAACGTACCCGTTTCCAGCAGAGGAACTCCTTTCATTCTGACAAACGCGCGTCGTCCGGGCAACGTCCAGGAGTTCAGGTGCGTCCTCCACAAGGATGGGGCGCTGGTCTACTCGTCGGTTCCCGCAATAGGGGGTCGTCTCTCCCTCTTTCTCGAGGAGTGGACCACGATTACTTCGGATCGGTAGGTCCTGGACCTGATCAGAGAAGGTTACCGACTAGAATTCGCTGCCCCGGTGGAGACGCATTTTTGGAGTCCCGATGTGGCACTGCCATCAAGCGGGCAGCAGTAAACTAGACCTTGCAGGTGTTGCTGAAGCTCGGAGCGGTGGTTCCGGTCCCTCCCGCTGAACGCGGCTACGGTCGCTACTCCATCTATTTTGTGGTGCCTCGAAAAGGCGGGTCATTCAGACCTATTCTCGACTTACGCAGAGTGAACGAGGCCTTAGGAGTGCGACACTTCCGCATGGAAACCCTGCGCTCCGTCATTGCGGCAGTACTGGCTGGAGAGTTTCTCACGTCTCTGGACCTCAAGGAAGCATATTTGCATTTTCCCATCTGGCCACGGCATAGCGGTTTCTCCGGTTTGCGGTATTGAGCCAACTTTTCCAGTTTTGCACCTTGCCTTTCGGCCTGGCAACTGCCCCTCGGACTTTTTCCAAGGTGATGGTAGTGGTGGCTGCTTTTCTCAGGCGAGAGGGTATCAGAGTTCACCCTTATCTCGACGACTGGCTCATCAGAGTGGATTCGGCAGACGAAAGCCGACTTTCCACAGCCAGAGTTGTTATAGTTCTTCAGACTCTGGGCTAGGTAGTCAATATGCCCAAAAGTAACCTGACCCTCTCTCAGTCTCTCGAGTATTTGGGGGTCCGGTTCGACACGGCTTCGGGGTTCGTTTTTCTTCCCGAGAACAGGCGTCTGAAGCTTCAGAATCAGGTCCGTCTGCTCTTGCGGATGCCTCGCCTTCGAGCTTGGGACTTTGTTCAGCTCCTGGGATTGATGACGGCCACCATAGAGGTGGTTCCCTGGGCGAGAGCTCACTTGAGACCGCTGCAGCTTGCTCTGCTTCAGCAATGGTCTCAGATTTCCCAGGACTACCAACGCAGACTAAGGTGACTTCCTGCGGCCCAGCGCAGTATGGATTGGTGGCTTTCCGGCAGCATGCTACAGCTGGGGATGCCACTGGCTGTTCCTTTTTGGTGTCTGGTGATAACGGATGCCAGCCTTTTGGGCTGGGGAGCTCATTGCTGGGGATGCTATGCTCAGGGTCTATGGTCCACCGCGGAAGCGGGATGGTCTATCAATTGCTTGGAACTGAGAGCGATATTCCAGGCTCTTCTGACCTTCCACAGGACGCTGAAGGGTCTTCTCGTCCGAGTTCTGTCGGACAACATGACAGCAGTGGCCTACATCAATCGCCAGGGCGGCACTCAGTGCAGCGCCCTGGCTGCAGAGGCGTCTCAGATCTGTGACTGGGCCGAGCGCCACCTAGCGCTGCTGTCCACTGCTCACAGAGCCGGTCAGAGCCACGTACAAGCGTATTTCCTCAGCAGACCCGGCGGAATGGGAACTGGCAGAAGAAGTTTTCTTCAGATTTGTGCCAAATGTGGGACTCCAGACTTGAACCTCATGGTATCAAGCATAAACGCCAAAGTCCCTTGCTTTTTCAGCAGAAGGAGAGATCCTTGCTTGGCTGGGTTGGATGCCCTGGCTCAACCTTGGCCCTCGGGCCTCCTGTATGTATTCACTCCTTGGCCCTTGATAGGGTGAATGCTACTTTGGATTTGCCTGCACCGAAGATTGGTGATTCTCATCGCCCCGGATTGTCCAAGGCGCCCGTGGTACGCGGATCTCCGGTGGATGCTGGTGGACGCGCCTCTTCCTTTGTCTTGGGTTCTGAACCTGTTAGTTCAGGGTCCGGTGACTATGGAAGATCCTTGCCGCTTTGGTCTTACGACCTGGCTCTTGAGAGGGCGCAATTGAGGGACAAGGGATATTCTAATAAGGTTATTGCCATGCCCTTGTGGGCTCGCACGCGGTCTACCTCTGCGACTTATGCTCGGATCTGGTGCACTTTTGAGGCGTGGTGTATTCTAAAGGCTATCTCGCTGACTCTGGCATCAGTCTCGCTTTTGCTGGACGTTTTGCAGGATGGGCTACTAAAGGGCCTGGCCTACAATTCCCTTCAGGTTCAAGTGGCAGCGTTGGCCTGCTTCCGGGGGAAAGTCTCCGGATTGTCCCTTGCTGGTCATCCAGATATTGTCCGATTTCTCAGAGGGGCACTTCGTCTCCGTCCTCCTTTGCGGTCGCCCTGTCCGGCTTGGAACCTGGGGCTCGTGTTGAATGCGCTCCAGCGGTCTCCGTTTGAGCCTCTTAAATGGGCTTCTGAGAAGGATGTGACTCTCAAGACAGTTTTTTTAGTGGCAATGACGTCGGCAAGAAGAGTGTCTGAGCTTCAGGCTCTTTCCTGTCGGGATCCTTTTCTACAGTTCTCGGAATCCGGGGTAACTGTTCGTACGGTGCCTTCCTTTCTGCCTAAGGTGGTTTCAGCGTTTCACCTCAATCAGCCCATTTTTCTTCCTTCATTTTGTAAGGAGGAGTTTCCGGACTCCTTTGGGCAGTTGCGCGTTTTGGATGTCCGCAGGGCTCTGTGGCAGTATCTGCAGATGTCAAATGAGTTTAGGAATTCTGATCATTTATTTGTTCTGTTGGCAGGTCCACGACGGGGGTTTCCGGTGTCTAAGGCCACTATAGCCTGCTGGCTTAAGGAACTCATTTTTTCTGTGTACTTGCTTTCAGGGCGGTCTCCGCCTGAAGCGTTTAAAGCACACTCTACGAGGGCATTGTCCTCTTCATGGGCTGAAATGGGTGTCTTTTCTCTTCAAGAAATCTGTTGTGTGGCTACCTGGGCTTCTCAGTTCTGTTTTGTGCGACATTACAGGCTGGATGTGGCAGCGTGGCAGGATGCGCATTTTGGAGCGTATGTGCTTGCTCGCGGAGTTGCCTGTTCCCACTCTATTTAGGGAGTGCTTTGGTACATCCCATCAGTTAATGGATTCATCTGCTGTTGATGACAAGGAAGGGAAAATTAGGTTCTTAGCTTGATAATTTTCTTTCCTTTAGTCACAGCAGATGAATCCATGATCCCTCCCTGTCTGACCTTAGTTTTTGTACAGAAGTTGCATACAGACATTGTGTCTCATCAGGAGTACTTGATGACAAGCTATCAGAGTTGCTACCTGCTATTTTTATTGCAGGAGGTTGATAACGTTCCTCCTTTGTTTGGTTATTGTTCCGGTTCAGGGGCGTTTGTTCTCTGTGAGGAAAGTTTGTTATTTTGCCTTTCTTATTCACTCTGCTTTGGAAATTTCATATACTGAAGGCAGAGATGGCGGGGCGTCCAGGAACACCATGTGTTTTCAGTGTTCTCTATCTCCACCTGCTGTTAGGCGGATACAACCCATCAGTTAATGGATTCATCTGCTGTGACTAAAGGAAAGAAAATTATCAAGGTGAGAACCTAATTTTCCCTTATAAGATTAGGCTAGCACTCACAGTAAGCAGGAGTTCTGCTGGCAGCGAGACCAGGGGGAGCAGTTTCTGTGTCTCCATCTGAGTCAGTGAAGCGCTGCTCCCGGTGTGGGAACTGGAGAGCAGCGTCAGGAGTGTGTGCAGTCTGCTCTCGGAACTCTCCAGTTCAGGGGGTGTCATCGGAGGGAGGGGAGTGCCCAGAACAGGTCGCAGGACTGTCTGCCTCGTTGCTGGGCTCCTCTGGGCGGTCTTCTTACTACTACTACTACTATT
Source organism: Microcaecilia unicolor (assembly GCF_901765095.1). Classification (NCBI taxonomy): domain Eukaryota; kingdom Metazoa; phylum Chordata; class Amphibia; order Gymnophiona; family Siphonopidae; genus Microcaecilia; species Microcaecilia unicolor. The sequence goes on from NC_044041.1 coordinate 159,093,621, forward strand.
TAGCATTTCTATAGCGCTACAAGGCGTACGCAGCGCTGCACAAACATAGAAGAAAGGCAGTCCCTGCTCAAAGAGCTTACAATCTAATAGACAAAAAATAAAGTAATCAAATCAATTAATGTGTACAGGAAGGAGGAGAGGAGGGTAGGTGGAGGCGAGTGGTTACAAGTGGTTACGAGTCAAAAGCAATGTTAAAGAGGTGGGCTTCAGTCTAGATTTAAAGGTGGCCAAGGATGGGGCAAGACGTAGGGGCTCAGGAAGTTTATTCCAGGCGTAGGGTGCAGCGAGACAGAAGGCGCGAAGTCTGGAGTTGGCAGTAGTGGAGAAGGGAACAGATAAGAAGGATTTATCCATGGAGCGGAGTGCACGGGAAGGGGTGTAGGGAAGGACGAGTGTGGAGAGATACTGGGGAGCAGCAGAGTGAGTACATTTATAGGTTAGTAGAAGAAGTTTGAACAGGATGCGAAAACGGATAGGGAGCCAGTGAAGCGACTTGAGGAGAGGGGTAGTATGAGTAAAGCGACCCTGGCGGAAGACAAGACGGGCAGCAGAGTTTTGAAACTATTGGAGAGGGGAGAGGTGACTAAGTGGGAGGCCAGCAAGAAGCAGGTCCCCTTTTCTTCTGAAGATGCTCAGATGGGTGCCAGTGAGGTAGAAGGGGCTGGAGAGCCATTTTCTCCTGAATTTGTGCTTTTGTTGCACAAGATCTTTTTGCTGAAGAGGTCTTGGGGGGGGGGGGGGGGGGGGGGGGGGGGGAGGGTTCCGGGCATTGAGAGTGTTTCTGGGACCTACTACTTAACATTTCTAGAGCGCTACTAGGGTTACGCAGCGCTGTACAATTTAACAAAGAGAGACAGTCCCTGCTCAAAGAGCTTACAATCTAATAGACAAGTGAACGGTCGGTCCGATAGGGGCAGTCTGGATTCACTGAACGGTAAGGGTTAGGTGCCGAACGCATCATTGAAGAGGTGGGCTTTAAGCAAAGACTTGAAGACGGGCAGGGAGGGGGCTTGGCGTAAGGGCTCAGGAAGGTTGTTCCAAGCATAGACCTCTCCAAAGGACTTTTCTGCTTTTCCTCCCTCTCTGTCTAGGCGCCCACGCTTTGATGGGTGGGGTTTGGATTCACTTTTGGTTGGCTCAGAGCTAGATGATGATCAGTTATCCGAAGTTTCCCAATTGGCCCGGTCTGAATCCTTATAAGAGGGGGAGTTACCATCTGAGGGGGCTGTTCCGCAAGGAGGAATTGCCTAACCTGATTGTCAGGGCTATGGAGATTTTCAATATTTCGGCTCCGGACAGGATCTTCCCTCTTCGGTAGCCCCATCAATTATGTCAGGTACGAAGTGGCCGTCTAGAACCTTTCACATTCATGAGAAAATGAAGGTGCTGATTGCAGCGCAGTGGGATGCTCCGGAGGCAGGGTTGCATGTGGCGAGAGCCATGGTGCATGTCTATCCGCTTCGGGAAGGAGAGCGGGAAACCTTGCGTCTGCCCAAGGTTGATTCGTTGATTACAGCGGTCACTAAGAAGACTGTGTTGCCTGTGGAAGGCGGCACGGCACTTAAAGATCCGCAGGACAGGAGGTTAGAGTCTTCCTTAAAGTTGTCGTTGGAGGTAGCAGCGTTATGCATGCAGGCGTCGGTCTGCGGGTCCTAAGCAGCCAGGGCCTGTCCTGGGTTCAGAAGGCAGCCTCCTTGGTGGAGCTGGTAGTGGCATTGCCTTAGCTCGAGGCTGGTCTCGCTTATTAGCGGATTTGCTGTATGACCTTGTCGGGCATCGGCAAAGGAGGTTGCCCTCTCAGTGACGGCTCGCCGCTGGTTGTGGCTTTGTCACTGGTCTGCAGATAAGGCTTCTAAGTCTCGCCTTGCTTGGTTGCCATTTCGAGGCAAGTTTCTGTTTGGTGAGGATTTAGACAAGATTGTTAAGGATCTAGGAGATTCTAAGGGCCGTCGTTTGCCTGAGGATAAGCCAAGATCGGCTCCTCACGCGGGATTCTCTCTGGCCCACAGGGCCATGCCAACACGGTAAGTGAGGTAAGCATGGCAGGGGGCGCTTCCCTCTGGGGGGCGCCGCCGCACCATGCTCACCTCGCTCGCCCTCCCGCTCCCATTGTTCAACTGCCCGCCCTCTTCTTCCCCCCCCCCAACATCCCTTTTTTTTTTTTTTTTCCTTAGCGTCCGATGCTTTTCTCATGCATTGTATGCATATCCTCCCATACCTCTAGTAGGGAAAACTCTGCTGAAACTGAGGCAAGACCACAGAACCATGATTGTGATTGCGCCTTTTTGGCCCCATCAGATATGGTTTCCGCTTCTTCTGGAGTTGTCCTCCTAAGAACCGTGGAGATTGAACTGTTTTCCGACCCTCATCATCCAGAACGAGGAGTCGCTTCTACATCCCAACCTCCAGTCTCTGGCTCTCACAGCCTGGATGTTGAGAACTTAGAAGTTGTCTCTTAAGGCCTTTCAGAGGGTGTCTCCCGAGTCTTGCTTGCTTTCAGGAAAGATTCCACGAAAAAGTGTTGTTCTTTTAAATGGAGAAGGTTTGCCGTCTGGTGTGACAGCAAGGCCCTAGATCCCTTTTCTTGTCCTACACAGACCCTGCTTGACTACCTTCTACACTTATCAGAGTCTGGTCTTAAGACCAACTCTGTAAGAGTTCACCTTAGTGCGATTAGTGCTTACCATCAGCATGTAGAAGGTCAGCCTACCTCTGGACAGTCTTTAGTTGTTCGCTTCATAGAGGTTTGCTTTTGTGAAAGCCCCCTGTCAAACCTCCACCAGTGTCATGGGATCTCAACGTCGTTCTCACCCAGCTGATGAAAGCTCCTTTTGAGCCACTGAATTCCTGCCATCTGAAGTACTTGACCTGAAAGGTCATTTTCTTTGTGGCTGTTACTTCAGCTTGTAGAGTCAGTGAGCTCAAGCCTTGGTAGTCCATGCACCTTATATAAAATTTCATCATAACAGGGTAGTCCTCCGCACTCATCCTAAGTTCTTGCCGAACGTGATGTCGGAGTTCCATCTGAACCAGTCAATTGTCTTGCCAACATTTTTTCCCCATCCACATACCCGCCCTGGTGAGGACAAGTTGTACACCTTGGACTGTAAGAGAGCATTGGCCTTTTACGTGGAGCGGACTAAGTCCTACAGACAGTCCGCCCAATTGTTTTTCTTTCAATCCCAACAGGAGGGGAGTTGCCATCTGAAAACGCTCCATCTCAAATTGGCTAGCAGATTGCATTTCCTTCACTTATGCCCAAGCTGGGCTGACTCTGGAGGGCCATGTCACGGCTCACAATGTTAGAGCCATGGCTGCGTCAGTGGCTTATTTGAAGTCAGCCTCCATTGAGGAAATTTGCAAGGCTGCAACGTGGTCATCAGTCCACACATTCACATCTCACTACTGCTTTCAGCAGGATACCCGATGTGACAGTCAGTTTGGGCAGTCGGTGTAGAAGGTATTCAAGCTCCAGAATCTGTTCGGGGTTTAGAATCCAACTCCGCCCTCCTAGGCCCATTTCTGTTCTGTTCTAGGCTGCACTTTCACTTAATTGTGTTTCTTTTTAGTTCAATCTCTGTTATGTCCTCGCCATTGCGAGTCCCAATTGACCAATGTTTGTTTTGAGTGACAATATTCAGCCTGCTTGTCCTCTGTGAAAATGAAGATACATACCTGTAGCAGGTATTATCTGAGGACAGCAGGCTGAATATTGTCACAACCCAACTTCCTCCTCTTTGAAGTTGTTTTTCTCTGTCTATATATTTTTTTGCTTTTTACTAACTGAATGTGACACGCTCGCGTCACCGGCGGGAAGCTTCTCGCGCATCCGCGGTGCGTCTGGGCCCACATGACGTTGCGTTCCTGAAAGTTCTATGCTTTGAGGAAAGTTCCGGTCTCCTGGGGCCGTCTTGGACGACGACCGATCAGTGACAGTATTCAGCCTGCTGTCCTTGGAGAATACCTGCTACAGTTATGTATTTTCATTTTACCTTTGTTCACCCCTTCAAAGAAATGTAATAGATTGGTGAGGCACGATTTCCCTTCACTAAATCCATGTTGGCTTTGTCTCATTAATCCATGCTTTTGAATATGCTCCATAATTTTGTTCTTTATAATAGTCTCTTCCATTTTGCCCAGCACCTTCGTCGGGCTCACCAGTCTATAATTTTCTGTATCTCCTCTGGAACCTTTTTAAAAAATTGGCGTTACATTGGCCGTGCTCCAATCTTCCGGTACCACGCTCGATTTTAAGGATAAATTACATATTACTAACAATAGTTCCGCACGTTCATTTTTCAATTCTATCAGTACTCTGGGATGGATACCATCCGGTCCAGGAGATTTGCTACTCTTCAATTTGTCAAATTGCCCCATTACATCCTCCAGGTTTGTAGAGATTTCATTCAGTTTCTCCGACTCGTCAGCTTTGAATACCATTTCTGGTACCGGTATCACTCCCAAATCTTCCTCAGTGAAGACCGAAGCAAAGAATTCATTTAATCTCTCCACTATGGCTTTGTCTTCCCTGATTGCCCCTTTTATCCCTTGGTCATCTAGCGATCCAACCGATTCTTTTTCAGGCTTCCTGCTTTTAATATACCTAAAAAAAAATTTTTATTATGTGTTTTTGCCTCCTAACACAATCTTTTTTTCATAGTCTCTCTCTGCCTTCCTTATCAGTGCTTTGCATTTGACTTGACATTCCTTATGTTGTTTCTTATTATTTTCAGTCAGTTCCTTCTTCCATTTTCTGAAGGATTTTCTTATTTGAGCTAAAAGAAAATCCTTCAGAAAATGGAAGAAGGAACCGACTGAAAATACTACTACTACTATAAATCATTTCTATAGCGCTACCAGTCGTACGCAGCGCTTCACAATAACCATGCCAGCTTTTGTTTGCTCTTCCTTTTTTAATACGCGGAATATATTTGGCTTGAGGTAACCCACTTTTGCTTCTTGTTTGAGATTGACACGCCTTGTTCCAAGGTCTGGCTACAGCCAGACCCGAGTACTCGGAGATGAACCGAGAAAGATTCTCAGGCTGTGTTTGGGGCGGGCTGCCCTACTAGCCACAGGTTGTGTTTGTGCTTTGCTAGCCTGAGGCCTGCTTAAGATTGCTTATTGAACTACAGAGACGGTCTGTCTTTTGTGCCTGGTCCTGTGACGTATCAGTCCTTAGGATTAAACTAAATAAAACACTTGTTTTCACTTATATTCTTTGTCCATCTGTGTTATTCTACAGGCCCACCCTCGCCCCTTGCTCGGGGGCCACATATGGTATATGAGAACAAGAGTCATTCCAGCCTTTGATCATTTCATATACAACAACTTCCTGATATTTTACTAGATAGAGATGGGTGTCCATATTTATTTGCTTGAAATCACAAAAATACAAATACACTTTAAGTACTAGTTTTTATGCAGCAGTGACAGCTGCTCAGTTTCCCAGTAGCTTTCTGGTGCTCTAAATAAATTTGTTCTGGTTTTTTTTTTCTCTTTCATTTATTTGCTCCTCAGAAACTGTGTAATGATTATAAGCAACTGATAGTTGGCCATTGCTTACCTACGTCCTTTTCTGTGGTCACTATTCTGTATGCTTGCAGTCAACGAACAGCTGTCTCGCACAACAGGCAAATGTCAGATTGCTGTTTAACAAGGCAGGGCTACTTCTTCACTAGTCACACCATGCCCCTGTATTTGGTCCATGTTTTTAGTGTTTCTATTGAATCAGTTTATTGTGGTCTCTCCTGTGTGTTATGTGATAAGGTATTAAAGGTATGAATTCAAGTATGCTGTCACAATCAGACTGTACTAATATCATCAGCACAGTGATTTGGTTATTTGTTCATATTTATGAATCACCTAGCTATGACTCACAGCATATTCTTCAAGTAAATTTGATATAAAACAAATAGCAGATATTAAAACTTTGACAACGTTCAAAATATGTATCTTAAAAATCTTGATAAAATATTGGCTTTTAAATAGCATTATAATTTTAAGGTAATTTTCCTTTAAATGAAGACCCTTAGGAAGTGAATTTCCTAAAATATGTATTATGAAAGAATAGACAAGACACAAAAACAAAACCTCTCTTGTATAAACTGCAAGATAATATACTTCTATATAATATAGGGCTTTTTCCCTTTCTCATATTTTGCACTCCACAGGAATATAGTAGTATATTAAGTATCTTGCAGTTTATACAAGAGAGGTTTTTGTGGCTTGTGTATTACATACTCTTTATCTTTTTATTGTGAAACTATTTTAAAAGAATAGACCATACTCATGCAGTCAGTGTACTTTCAGACAGCAATCTCTTTTTGAAGACCTAATAAATGAGAATTGTAAACAGTGAAGTTTCCATAGCGTTCCAGAAATCAATCCAGAGACTTGTGGGTTATGTCCCTCTACCAGCAGGTGGAGATAGAACTTCAGAGGTTTACTATATGTGGTCACTAGTAAAAAAGGCCCGTTTCTGACACAAATGAAATGGGCGCTAGCAAGGTTTTCCTCGGAGTGTGTATGTTTGAGAGAGAGTGAATGTGTGTGTGTATGAGAGAGAGAGAGAGTGAATGTGGGTGCGAGTGTGTGTGTGAGAGAGTGTGTGCGAGTGCGTATGTGAGCCACAGTGAGTGTGAGAGAGTGTGTTTCACACAGATACAGTGTGTGTGAAACAGAGTGTGAGAGAGTATGTGTGCGATACACGGACTCTGTAAGAGCGAGAGTGTATGAGATCGAGAGTGTTTGAGAGTGAATGTGATACAATGTAAGACATAGTGTGTGTGGTAGACAGTGTATGAGAGTGAGAGAGACACTGTGTGTGTGCCAGATATACCTCACCCCCTCCCTCTGTGTGGTCGCAGGACCCCTCCCCCTCCCTATCTGGTTCCCCTCCTCAGGTCTCCCTCCCCCCCTGCTTTCAGGTCTCAGGACCCCCCTCCCCCCTCTGTATCTGGTCTCAGGACCCCTCCACCCTCCTCCTCCCCCCTTCCCCTCAGAGGTCTCTGGACCCCCTCCCCTCTGGCCTCATGACCCCTTCCCCATCTGTTTTCTCAGGTTCCACCCCTGCCACCCTCACCGCCACGCCCCCCCCTGAGGTCGCAGCCACTCACCTCTTTACCCCCCCAGGGTGCCGCTGCTCCCCCCCTCCGTCCGACGCCCCCCCTCCGTCCGACGTCAGCTCAGCTGCCATTTCCGGCCACTGCTGCTTCTCCTGTCGAGCAGCAGCGGCTGGTACAAAAACAAAAAAAAAAACAAATTTAACCTGCAAAAATACTTTTAAAAAGGAAGCAGGGCACCGCAGGCAGCCATCGGCTGTCAGCTCTGCATCTGCTTTTCCTCTCACCTCTTACGTCACTGCCCCTGGAGTAGAACCCCGGAGGAGTGCAGTGACGTGAGAGGAGGTGCGGATGCAGAGCTGACAGCCAATAGCTGCCTGCGGTGCCCCGCTTCCTTTTTGAAAGCATTTTTGCAGGTTTAAGTTGTTGGTTTTTTTTTGTTTTGTTTTTGTACCGGTCGCTGCTGCTCAACAGGAGAAGCAGCAGTGGCCGGAAATAGCAGCTGAGCTGATGTCAGACGGAGGGGGGGGGGGGGGGGGTGCGGTGGAGGGTGGAGCAGTGGCTGCGGTGACCTTGGGGGGGGGTGGAGGGGGGAGCGGTGGCAACCTGGAGGGGGGTGGAGGAGTGAGGGGCGGTGACCTCAGGGGGGGTGTGGCGAAGGGCTGAAATTGCGCCTCCAACGTTACGAACGCTGCTGTGTTTTGATTGGGCACTTTCGCTGCTGACAGACCCGGAAATGGGAGGTGTCAACAGAAGCACAAATGCCTCAAGGCTCGTATCCACGCAGTCAGCTTCAGAACGTTGGAGGTGGGTTTTATTATATAGGATGTGCAGTCAACTTAACTTCAGTATTCCCTCTATCTAGCATGTGGATGGTCATATCTGTGCAGCTCTGGATTAATTGGCCTGGCCTGGCCTGGTCCCCTGGGTTTAGTCGAGCTTCTGGGGTCTGAGGTGTCCCGGTCCTGGGACTTGGGTGCGCATACCTGGTGGTGCCAGGTCCCTCCCTTCCTCCCCCATCAACCCCTTCTCGCTGCCTTACTGGGGTTTGTGGTTCTCACTCTCTTGACTTTAAAAGGAATCTGAGGTTCCTTGTCATCAAGCAGATGAAGCCATTACGTATGGGTTATGTCCATCAACCAGCAGGGGAAATAGAGAGCACTCAAACTTTCACAGTGCCCTCTTGGCCAGCTAGCTCCACTGCCTCTTCAGTATTCTCTATCTCCCTTAGCAGGGTGGCTGCAGCTTGTTCGAGCTCCAGAAAAATCTGCCGGGAGATGGTTCCTGGCTTGCCAGTTGTTAACCGGGGTGTTGGAGGCTATAGCAGCTTCACTTTAAAGGCACATAGGTTAGCCCTTTCCCTGCCTTACCCATACCTCTGTGGATGTGGACATATTGCCTTGCTTTCCCTGTCCTTACCCACCAACAGTGGATGCAGGCATATAGGTTCGCCTTTTCCCTGCCTTTCCCACTCATCTGAGCCTCCGGAGTCTTCAATACCTCTGCTTTCCTCACAGCTTAAAAAAAAAAAAAAAAAGTTGCGTCGCGTTTTTAAACGCAGAGACGCTGGAACAGAGGTTTTTGACCTGATTTTCAGCAGGATCGTAGTTGTACACTAGATCCTTTGAGGTAAGAGTGTTTTCCAACTCCTCCGGGGTGGGCCCGCGATCGGGGCGATTTTGGCGCGAACCGCCATTTTGGATTTTACCACCGTTTTTCGGCAATGCTGCGGACAATGTAAAGCGCTGTTCCACTTGTGGCAAGCGCAAATCAGCAGCAGGGCTCTGTAAATCGTGCTGTATTGGCGTAGGAGCCGGCCCGAGCATGGCGAGTGATGTTTCTTCCTGCTCTGAGCTGGCAGCGGGCGCCATTTTGCTTACACCGCATGGCGCAGCCTCCGTGGACACGGAGAGACCTGAGCCGGGTGGGGCACCTCGAGATGAGGTTATTTCAGGAGTGGCTAGCACCGGACAGGATTTGGGTGCCCAGGGTGAGATTCTTTCCCCGGATTTTGTGCTTTTGCTGCATAAAGCATACATGATGAAAAGAGCCCTTCCTCAAGGGTCGCCTGAGGCTCCTCTGATTGCCACCCCGATGGATTCTGGCCTGGGACTGCCCAGTGAGGTTTTTTTCCCGGATGCTTGGCCTAAAGATAAGCGCAGAAGGGTTAATTCCCTTTCAAATTGTGGTGCACCTTTTTCCTCCCCGTGGTCGGGGTGTGAGGATTCGGAGAACTCTGACAGACGTTCTTGGTCTGAGGAACCAGAGTCAGGTGCGGATTTACCACAGGATCTGGATGATCCCTCCGCGGTGAGGATTTTCCACCGTGATGAGCTGCCAGCGCTTATTTCAGATACCCTGCAGGCCCTCTCGATTGAAGATCCTGACAGTGGCATGGCCTCCTCGGGTAATCCCAGGATGGCTAGTACCAAGAAAGCTGCTCGGGCCTTCCCTTTGCATGACTCCATCCTAGAGCTTGTTTCGGCTCAGTGGGCTGACCCCGAGGGACCTTTGAGAGTTTCCAGGGCTATGGGGCAGTTATACCCTCTGCGTGAGGGACATATGGCTCGTTTTCAAATGCCTACAGTGGATGCCCTAATCACTGCGGTGACAAAGAGAACTACCCTCCCTGTTGAAGGAGGTGTTGCCCTGAAGGACGTTCAAGACCGTAGGCTGGAAACAGCGTTGAAACGGTCCTTTGAAATTGCAGGTCTCACTGTTCGGGCGTCTGCATGCAGCTGTTATGCTGTGAGAGCCTGCCTAGCTTGGCTGCAACAGGCAGTGGCTCAGCCCGGAGATGGAGCGGAGCCCTTCTTGGATGTGGCTTCGCGGATGGAGGTGGCCTTGTCCTTTCTGGCTGATGCCCTTTATGACCTTGTCAGAGCTTCGGCTAAACAAATGGCAGTAGCAGTGACGGCTCGCCGTCGTCTGTGGCTACGACACTGGGCAGCGGACATGGCCTCTAAGCAAAGGTTGGTGAAGTTGCCTTTTCAAGGACTTCTCCTATTTGGTGAGGAGTTGGAGAAAATTGTGAAAGGCTTGGGTGATCCAAAACCTCAGCGCTTGCCCGAAGATAGGCAGAGGCCTTCCTCTAAGGGCCAGGCGGTCCACTCCTCGTACAGACCTCGCTTCCGTGAAGCTAGAAGGTACCGCCCGGGGCGTTCTGCTGGGTTCACTTCACGTGCCTGTGGTCAGCAGAGGAACTCCTTTCGCTCGGACAAGCGTTCCGCAGGCGGTGGCTCAAGACCAGGAGTTCAGGGGCGACCCTCTCAATGATGGTGCGCCGGCCCTCTCCTCGATGCCTGTCGTCGGAGGACGGCTTTCCCTCTTTGTCGAAGAGTAGGCCAAGATTTCCTCAGATCAGTGGGTTCTGGACCTGATCAGAGATGGATACAGAATAGAATTCAACGCCCCAGTAAGAGACGTGTTTGTGGAGTCCCGATGCGGTTCTGCCGTCAAACGGGCGGCGGTGGAGGAGACTTTACAAGATCTGATTCAGTTAGGGGCAGTGACCCCGGTGCCTCCCGCCAAGCAAGGCTGCGGCCGATACTCCATCTACTTTGTGGTGCCGCGAAAAGGTGGGTCCTTTCGCCCTATTCTGGACTTAAAAGAAGTGAACAAGTCCCTGAGAGTGCGGCATTTCCACATGGAATCCCTGCGCTCCGTCATTGCGGCGGTTCAGCCAGGAGAGTTTCTCACGTCTCTAGACCTGAAAGAAGCTTACTTGCATATACCGATTTGGCCCCCGCACCAGAAGTTTCTGAGGTTTGCGGTGTTGGGAAAACATTTCCAGTTCAGGGCCTTGCCTTTTGGCCTCGCCACAGCTCCCCGAACCTTTTCGAAGGTAATGGTGGTAGTAGCTGCTTTTCTCAGGCGAGAAGGTATCAGGGTTCACCCGTACCTAGACGACTGGCTCATCAGAGCAGACTCTGCAACAGAGAGCTTACAAGCTACAGCCAGAGTGGTCTCAGTACTGCAATCTCTAGGCTGGGTCGTCAATAGGGCCAAAAGTCACCTGTCCCCTTCACAATCTCTAGAGGTTTTGGGGGCCAGGTTCGACACAGTCTCGGGCTATGTGTCCCTACCCGAGCTAAGGCGGTGCAAGCTTCAGAATCAGGTTCGTCTGCTCCTGAGGATGCCCCGCCCGCGAGCTTGGGACATTGTCCAGCTGCTGGGATCGATGACAGCCACGATGGAAGTGGTTCCCTGGGCGAGAGCGCACCTGAGACCTCTACAGTATTCCCTACTCCGGAGATGGTCTCCTATTTCTCAGGATTACCAATGCAGACTTACTTGGCTCCCTGCGGCCCGTCTCAGCATGGAGTGGTGGCTCTCGGACAGCATGCTGCGGCGAGGAATGCCGCTAACGCTCCCCGTTTGGTGCCTAGTGGTAACAGATGCCAGCCTGAAGGGCTGGGGCGCACACTGCAAGGGGAAGCATGCCCAGGGTCTATGGACACCCGAGGAGTCGGAGTGGTCCATCAACCGCCTAGAGTCGAAAGCAGTGTTTCAGGCTCTTCTGGCCTTTCAAGTGACCCTGGAAGGATTGGCTGTCAGAGTGATGTCGGACAACACGAGAACGGTGGCCTATATAAATCGACAAGGCGGAACAAGGTGCAGAGCACTAGCCGCGCAGGCCGAACTGATTTGCCACTGGGCCGAGCTGCATCTTCAGTGTCTGTCGGCAGCTCATATTGCAGGTCAGAGCAATGTGCAGGCCGATTATCTGAGCAGGCATCAGATCGATCCAGCAGAATGGAATCTGGCAGACGAAGTATTCCTGCAGATCTGTGCCAAATGGGGCAAGCCCGTGATGGATCTAATGGCGACAAGTGCCAATACCAAAGTCCCGTGCTTCTTCAGCAGATGGAGAGATCCTCGCTCGGCGGGGTTGGATGCCTTGGCTCAACCCTGGCCTCCGGGGTCTACTTTATGTGTTTCCCCCATGGCCCTTGATAGGGCGCCTGCTCTTGCGGATTCGGCTGCACCCAGGAGAAGTGGTCCTCATCGCCCTGGATTGGCCAAGGAGACCTTGGTATGCAGATCTCCGACAGATGCTCCTGGAGGCTCCTCTGCCGTTACCTCTGGTACCGAACCTGTTGACTCAGGGACCGGTAGTCATGGAGGACGCCGGCCGCTTTGGTCTTACGGCATGGCTATTGAGAGGACGCAATTGAGGGATAAAGATTATTCCAATAAAGTTATTTCCACTCTCTTGCAAGCCCGCAAGCGGTCCACTTCCGTGGCTTATGCCAGGATTTGGTGCCTGTTTGAGTCTTGGTGTTCTTCCAGAGCCATTGTTCCAATGCGGGCTCCTGTCTCGCCGATTCTGGACTTTTTGCAGGAAGGTGTACAAAAAGGCTTGGCCTATAATTCCCTGCGGGTGCAGGTGGCAGCATTGGCCTCCCTTCGTGGTAAGGTGGAAGGCGTGTCTTTGGCTGCTCACCCAGATGTGTCACGGTTTCTTAGAGGGGTGCTTCGGCTCCGACCTCCAGTGCGAGCACCCTGTCCTGCTTGGAACCTGGGGCTAGTTTTGAAAACCCTGCAGGCATCTCCTTTTGAGCTGCTTCGGCGAGCATCGGAGAAAGACTTGACACTGAAGGCCGTTTTTCTGGTGGCCATTACCTCGGCGAGATGGGTGTCAGAGCTCCAGGCGCTGTCCTGTAGAGACCCATTTCTGCAATTTTCAGAGTCCGGAGTCACGGTTCGGACCGTGCCTTCCTTTATGCCTAAGGTGGTTTCAGCCTTTCACTTAAACTAGCCTATTTTCTTACCCTCTTTTTCAGAGGAAGAGTTTCCAGAATCTTTTGGGCAGCTGCACCTTTTGGATGTGCGCAGGACTCTGCTGCAGTATCTGCGAGTTACTAACTCTTTCAGGACTTCTGATCATCTGTTTGTTTTGCTATCCGGTTCTCACAGAGGGTCTTCAGCGTCTAAAGCCACTATTGCCCGCTGGCTCAAAGAAACTATCTTTTCAGCTTATCTGCTGGCCGGCAGGGTTCCGCCTGTAGCCTTTAAGGCACATTCTACTAGAGCGATTTCTTCCTCTTGGGCTGAAACTGGAGCACTCTCTCTTCAAGAGATATGCAGTGCAGCAACATGGGCTTCTAAGCTCTCCTTTGCCTGACATTATAGGCTGGATGTGGCTGCCAGGAGGGATGCGCGTTTTGGTGCACAAGTGCTAGCGCGTGGTGTGGCTTGTTCCCACCCTATCTAGGGATTGCTTTGTTACATCCCATACGTAATGGCTTCATCTGCTTGATGACAAGGAAGGGAAAATTAGGTTCTTACCTTGGTAATTTTCTTTCCTTTAGTCATAGCAGATGAAGCCATGAGCCCTCCCTGTATGATTGTCTGTATGCTGTGAATCTGTTTTTCAGGTTCTGTTCTAATTTCCTGAAGTTCCTTCCTTGGGAGAAAGTTGGAAAACAAGCTTCAGGATTAATGTTCAGTTTAAATTTAGGAGGATGTGTTCATTCCCTCCAGCATGTTTTTTTTGGAGGATGTGTTGATTCTCTCCAGGAGGCGCGTGTGTTCCCCTCCAGTTCTATAAATAGGAGGATGAGTTCATTCCCTCCAGTGTGTTGGGAGGATGTGTGATTCCCTCCAGGAGGCGCGTGTGTTCCCCTCCACTTATACAATAAGGAGAATGAGTTTATTCCCTCCAGGAGGATGTGCATTCCCTCCTTTATGAGTTTATGCCCTTGTGATGGGCCATCGTTCGCTGTGAGGAAAGCTCTTGTGATTCCCATTGCGGTTTGCCATACTGCTTTGGAAGCTTCAAATACTGAAGAGGCAGTGGAGCTAGCTGGCCAAGAGGGCACTGTGAAAGTTTGAGTGCTCTCTATCTCCCCTGCTGGTTGATGGACATAACCCATACGTAATGGCTTCATCTGCTATGACTAAAGGAAAGAAAATTACCAAGGTAAGAACCTAATTTTCCCATTTACCTGGATTCTTGCTCTCGGGGATAGAGCGTATGAAGCGCATCCATGAAGAATCCTGAAAACCCATATCTCTGCAAAACCTTAAAAAGAAAACCCCAGTACACCCGGTCGAATGCCTTCTTGGCATCAAAGCTAACTAACAAAGATGGCATTCCTATCTTCTTTATCTGTTCCATGGATATTAGGAGTTTCCTCACACCGCTTGCTACGGTGCGTCCCTTGACAAATCCTACTTGCTGTTCCAAAACTAACTTAGGGGAGTACCTTAGCTAATCTATTAGCTAGAATTTTCGCGAACAACTTAGTTTCCATATTCAACAAAGAAATAGGTCTATACGAAGGAGCCTTTTCAGGATTCTTCCCCGGTTTCAATAATAAGACTATCTGAGCCAGCTGCAACTATTGCGGGAGAGAGCCCTCCGCCACAAACTGCATAAAATAAGCTTGTAAAGTCGGGCTTATCGCTTGAGACAAGGTTGAGATGAACCACCCCGACCTATTTACTGATATTTCTTTACTGTATTTGTTCACACCGGAGTCTGTAACCACCTCTCCAGAACTATGTAAGCCACTTTGAGCCTACTAATAAGTGGGAAAAGGTGGGTTACAAATGTAATAAATAAATAAATCCATCTAGTCCTGGCACCTTATAAAGTTTACTTTGTTGAATTACCAGAGCCACCTCTTCCTCTGTAATCGTCCCATTTAGTTTGCTCCTCTCTCTCTCACGTAACTTTGGCAATTGCAAATTGTCCAAATATAAAGTGCCATCCATAGGTTGCTCCGATGGGCGCCTATATAACTGCTGATAATATTTATGGAACACAGATGCGAAAGCATATTCTACTAGAGCACAGGCTACTTCCTTTGCGGAGTACCGGTTCATTTCATTGAACAAGATTTGTAGGGCAGCCACTTGATACATACATTCTCTAAGCATTACAAAATTGACGTGTCTGTGCATCATCAGGGTGCAGCTTTTGGAGCTTCAGTTATAGCTGCTGGGGTGACATTGTCCCGCCCCACTTGAGGACTGCTTTGGTCTTCCCACAAGTCTCTGGATTGATATGTGGGGCACTATGGAATGTAAAATTAGTCCCTACTTGATAATTTTCTTTCCATAGCATCCCCAGATCAATCCAGAGACTTGTGGGTTATGTCCCTCCACTAGCAGGTTAGATAGAGAGAACACCGTAGTTCACCCACAAGAGGGCATGTGCAGCCAGCCTCACTTCAGCATTCTCTCTATCTAGCAGGTGAAGAGACATGCTGTGCAGCTCTGAAGTGATTTGGCTCAGTGTTGCCAGGTGGGCGGTTTTACCGCCCAATTGGGCGGTTTTCCGCGACCCGCCGCGGGAAATTTTTGCCCGCGGCGGGTTGCGGTTTTTTGGGCTGTTTTTGGCCTTCAGGGCGGTTTTTTTTCGGCCGCGGGGGGGCGGGGTTAGTGACGTTTTTGGGTGGGGTTAATGACGTTTTGGGCGGGGTTAGTGACGTGGGAGGCGGGGCCGATGACGGGGAGGCGGGGCCGATGACGTGAGAGGCGGGGCCGATGACGGGGAGGCGGGGCCGGTGACGTGGGAGGCGGGGCCGGGACGGCAGGGGCGGGGTTGATGACGGCGGGGGCGGGGTTGATGACGCGGGGGTGGGGGTGTCAGGGGCGGGGTTTGTGTTTGGGCGGGTTTTGGGCTGTTTTTTGGGCTCGATTGGGCTGGAAAAAATTTTTCCACCTGGCAACCCTGATTTGGCTCCTATCCCGTTCCCTCGGGGGTTGTTGAGCTTGATTTGGGGTTGAGGTGCTTTGCGCACGTTGGGGTTACACCTGGTGGTGCCAGGTCCCTACCCATCTCCCCCCACCAGCCTACTGCTGCTTAGGGATTCGTCTGTCGGTGTTTCTCTCCTGCCTCTTTAAAAAAAAAAAAAAACTTTAACAGAGACACAAACATAGATCCCTGCAGGCTAAGCAGTGTTTTCTCAGCCCTCAGAGTTCCAGGCTTCAGAGGTACGTGAGCGCTAGGCTGGGAGCAGGTGTTCGCGCTGCGGGGCGCGTTGGATGGTCATATCTGTGCAGCGCTGGATTGATTGGCTCCTGGCCTGGTCCCCTGAGTCTAGTTGAGTGGCTGGGGTCTGAGGTGTCCTGGTTATGGGACTTGGGTGCACACCTGGTAGTGCCAGGTCCCTCACTTCCTCCCCCTTCAACCCCTCTTCTCTGCCTGTTTGGGGTTCTCGCTGTCCTGACTTTAAAATGAGTCTGAGGTTTCTTTTGCTTCGGCGTCCTCTCCTACCTTTAAAAAAAAAAAAAAAAAAAATCTCCTCAGTCTGAGATTTGTCCAGCACGGCAAGCTCATGCCGGCTTGCAGTACCGGCTGGATGGTGTGAGGACCGACTTGGCATGTGACAGCGATTCCCCAGGGGGTGAGTACTCACTATTCTATCTGCGCCAGTGGGCAGAGCAAAAGCGGCTCCCAGTGTGGGAGCCACTGGGCTGTTGCAGTTTCCCATGCTGGAGTTCCACTGTACAGCCCAACTCCGTGGAGCGGTGTGCTCCTTCCCGCCCAGCTCATTTTGGGGGGGCGCAGGGCAGTTGTTTTCTTGGGTGTGCGTGCGCACGTGATGGCACCATCTTTCTTGCCACTCCACATGGCAATGCTGAAGCCCCAGTGCTCCCCTGGGCCCTGATGTGCTTGCAATTCAGGCAGTGTTATATGTAGACTTTTCAGAAATGTGACTGGGGAACTGGTGTGGATCACTCCCAGTTTATTCAGATCGGTTATTTAAGGGCTTCTAAGAAAGGAGGCCTGGGGAGGTTTGCAGACTCCTGTGGGAGTACTCAGGTCTTCCACAGCTTTGAGTCTTCCACAGCTTTCCAGGGGCGAGGTCGGAGACCCATTAGTCCCCTGCAGCTGTGCTGTGGCAGTGAGCCTTTAGCTGCAGCTTGGAAAGTACTGACTATCTGAAAGTCTTCTGGTAGAGATGCCTGTGCTTCATTAGGTGATTATTATTATTATTTTCATTTGTATAGCGCTACCAGACGCACACAGCGCTGAACATCCAACATAGAGAGAGACAATCCCTGCTCAAAAGAGCTTACAATCTAAAATTTACAGTAAGAATATTTCTGGACCCTCCTTAATGAGGTTCATGGTGTGTGTACATCATTAATGGAAGGGACAAAGGGATCAGGATTAGGGATCTTACTCTAGGTTTTTCACTCTTTCCCGCTTCCCCTTTCTCAGAGCATGGCAGTACAGTTTGTTTAGTTAGTCAGGCTTAGGGCTGTTGACTCCACGTTTCTGTGAGAAATGTTACATTTTGAGGCTAGTGCAGTCCTCTCAGGTTTCTCTCTGTTTCCATGGTAATCCTGCACTCTCTGTGCTCCCCTGGTGGCATTTGGTGTGTGTGTATTGTTTACATCAAACTAGTTTTATTGAGGAGGGTGGCTGGCCTTTCAGCCTGAAGGTTACAGGTTCAAGGCTGGTTTTATCCATCCTTTTAGAAACTGTGGGCTCAGCTAGATTTCCAGTGGGGCATATTTTATTTCATTCTCTTATTGCTTGCCTGGCCAAGTAGTTCTTACATGACTGGAACAGTTTTCAGAACTCATCAGTACTAAAGATTGCCCTTCTCTCTCTCTCTTTGCACACTGATACTGGCCACACCGTTGCATATTAGCCTCAGCTACCTGGTATCTGCAGCGTACCCGGTACCTCTAATTGCTTCTATGGTGTTTTGGGCATCTTTTCATGGTATGGGGTACCTAAATTTCATGGGGAGTGGTCCAGGAACTACTTCAGTGTACAGGTAGCTTAATAGTTGTTGCAATCAGCTGAGAGTAAGCACAGAGCTCTAGGGCTGCTGTTTCACGACCCACTGTAGCTTTCTTTTTGTAGCATACAATGGTGCAACAGCCATATTCTGCTACATCATCTGTCCCTGGTTCTCAGCCGTACTTGTTAGCTCCAATGCACAGCAGTTATAGGGCACAGTCACACCAGCCAATTCTTGTCTCTATCTGTAAGAAATTAGCGCTGGCTTAGGCATCAGACCACTGATGTGGCTTCCAAGTCACATTTGGCAACCTGCCTTTTGGAAGTAATCTTGGGACAGGAGAAGATCTAGGGCAGTTGGGTAAAGACCGGAGGGACTTCCAAGTCTCGGAGATTACCAGGGAATGAGTTTAAGGCTGATTTTTAATCCACTTGGTTTTGTCATAGGTTTTGTGGGGCCAGAAAAACCACTTTCAGGGGTTCCACTTCCACTGCGACAAGCCACCTGGCTGCTGGTAGAATGAGCTCTGTTTCAACTCCAGGTCAGCCTATGCCTGCTGCATCTTGCAATGCTGGAGTCTCAGTTCACTCCTCAGGCAGGACTCCTGTGCTTGTTTCAGGAGGAGTGGACCAAGATTACCTCAGCTCAGATGTGTCTTAGTTTTTCTATTGCACAGTTACAACCTGGACTTCACTACAGATTTTTCTTGGAGTCTACATGCAAGCTCAGACGCTGTCAGGCAGTTCTTGCCAACATTTCTTCCTTTAGGCTCAGTCGAGTCTGTCCCCAGTTGCAATTGGGGAATGGGAATTTGTTCCCTTTGTTTTGTAGTTCCAACCTGCTTTATCAGAGTCCATCGGAGGCTCGGTTGTCAATCAGTCTTCTGGAATTGCAGGCAATTCGGCTGGCACTGCAAGCCTTTGAGACTTTGGTGCTGAACCAGTCGGTACGAGCCCTTTGCGACAATGTGACAGCGGTAGCTTATGTCAATCGTCAAGGGGGCACTTGGAGCGCTCAGTTGTCAACGGAGGCGCTTGCCTTTTGCCGCTGGGCGGAAACGTGGCTATTTATTCTGTCAGCGGCTCTCATCGCGGGAGTCCTGAATGTGCAGGCGAATTTCCTCAGCCGGAAATAGTTGAATGTGGGGGAGTGGGAGCTCTCTCCAGTAGTGTTAGACCGGATCACATCTCGTTGGGGGATGCCAGTACTGGATCTAATGGCCCGTTATTCCAATGCCAAAGTGCCTCGCTTTTTCAGCAGGGGCAGGGAATTCGGGTCCAAAGGAATAGTTGCGCTATTGCAAAGGTGGCCGCAGGATCTCCTGTATGTCTTTCCTCCATGGCCCATGCTCGGTCGGGTGATCGGCAGGATCGCGCAGCATTCAGGAGTGGTCATTCTGGTGGCTCCGGATTGGTCCAGGCGTCCTTGGTATGCAGATTTGGTGCGTCTGTTGGACGTTCCCGATCTTCTGATTCAGGGGTCAGTGATCATGCAGGATTCCATTCTGTTTGGTCTTACGGCTTGGCTATTGAGCGGTCGCAGCTCAGACGCAGATGGTTTTTGGATTCGGTGATTGGGACGATGCTGCAAGCGTGCAAGCGATCTACTTCTTCAGCGTACGCTAGAGTCTGGCGAACTTTTGTTGCTTGGTGCTCGTCCTGAGCCATTTTGCCGGAGTCTGCTCCTCTCGCGTCCATCTTAGCCTTCTTGCAAAAGGGGCTTGAGAAAAGCCCTCTCTTTGAACTCTCCTAAGGTACAGGTGGCAGCATTGGCCTGTTTCTGAGGCCAGTTAGGTGGTCGATCGTTGGCCGCTCTTCCGGATGTGGTTCGTTTTCTCCGGGGCGTTAGTCATGTTCGACCCCCTCAGATGCTGGTGGTACTGGAATGGAGTTTGAACCTAGTACTGAGGGCATTACAGTGGGCCCCATTTGAGCCTCTGAGTAAGACATCTTTGAAGGATCTCATGTTGAAGACGGTGGTTTTGGTGGCCATGGCTTCGGCCAGAAGGGTATCGGAGCTGCAGACTCTGTCGTGCAGGGATCCCTTTCTGTGTTTTTCGGAAGCTGGAGTCTTGGTCCGTACAGTTCCGTCGTTTCTGCCAAAGGTGATTTTGCATTTTCACCTTTCATCAGGAAGTGCATTTACCAACCTTCAAGCAGGAAGATTACCCGGAGGATTTTCGCCAGTTGCGTTGTTTGGATGTCAAAGGGCTCTTCTTGCATATTTAGAGGTTACTAATTCCTTCCGGAAGTCAGTTCAGCTCTTTGTCCTGTTTGCGGGATACACAAAAGGGACAGATAGCTTCTAAGGCTACGATCGCTCGATGGCTACGGGAAGCGATCGGCTCTGTGTATCTTCCACGGGGAAGCCGATTCCTCTTCAGATTTGCGCGCGTTCGACTAGAGCTCAGGCCACGTCCATTGTGGAATACCCGCTGGTGCCGTTGGACGAGATTTCTAGAGCGGCTACTTGGGCCTCGGTACACACTTTTGCTAGACATTACCGACTTCCATATCATCATGCTGATCAATCCATAGACTGGTGGGTTGTGTCCATCTACCAGCAGGTGGAGATAGAGAGCAAACTTTTGCCTCCCTATATGTGGTCATGTGCTGCCAGAAATTCCTCAGTATGTTCTCTATCTCAGCAGGTGGTGGTCACACACAGCAGCAGCTCTGGCTAGGCCTCCAAGCCTAATTTTTAGGTTTTGTTGAGTGCCTGGGGTTGAGGGCTCTTCTTGAGCAAGTGCAAACCTGGTGGCGCCAGGTCCCTCCTTTTCTCCCCCCTCCCGCTGGCTCCGTTAAAAAAAAAAAAAAAAAAAAAAAAATTTTGAACGTCCTTAAAGGCGTTTATTTCGACGTTTATTTAAACGTTTATTGCAGCTACTCACTGGGACACCAGGTTGTTACAGCTCGGAGCGGAAAGCAGGTAATTTTTACCTTTTTATAGCGGGCAGGGGGGTTCCCCGATTGATCTCCACGTGGCATATGGCGTCGGAGGGCGAGGGCGCAAAGAGTCGCTCCCCGGATCACTTGGGCGCTTCTAGAGGGGATGCGGGGGTCTTAAAGTCTGATTCGCCCTTGTTGGGTGATAGTTTCGTGACCGATGAGTGTCCCGGTCCTTCCTCCGGCGTGGCGGTTTTTCCCGCCATAAACGCCCATCCCCCGCTGCTCGCCTCCGCCATCTTGGCCGGCCACGCGGCTCGGACGGCTTCTTCTCGGGCCGCCCTTGAGGTAGGAGACATTAATGCCATGAACGCCCTTAATTTGGGCGACGGCACAAAAGCGGCTAAAGTTAAGCGCCGTTCTTCCCGCGCGGCTCCTTCGCGGAGTGTCGCGCCGGACGCCATCTTGGATGCGCAGCATGTCTCTCCCCCGCTCTTGCGAGCGTCGGTTGAGGGTGCGTCTAGGGCTGTAGCCCAGGCTGCGGAAGTGCACAGTCTGGGGGGTTTCTCCCCCGAGTTTGTTTTGCTGCTGCATCAGGCCTTCCTTATGCAAAACGCTGCCCCTGCTCCCTCGTCTGGTAAAGAGGTTGAGGTCCCTGGAGGTAAACGCCCTCGGGTTGATTCCCAGGCCTTGGAGGACTTTGTCTCCTCCGATGTAGATGAGGGCAGCATATCTGAGTTCTCCCAACGGTCCTTTGCGGATTCCTTGGAGGAGACGGATCCCCGCTCGGTTGGAGCAGATGACCCCTCTGCAGCGCGGCTTTTTGGCTCAGAGGATTTGCCCAACCTGTTAGTGCAGGCCATGGGCATTTTGAAGATTTCCTCTCCGGAGGACGTCTCTCCCTCAGCCCCTATTGGCTCTGCCATTATGCTGGGGACGAAGCGCCCGCCTAGAACCTTCCACGTGCATGATGCCATGCACACCTTAATTTCGGCTCAATGGGATGTCCCGGAAGCGAGCCTTAAAGTGGCTAGGGCTATGTCCCGCCTCTATCCTTTGCCTGAAAGTGAACGTGAGGCCTATCTGTGGCCTACCGTGGATTCTTTAATCACTGCGGTGACTAAGAAAACGGCGTTGCCGGTGGAAGGTGGCACGGCCCTAAAGGACGCCCAAGACAGAAGATTGGAGGCGGCCTTAAGGTCGTCCTTTGAGGCGGCTGCTTTAAGTTTGCAGGCCTCAGTTTGCGGCTTCTATGTGGCCAGGGCGTGCCTGACTATGGTGCAGCGGGCTTCCCCCTCGGATCATTCCTTGAGGGCTGATTGGCCGGCCCTGGAATCGGGCTTAGCCTATTTGGCAGACTTGCTGTATGATGGAGGGCCTCAGCTAAAGGCATGGCTCAGACAATCTCTGCGCGGCGGTGGCTTTGGCTGAAGCATTGGTCTGCTGACCACGCCTCTAAATCCCGCCTGGCTAGATTGCCTTTTAAAGGCAAGCTGCTCTTTGGGGTCGAGCTGGACAAAATCGTGACCGATCTCGGCACGTCTAAGGGCAGGAAGTTACCAGAGGTCAGGGCTCGGGCTAGTACTCGCCCCGGTACCTCCAGAGGACGGTTTCAGGAAGCCCGTCGGTACCGCCCGGGCAGGTCGGGCTCCTCTGCCCCCTCTTCCTTCAAGAGGAATTTCTCCCCCAAGCAGCATTCCTTTCGCAGAGACCGCCGTCCCGGAGGTGCTCCCTCCGGTCCTCCCCCAGGGTCTCGTACCCAATGACGGGGCCTTGGTCCACGCCCCAGTGCAGATTGGAGGACGGCTGTCCTCGTTTCTGGGCGAGTGGACCACAATAACTTCAGACGCTTGGGTGCTGGAAGTCATCAGAGACGGCTACAAGCTAGAGTTCTGCCGACCCTTAAGAGACGGGTTTGTACTCTCTCCCTGCAAGTCTCCGGTCAAAGCTGTGACAGTGCAGCAGACCTTGGACAACCTGATCCGCCTGGGTGCGGTCGTTCCGGTGCCAGAAAATCAGATTGGCAAGGGACGTTACTCCATTTACTTTGTGGTACCAAAGAAAGGAGGTTCTGTCCGGCCTATCCTTGACTCAAAGGGGTCAATCGGGCCTTGAAAGTGCGGCACTTTCGCATGGAGACTCTCCGCTCTGTTATAGCGGCAGTGAAGGCAGGAGAGTTCTTGGCTTCCTTGGACATCAAGGAAGCGTACCTGCATATTCCCATCTGGCCTCCTCATCAACGCTTTCTGCGTTTTGCAGTCCTGGGACGACACTTCCAGTTCAGAGCCCTCCCTTTCGGGTTGGCTACTGCTCCGCGGACCTTTTCCAAAGTAATGGTGGTCATAGCGGCCTTCCTGCGAAAGGAAGGAGTACAAGTCCATCCTTATCTGGACGACTGGTTGATCCGAGCCCCCTCTTATGCAGAGTGCGGCAAAGCTGTGGACTGGGTAGTTGCTCTTTTGAGCTCCCTGGGATGGATCATCAACTGGGAGAAGAGCCAGCTGCGCCCGACTCAGTCCCTGGAGTATCTGGGAGTTCGATTCGACACCCAAGTGGGCAGAGTGTTCCTGCCAGACAATCGGATTGTCAAACTTCAGGCTCAGGTGGACCAGTTCCTAGTAGCCTCTCCTCTTCGGGCTTGGGACTATGTGCAGCTGTTGGGCTCTATGACGGCCACGATGGAAGTAGTGCCCTGGGCCAGGGCTCATATGAGACCACTACAACACTCTCTGCTGCAGCGCTGGACTCCGATGTTGGAGGATTATGCTGTGCGCCTTCCCTTGGACCCAGCAGTGCGCAAGGCGCTGAGCTGGTGGATGCAGACAGACAAGTTGTCTGCGGGAATGCCTCTGGTGAACCCGGAGTGGATTGTCGTCACGACGGACGCCTCTTTGTCGGGCTGGGGAGCCCACTGCTTGGGAAGGACAGCGCAGGGGCTCTGGTCTCCTGCAGAGGCAAAGTGGTCTATCAACCTCCTGGAACTCAGAGCCATTCGGTTGGCGCTTTTGGAGTTCATCCCGGTACTGGCGTTGAAGCCAGTACGGGTCCTGTCGGACAATGCCACGGCTGTGGCCTATGTCAACCGCCAGGGAGGTACCAAGAGCGCCCCTCTAGCCAAGGAGGCCATGAATCTATGCTAGTGGGCGGAAGCGAACCTGGAACAGCTGTCAGCGGCCCACATTGCCGGAGTCATGAATGTCAAGGCGGACTTTCTCAGTCGCCATACCTTGGAGCCCGGAGAGTGGCAGCTATCTGCTCAGGCGTTCTTGGACATCACGAAGCGCTGGGGCCAGCCGAGCCTAGATCTGATGGCGTCATCGGCCAATTGCCAAGTGCCGCGCTTTTTCAGCAGAGGACGGGACCCTCGATCCCTGGGAGTAGATGCTCTTCTCCAACAGTGGCCGACACAAGAGCTTCTCTATGTGTTCCCGCCCTGGCCCATGCTGGGCAGGGTGCTAGACCGGGTGGCAAAGCATCCGGGCTGGATAATCCTGGTGGGTCCGGATTGGCCCAGACGTCCCTGGTATGCGGACTTGATCAGGCTCTCAGTCGACGATCCTCTGCGGCTGCCAGTGGAGCAGGGCCTGTTACATCAGGGTCCCGTGGTGATGGAGGATCCCTCCTCCTTTGGTCTTACGGCCTGGCTATTGAGCGGCAGCGTCTGAGAAAGAAGGGCTTCTCAGACAAGGTCATCGCCACTATGCTGAGAGCGAGGAAGCGCTCTACTTCTACTGCTTACGCGAGGGTTTGGCGTATCTTTGCAGCGTGGTGTGAAGCAGGCTCACTTTCTCCCTTCACTGCTCCAATTTCTTCAGTGTTGGCGTTCCTGCAAGAAGGTCTGGAGAAAGGCCTGTCGCTCAGTTCCCTTAAAGTCCAGGTAGCGGCTCTGGCTTGCTTCAGGGGTCGCCTGAAGGGTGTTTCCCTGGCTTCGCAGCCAGACGTGCGCTTTCTCAAGGGAGTTAATCACCTGTGCCCTCCTCTGCACTCAGTGGTGCCTGCGTGGAATCTCAACCTGGTGCTAAGAGCATTGCAGAAGCCGCCTTTTGAACCCTTGTCGAGGGCATCTCTGAAAGACCTGACGTTGAAAGCAGTCTTTTTGGTGGCTATCACTTCAGCCAGAAGAGTTTCCGAGCTCCAGGCACTCTCATGTCGAGAGCCTTTTCTGCAGTTCACTGAGGCAGGAGTGACTATTCGCACAGTGCCTTCCTTCCTGCCCAAGATTGTTTCTCGCTTCCATGTGAATCAGCAGCTCTGTCTCCCTTCCTTTCGGAGGGAGGACTACCCAGAGGAATACTCTGCTCTCAAATGTCTGGATGTGAGACGTGTCATCATCAGATACTTGGAAGTGACCAATGATTTCCGGAAATCGGATCAGCTGTTTGTCCTGTTTGCAGGTCCTCGTAAGGGTCTGCAGGCTGCTAAGCCTACAGTGGCAAGATGGGTCAAGGAAGCCATTGCAGCGGCTTATGTGGCCGCGGGGAAGGTGCCGCCTATCCAGCTGAAGGCTCCACTAGAGCTCAGGCGGCCTCGATGGCAGAGGCCGGGTCCGTCTCATTGGAAGAGATTTGCAAGGCGGCAACTTGGGCTTCGGCCCATACCTTTTCCAGGCATTACCGCTTGACTGTGGCTGCTCGGGCGGAGGCCTGGTTTGGAGCTTCAGTGTTGCGGTCAGGGATTTCTATGTCCTGCCCTGGGTGAGTACTGCTTCGGTACATCCCACCAGTCTATGGATTGATCAGCATGATGATATGGAAGGTAAAATTATGTATCATACCTGATAATTTTCTTTCCATTAATCATAGCTGATCAATCCATAGCCCCTCCCAGATATCTGTACTGTTTATATTCTGGTTGAATTTTAGGTTCAAGTTTAGTCTTCAGTTACTTCAGGAGGACTTCGTGTTCAAGTTCTTTTTTCACTTGGATTCTTCAAGAGTTGAGACGAATTTGTGTTACAGTGAGCTGCTGCATTCCTCTCCCCTCCGTTTTACGGGGCTGGATTGAGACTTAAATTCTGCCGGCGCTCCCTCCCGCTTCGTGCGGCAGTAGGGCAGTTTTGTACCCCTCCTGCTTCGGCGGTGTTAGGGTCAGTCAGCTCCTCCCGCGGTTGCGGTTGCAGGATAAGCCAGATCCCCCCGCATTGGCGGGTGTGGTGTCCCTCCCCCGCTCCGCGGGGATGAGCTGGACGGATTCCCCTCCCCCACTTGTGTGGGGATGAGCTGGGTTAATTCCCCTCCCCTGTTTCGGCGGTGGTGAGCTGGGCAGAGTGTCCCTTTGTGGGTGTAATTCTCTAAGTGCTGAGTCCTGCGGATGGAGCTTTGATATCGACATACTGAGGAATTTCCGGCAGCACATGACCACATATAGGGAGGCAAAAGTTTGCTCTCTATCTCCACCTGCTGGTAGATGGACACAACCCACCAGTCTATGGATTGATCAGCTATGATTAATGGAAAGAAAATTATCAGGTATGATACATAATTTTACCTTTATGTCGCGGCGTGTCAGGATGCGTTTTTCAGCGCTTCGGTGCTGTCTTCAGGGAGTATGCGGTCCCACCCTTCTTGAGGACTGCTTTGGTACATCCCACAAGTCTCTGGATTGATCTGGGGACGCTATGGAAGGTAAAATTATGTCTTACCTGATAATTTTCTATCCATTAGTCCCTCAGATCAATCCAGAGGCCCTCCCTGGGGTGCGCATTAGCTGATTCTGTATGATGTATATATGGCAGAGTTTGGTATAGTTCATGTGGTTTAGGTTCGTGTTCTTCTGTTGGTCTGGAAGTTTGGATTCAACAAGTTCTTGGAAAACAGTTGTTACTGTGAAGCAGCTGGAGGGTTTTCCTTCAGATTATTTGCTCTTTTTGAGAGGCAGGAGTGTGAACTATGGTTCAAATGATTTCTTACTGCTTTGGTATCGTATACTGAAGTGAGGCTGGCTGCACATGCCCTCTTGTGGGCGAACTTCGGTGTTCTCTCTATCTAACCTGCTAGTGGAGGGACATAACCCACAAGTCTCTGGATTGATCTGAGGGACTAATGGAAAGAAAATTAATCGGGTAAAACATAATTTTACCTTCCATTAATCCCACCAGATCAATCCAGAGGCTCACCCTGTTTTCTGCTTATTCATGTGGTGTTGCTTTCTGTTGTACCTTGTTCAGTTCCAGCATTTGATTTTTTTTCACCAGAAAGAAAAAAAAGACTTACCTATGTTGGTAGCAAGTGGTGCCTTAGGCGTTTTTCTCCCGCAGGAGTGGTTGAGAGGCCTGCATGGCTTTTATAGAGATGAGAGGAATATTCTATGGTTTTTAGGTTTCTTCCACTGCTTTGTTTACAACAATACTGAGGTTCTGGCTGCTGCACATGACCACATATACCAAACCTCTGAAGTTCTCGCTATGTCCACTTGCTGGTAGAGAGACTTAACCTTCTAGTCTCTGTATTAATCTGTTGAGACTAATGGAAAGAAAATTTTCAGGTAAAGACTAATTCCTTAGCATTCTTCCGGACCGGCCCAGGATTGGACTGATGGGTTGTGCTCGCCTTCCAGCAGGTTGGAGACTGAGAAAAAACTCTGTCTCTAGTGAGCCAATAGGAGCCCTGGTCACGTGACCCTAGCCTCAGTATTTTCTCCCAGCAGGTAGGAAGTGAGCCCATTAGTCTCTCTTTCTAAGCTTTTTGAATATCTCTCTGTGTTCTTTATTCTGTGCCACAGGAATTCTTTAGAGGCATGTTATTTCTTTGTTCAGTGTGTCAGCCTCAGGGGTGTTATAGTCGGGTGTTATTAGCAGCTCAGCTGTTTTTTTCTGTTTAAAAAAAAAAAAAAAAGAGATGCATCGGTTTTTCAGCTCTTGCTTTTTGGTTCTCTTCGTCTGACTGGGGAAATATCTTTTATTTTTTGGCGCTTTCTGTTTTTCGTGAGTCTTACTTTAGCTAATATTAAAGGCGCGAATCGCTACGGTGCGTGCACTCGTGTCTCTGACATGACAGAAAAACTTAAGCGTTGTGTGGTCTGTCAGCGCCGGGGGATTGGCACCTACGGCGCCTGTATATTTTGTACGGCACTAGATGTTGCTTCCGGACTGGCTCTTCCGTTTCGGCATCTACTTTTGCCGCTCCTGTTTCTTCGCCGTTGCGGCCCGCTTCACTAGTTGCAGAGGGGTCAGGCGCACCTCCGCCGGCTGGCACATCAAAAGTGGCACGAACGGCGGCCATTTTGAATGTTGCTCCGCCGTCGCATGAGCTCACGGGTTCTCGTACCCTGGATATTTTTTTAATTTTATTTTTGTTACATTTGTATCCCGCGCTTTTTCCCACTCATGGCAGGCTCAAGCGGCAGGCAATGGAGGGTTAAGTGACTTGCCAAGAGTCACAAGGAGCTGCCTGTGCCTGAAGTGGGAATCAAACTCAGTTCCTCAGTTCCCCAGGACCAAAGTCCACCACCCTAACCACTAGGCCACTCCGGGGGATCCTGTTACAGAGCCTTTGGTACAGTCTGGAACCGCTCAGGCAGGGGGTTTTCCTCCTGAGTTCGTTCTCCAGATGTACCAGGCTTTTCTTATGCATAAAGACGGTTCAGGAGCAAGAGTCTCAGGGGAAGTTCTTAGTTCTATTCCTCCTGCTAAAAAAACTTAGAGAAAGTGATTTGCAATTGGATTTGTGGTCGCAACAGGATCAAGAAATGCTCTTTTTAGAGGAGGAGCAGGAATTGGAAGAAAATGTCTGGAATGATCCTAATTTTTCCTATTCAGATCCTGAGGCTGCAGCTTTTGCCCAGGGGGAGGATCCTTCAGTGGCTAGAATCTTTCACAAAGATGACTTGCAGGAGCTCATTTCTATGGTCTCCTCTACTTTGAACTTTGAAGATCTTCCGTCACCTGCTCAGACCGTAAGGTAGACTTCTTGATTAAGGGGTCTAGATCCGCAGCAAAAACTTTTCCCATGCATCAGGATATTTGGGATGTTATTAAAGCGCAATGGGAGGTTCCAGATACGGCTTTTCGGCCGACCAGGTCTATGTCTCGTCTCTATCAGATTCCAGAGGAGGATAGAGCTAAGCTTAAGGTGCCGGTAGTAGATGCAGTGGTGTTGACGGTTATGAAACGTAATATGGTCCCAGTGGACGGCGGAGCGGCTCTTCGGGATGTTCAGGACAGAAGGTTAGATTCTCTGCTCAGGAATAGTTTTGATGTTTCTTCCTTAGCAGTGCAAGCTGCCATTTGTGGTTCTTTAGTGGCTAGAGCCTGTTTTCGTTGGGCGGAGAGAGTCCTGGACAGGTCTACGGATGATCTTCAAGCTATCGATGTTGATGTGGCTAGGATAGAGACGGGGGCGACATTTTTGGCTGATGCCCTGTATGATTTGCTGTGAGCATCTTCTAAGTCTTTGGCTTTGGGAGTCGCTGCTCGCCGATCTCTGTGGTTGAAAGGCTGGTCGGCGGACGCGGCCTCCAAATCAAAGTTGAGTAAGTTTCCGTTTAAAGGTTCCTTCTTGTTTGGAGAGGAATTAGATAAACTGGTTAATTCTTTAGGAGAGGCTAAGGTTCCTTGCCTACCGCAAGATAGGCCTCGGCTGTCCGGAAGAGGTTCTTTGTTTGGTAGAGGTTCAGGGAGAGTTTTCCGTAGGTTGCAGGCTGGTAGGGGTTTTCAACCTCACAGGTCTCGTTTTTACAATAGGGCTCAGTCCTTTCGGGGTTCTCGCAGAGGAGTGGGTTTCTCCAATCCAGGTTTTAGAGCCCAGACCCATCCTGCCCAATGAAGGTGCGAGGGCCTCTCCTCTGGTCCCTGTCGGAGCTCGTCTTTCTCAGTTCTATCAGAGGTGGGCCCACATCATTTCAGATCAGTGGGTTTTGGAGGTCATTCGAGATGTTATGCCTTAGAGTTCGCAAGGCCTATTTCAGACGCCTTTCTGGAGTCTCCCTGTCGCTCTCCTCTCAAGGCGAGGGCTGTTCGGGACACTCTACAGAGGCTTCTAGATCTCAAGACTATCTGTCCAGTCCCTCCTTCCGAGTACAGGCAAGGCCGGTATTCCATTTATTTTGTAGTTCCCAATAAGGAAGACTCTTTTCGCCCTATTTTGGATCTCAAAGCGGTCAATCGAGTTCTCAGAGTCACAAGCTTTCGCATGGAGACCCTGCGATCAGTCATAGTGGCTGTCCGCCAGGGAGAGTATTTGACAGCCTTAGATCTCACAGAGGCCTATTTGCATATTCCTATTCGTCCGGCACATCACAAATTCTTGCGCTTTGCAATTCTAGGGCAACATTTCCAGTTTCGCGCTTTACCCTTCGGTCTTGCGACGGCCCCACACACCTTTACCAAAGTTATGGTCGTGGTGGCCGCGGCCCTCATAAAGGAGGAAATTCTTGTTCATCCATACCTAGACGATTGGTTAATCAGAGCGAAGTTTTATCAAGAGAGTTGTCAAGTCACAGGTCGAGTGATGCAGTTCTTGCAGTCTCTAGGTTGGGTGGTAAGAGTCGGTTAGTTCCATCTCAGTCTCTGGAGTATTTGGGAGTCATCTTCGACACAAACATCGGTCGAGTCTTTCTACCGCAGGCCAGGATTGTAAAGCTCCGGACTCAGATACGGGATTTTCTTCAGCAGCAGCGTCTGTGTGCTCGAGATTATCTTCAGGTTCTAGGGTCCATGGCGGCCACTATAGAGGTAGTGCCCTGGGCCAGGCTTCATATGAGACCTCTTCAGTGGTCCCTTCTTTCCTGATGGTCCTCTCAGAGCGATTCACTACTGAGGCGTCTGCCTCTCTGCTACCGGGAACGCAGCTCTCTGTTTTGGTGGCTACGGATGAAGAATCTTAACAGTGGGAATGCCTTTGGAATCTCCTCGGTGGATACCGTTAACGACAGATGCCAGTCTCCGCGGCTGGGGAGCGCATTGCTTGGGCAAGTGGACCCAGGGCCTCTGGTCTCGTCTGGAAGCAGCTCAATCAATCAACTTTTTGGAGACCAGAGCGATCCGGTTAGCTCTGCAGTAGCCTATGTCAACCGTCATGGGGGTACGAAATGCCGTCTCTTGTGTCGGGAGGCAGAGAGTCTTCTTGCCTGGGCGGAGGTTCACCTCACGACCATTTCAGCATCGCATGTAGCGGGAGTGGAGAACGTTCAAGCCGACTTTCTCAGCCGTCACACTCTCGATCCGGGAGAATGGGCTCTCAGTGCTCAGGTGTTCCAGTTTATAGTGGACCGCTTGGGCACTCCAGTTCTAGATCTGTTCGCCACCAGTCTCAACTCGAAGGTCCCTCAATTCTTCAGTCGCCGAAGGGATGCAAGGGCAGCAGGGGTAGATGCTCTCTTGCAGCAGTGGCCCTTCGACCTTCCATACGCATTTCCTCCTTGGCCGCTCATAGGTCGCCTCCTTCAAAAGATCGAGGAACATGGAGGACCGGTAATTTTGGTGGCACTGGACTGGCCTCGGCGACCGTGGTACGCGGATCTGCAATGTCTGTCGGTGGCGTGTCCTCTTCGGCTCCCAGTTCACAGGGCTCTGCTGGTACGAGGGCCCATTCTACATCCAGATCTGGCTCGATTTTGTCTTACGGCTTGGCTCTTGAATGAGCCCGTTTAACTAAACGAGGTTTTTCAGCATCAGTGATTTCCACCATGCTTTGGTCTCGTCGGCGTTCCACTTCTCTAAACTACATTCGTACTTGGAGAATTTTTGAGGCATGGTGTGCAGAGTCTAGCATTCTTCCATTTCGGGCGTCTGTGCCTCAGATGTTAGATTTTCTGAAACGAGGTTTTGATAAAGGGCTATCTCTTTCCTCTCTTAAGGTGCAAGTGGCAGCTCTTTCCTGTTTCAGAGGTCGGATTCGGGGAAAATCTTTCGCCAGTCTTCCTGATGTGGTCCGTTTTTTGAAGGTAGTCAGCCTTCTTCGTCCTCCGGTAAGATCGCTATTTCCATCTTGGGATCTTAATCTCGTTCTTTCGTCTCTGACGAAGCCACCATTTGAACCATTGCAAGCATGCTCTTTGAAAGATTTGACACTTAAAACAGTGTTTTTGGTAGCTATTGCTTCATCTAGGAGGGTCTCTGAGTTGCAAGCTTTTTCCTGTAGGGCTCCTTTTCTGGAATTTTCTAAGGAGCGAGTAGTGCTTCGTCCTGTTCCTTCCTTTTTGCCTAAGGTATTGTCTCGGTTTCATCTGTCCCAGTCCATTTTTCTTCCAGTTCTGGGATCGGCCTCAGGGGCGCAAGAGCAGAGACGGTTGCATACTCTGGATGTTAAGAGAGTGCTTAAACGATATCTCTCAGTTACTGAGGGCTTTCGTCGCACGGACCGTCTTTTTCAACTCGTAGCCGGTCAGTGCTCATCGGTTAGTGCTGTGGCAGTTTGAGGGCAGAGTTGAGGAGGAGCCAGGAGTTGTGAGCACCAGCAATATTTGGTACCAGTGCTCGCATAGCTAACCAGGCATGCACATTTGCATAAAAGGCAGTCTTTTCTAACTCTCCCTAGTTAGCTATATGGATAGAGTCGGTATTCAGTGCTTGCATGACTTCCAGATGTTGCCAAAGATCTGGATGCCATTGAAGACTTAGATATTTATTTATTTGCTGCATTTGTATCCCACATTTTCCCACCTATTTGCAGGCTCAATGTGGCTTACATTATGCCGCAATAGCGATCGCCATTAACGAAATGGGAAGTACAGAGTAATGTTTCAATTAAGGTACATAAATATCAAGTAAATAAGAGGTAAATAAATAATTCATATCAGAATATGAGATAAAAACAGGTATGACATTCAATATATCAGTGCCAGTGCCTGGATAGGCCTGGCAGGAATATCCAGGTTTAAATTTGCTGGCAGCTGAATAATGACCCAACTGATAATGATACATTTTTGCTATTAATTGCATTCTGTTGATGCCTTTGCATGCTGATTTGGTGTCATGTACTACGGGCAAGTGCATTGAATACTTACTTTGCTTTTTCTTTTTCTCTTCCCCTTCTAGAGAGATGTGCTGTAAGAACACAAACACACTTAAGGAACTAGCCCTACTGCTGCCTGTCCCACTGCAAACCATAAGCAGAAAATTCACCAAGGTATGGTTGGTTTGACTGGGGGGGGGGGGGGGGGGGGGGACTGCTTTCAACATTCACTCAAACAGAAAATTGTTGTAAATAGAAGAATGGCTGGAGTGGTGATGTATTTGTGGGTGACAGTATGCATGGCAGATACAGCAGTAATTAAATGTCCCAGTTCCCAGCAAAACACAGTTTTACACCAGAAATAGTTTTCATTATTGTCCTCTAAAGGGATAATAAGCTAAGTTGCTTATCTGTAACGAGTGGTCTCTGAGGAGAAGCAGGATATTATTTTCTCATAGATAGGTAATACTGGCGTTCATTTCAAAGCACATAGACTTACAAAGTTACTTGGAGGTATATTTTTAAAGCACTTAGACTTTAAAAGATCCATAGGTTGCTATGTAACTTTGTAAGTCTGTGTACTTTGAAAATGAACCTCATTATCTGATGAAGTCTGAAAGGGGAAAATAGTCTCCAGCAGCGCTTGAGAGAGGGTACTGCATATGCATACAAGTTCCTGCCTTGTGTCATCATACAGGACCTCCTCAGTTTTTATTTTTATTCAGAGCCACTAAGATGTGACTGTTTCCTTTGTCATTTTAGTGTTGTTGCTTAATGTTCAAATTTTCAGTTTTTCACATGGACCGCTTTTTTCATTTCTGTCATCTCAAGTTTTTATTTTGAAAGTTTACAAGTTTTATTTCTTTTTTGCTTATTTGACTTCTAGGTGTTGATGACCAGCTGAGGTTTATTTTTCAAAAATTAGTTATTTTCATTT
This sequence comes from Microcaecilia unicolor, assembly GCF_901765095.1. Classification (NCBI taxonomy): domain Eukaryota; kingdom Metazoa; phylum Chordata; class Amphibia; order Gymnophiona; family Siphonopidae; genus Microcaecilia; species Microcaecilia unicolor. The sequence goes on from NC_044041.1 coordinate 159,127,110, forward strand.
TACATCTTTTATTTTTTTCTTTTTGATGATATTTTAGAAGCTAACCAAATTTGTTTTGGTTACAGTACCGAAACAGGCCTAAAATTCTTTTTCTGACTGGTTTCAGTTTCAACTGAAAGTTTACTTTAATCTTTGGCCATGTTTTTGGTGGAAACCAAAAATGACCATGTGGTTTTGGTAGAAGCCAAAAATTTGTGCGTTGTCCCATTTGTCTCCTTCCTCCCTGAACAGGAGCTGTCGCTCCTTCTGGACCCCTCCAATGGCCTCCCTCTTCCACCTGTAGGCCCCTTTGGGCCTACCTTACATTTTACTAGGACAAGTAGGCCAGTTGTATTCTCACAGCTGGGTGTCGTCTGATGGAGCCCAGTGCTGATGCTGACAAGTGAGATGAATGTAGAAATTTCTAGCAGTGTCCCACCACACGTGCCTTGGTGCCTTCCCACCCAACGCACGAGCGTGGGTCCTTCACTCTTCATTTTTCTGCAGAGCAGGGAGGATGCGTCATCATGTTCTTCTCTCAGTACATTATTTCTTTGCTTAAACACTGTCTTCCCGTGTAAGTATTTTTGTCCCTTTCGCAATTATTATATCTTTCCTCTTTATTTTATTCTGTTGCCCTTTAATTATTTTAGTATTTTTGTCTCTTAGTTCCCTTTCTTTTTTGTGAATTGCTAGACCTGCTTAGGCTGGAGCACTGACCTCAATTTCAATGCTGCTCTTTTTTTTACAGTTCACAGTTGAGGAGTTTAATTTGGCCACGGTGGCTTCAAAAGGTCCACCCAATAGAATGGGGTGATTTCCATGATGGACCTGTACTCTTGGCGCCTCGGGTGCCTTGGGCCTGACAATGAGCCTAATTCTTGTTCTCAGTTTACAAATGTAGTTGAGGATACAGGGGGTGCGGCAGATCCAGCAGGAAAGACTTTCCATAGCGTCCCACAAATAATCCAGAGATTTGTGGGTTATGTCCCTCTGTCAGCAGGTGGAGATAGAGAACTTCAGAGGCTTGCTATATGTGGTCACATGCAGCAGCTTAAACCTCAGTGTTCTCTCAATCTAGCAGGTGGAGGGTCATACCTCTGTAGCTTTGACTTGATCTGGCTAGTATCCTATCCCTGGGTTGTACTGTAGCCTGGATCTGGGGTTGAGGTCTCCCTGTGTGGGACTTACCAGGGTACACCCGATGGGGCCGGGTCCTTCCCTCTCCTTCCTCTCAGAGACACCCTCTATTTCCTGGGGCACTTGGGCCCTGAATCTTGGTGCCTTCAGCTTTCTTCTCTTTAAAAAAAAAAAAAAGAGAGAAAACCTTCAGCTGAGGTGTTTAAAAAAAAAAGTGGAAGGGCACTATGTGATGCATGGAGTACTGCGAGGGGGGGGGGGGCCCAGACTGGTCAGCCCTTCGGGGGAACATCATGTCTAATCCATCAGTTAAGTGCTGCTCCCGGAGTGGGAACTGGAGAGCAGCATTGGGAGCTGTGAAATATGTGTGTGGCTCTGGAGTTAGCTGAGAGGTTTGTGCTGGGTGAAACTGTGGTGGACTTGGAACCGATTTTGGTGTGAACTTTGGATCTGGTAGTGGTGTGTGCTTCTGCTGGCACCATTTTTTCTTCCTCATAGTGGTCCTTTGATGTACCAACGGGGCAGTCGTTGGCTGAGCAGCACTCCGTTCCTGGGTCAGCTGAGGTATTGGGGGATGTTGCAGAAGATGCTGACCTAGTCTCTGCTCCATTTTCCCCTGAATTTGTGCTTTTAATGCACAGAAGCTTTTCTGTTAAAGTGGTCAGGGATGCCTCAGGTTTCCTCAGAACTCCCGTCCTCTCAGGGGCCCCTGGCAGTCCTTCAGCCACTTTTGCCGAAGCAGCTGCATCTGGAGGCGCTATGGGATTCTGATGGAAGTCTTAAGTTCATAAGTATTGTCATACTGGGAAAGACCAAAGGTCCATCAAGTCCAGCATCCTGTTTCCAACAGTGGCCAATCCAGATCACAAATACCTGACAAAATCCCCCAAACGTACAAAACATTTTATACTACTTATCCCAGAAATAGTGGATTTTCCCCAAGTCCATTTAATAACGGTCTATGGACTTTTCCTTTAGGAAGCCATCCAAACCTTTTTTAAACTTCGCTAAGCTAACCGCCTTTACCACATTCTCTGGCAACGAACTCCAGAGTTTAATTACATGTTGAGTGAAGAAACATTCTCCGAGGACAAGCAGGCTGCTTGTTCTCACTGATGGGTGACGTCCACGGCAGCCCCTCCAATCGGAACTTTACTGGCAAAGGCCTTTGCTAGCTCTCGCGCGCCCATGCGCACCGTGCATGCGCGGCCGTCTTCCCGCCCGAACCGGCTCGTGTTCGTCAGTCTTCTTTTGTCCGCGCTCGGGACGGTCGTGTTTTGCCGCCGTTTCGTGCCCCTCAAGTTGACCCTCGCGTGTCTTCGCGATTTCGCTAAAAAGAAAAAAAGAGAGACCTTTGGTCTTTGTCCCTTCCCGTGTGTCCAGTTTGTTTCCCCGGCGTAAGTTTCCTTTTGCTTTCGGGGTAGGCCTTTTTTGTGGCCTCAGTACGGGTTTTTTCTCTCTCCCTTATTTTTGGTGCCCTTCGTCACCATCGCGAATTTTGATTTTGCCGGCGTGATTTTTCCGCCCATGTCATCGAAGTCTCCCAGCGGCTTCAAGAAGTGCACCCAGTGCGCCCGGGTAATCTCGCTCACTGATAGGCACGCTTCGTGTCTTCAGTGTCTGGGGGCTGGGCACCGCCCGCAGGCCTGTAGTCTTTGTGCTCTTTTATAGAAGAGGTCTCAGGTAGCGAGATTGGCCCAGTGGAATGTGTTGTTCTCGGGCTCTTCGTCGACAACAGCACCGGAGGCATCGAGTGCATCGACGTTGACAGCATCGAAGTCTTCGACCTCGGCATCGACTGCATCGACAGCATCGAGGTTTCGACTCTCTGCATCGTCGATACCGAGACATCGGAAGGCTGCGTCGGCGTCGGTGGTACCGGGACCTCCGCTGTTTCTGATGTCGTCAGACGGTGGTGCTTCGACTGGAGTGCAGGTGAGGGCTGTCCATTCCCCTGCTGGTGGCGGTGAGCCTTCGGGTGGGTCTCCTCCTGCCCTGAGGGCTCCTGCGGTACAGCCCCCCTGAGACCGACCTTCTTCGGCCTCGGCCCCGAGGAAGAGACGGTTGGATTCTACGTCGTCCTCGTCGGTACCGGGAAGCTCCGGTGACATGCTTCGTTTGAAGAAATCAAAGAAGCATCGACACCGGTCTCCTTCCCGCATCGGTACCGAGAGCTCTGGGTCGCCGAGGGAGTCGGCACCCACTAGGCATCGGCACCGGGAGGACCGCTCACCCTCGATGCGCTCCACCTTGGACAGCCTGGAACCGCCTCCACGCCCGGAACAGACTCTGACCTCGACGTCTGCATCGGCTTCCATGTCTTTCTCCACAGCCGCTCTGCATGAGAGTCTCCGGGCCGTTCTCCCAGAGATCCTGGGAGAGCTGTTGCGCCCTTCCCCTCTGGTACCGGGGGTGCCTGCACCTCCGGTACCGTCGAGTGAGGCGCCGTCTGGCCCTTTGCCCGGGGTGAGGTCTCCGACATCGGTACCGGCTGCGGCCGCCTCCCAGGAAGACTCACCGACGACGTCGGTGGAGGGAGCTTCGCCGGTGCTGGCGAGGGAGTCTACCTCTCGACGCTCCCACCGTGGCCATGTTTCCACGGAGTCGAGTCGGGCACGGCTTCAGACACAGGTTCGTGAACTTGTGTCTGATACCGATGGTGAGGCCTCGTGGGAGGAGGAGGAGGACATCAGATATTTCTCTGACGAGGAGTCTGATGGCCTTCCTTCTGATCCCACTCCCTCCCCTGAAAGGCAGCTTTCTCCTCCCGAGAGTCTGTCTTTCGCGGCCTTTGTCCGGGAGATGTCTACGGCCATCCCTTTCACGGTGGTTGTGGAGGATGAGCCCAGGGCTGAAATGTTTGAGCTCTTGGACTATCCTCCTCCACCTAAGGAAGTGTCCACAGTACCCATGCATCATGTCCTAAAAAAGACATTGCTGGCGAACTGGACCAAGCCTCTAACTAATCCCCACATTCCCAAGAAGATCAAATCCCAGTATCGGATCCATGGGGACCCAGAGCTCATGCGCACTCAGTTGCCTCACGACTCTGGTGTGGTGGATCTGGCCCTAAAGAAGGCTAAGAGTAGAGGGGGAAGTGACGTCACCGATACTGATGGCTGCCTAGCGTTCTAGCTCCCGTTCCTCGATAACTACAAAAGCTATAAAAAGCTATCACCAACCTTTTTGGTACTGCCTGCAGTGTTCCTAGTTGTTCCACATTGAAAGCAGGATGAGTAAAGCGTCTTCGGCGCGAGCTAAAGAGCAGGAGAAGTCAGCAGGCGGCGGATCGTCTAAAACCGCGAAGCGCCACGAGGTAATGGCGCCGGTCTCTCCCTCCGACTCTGACTCAGCGCTGTCGTTAGCGGAATCGCGGAAACCGCATACAAAAAAAGGAATCTCAGGCGAACTTCGCCAGATACTGTCTGGTATACAAGCAGATATAAATAAGTCGAGGGATGAGATTCTGGATAGAATGGAGACGCTGAGCTCTGATCTCCGCGAGCTGGGGAACAGAGTTGAGGAGGTAGAGACTAAGCTGGAAGAGCATTCTGAGTCCATACATTCACATGAGACACATCTCCAAGCCTTAGATCAAAAGCACATACAGTGGGGGAAATAAGTATTTGATCCCTTGCTGATTTTGTAAGTTTGCCCACTGACAAAGACATGAGCAGCCCATAATTGAAGGGTAGGTTATTGGTAACAGTGAGAGATAGCACATCACAAATTAAATCCGGAAAATCACATTGTGGAAAGTATATGAATTTATTTGCATTCTGCAGAGGGAAATAAGTATTTGATCCCCCACCAACCAGTAAGAGATCTGGCCCCTACAGACCAGGTAGATGCTCCAAATCAACTCGTTACCTGCATGACAGACAGCTGTCGGCAATGGTCACCTGTATGAAAGACACCTGTCCACAGACTCAGTGAATCAGTCAGACTCTAACCTCTACAAAATGGCCAAGAGCAAGGAGCTGTCTAAGGATGTCAGGGACAAGATCATACACCTGCACAAGGCTGGAATGGGCTACAAAACCATCAGTAAGACGCTGGGCGAGAAGGAGACAACTGTTGGTGCCATAGTAAGAAAATGGAAGAAGTACAAAATGACTGTCAATCGACAAAGATCTGGGGCTCCACGCAAAATCTCACCTCGTGGGGTATCCTTGATCATGAGGAAGGTTAGAAATCAGCCTACAACTACAAGGGGGGAACTTGTCAATGATCTCAAGGCAGCTGGGACCACTGTCACCACGAAAACCATTGGTAACACATTACGACATAACGGATTGCAATCCTGCAGTGCCCGCAAGGTCCCCCTGCTCCGGAAGGCACATGTGACGGCCCGTCTGAAGTTTGCCAGTGAACACCTGGATGATGCCGAGAGTGATTGGGAGAAGGTGCTGTGGTCAGATGAGACAAAAATTGAGCTCTTTGGCATGAACTCAACTCGCCGTGTTTGGAGGAAGAGAAATGCTGCCTATGACCCAAAGAACACCGTCCCCACTGTCAAGCATGGAGGTGGAAATGTTATGTTTTGGGGGTGTTTCTCTGCTAAGGGCACAGGACTACTTCACCGCATCAATGGGAGAATGGATGGGGCCATGTACCGTACAATTCTGAGTGACAACCTCCTTCCCTCCGCCAGGGCCTTAAAATGGGTCGTGGCTGGGTCTTCCAGCACGACAATGACCCAAAACATACAGCCAAGGCAACAAAGGAGTGGCTCAGGAAGAAGCACATTAGGGTCATGGAGTGGCCTAGCCAGTCACCAGACCTTAATCCCATTGAAAACTTATGGAGGGAGCTGAAGCTGCGAGTTGCCAAGCGACAGCCCAGAACTCTTAATGATTTAGAGATGATCTGCAAAGAGGAGTGGACCAAAATTCCTCCTGACATGTGTGCAAACCTCATCATCAACTACAGAAGACGTCTGACCGCTGTGCTTGCCAACAAGGGTTTTGCCACCAAGTATTAGGTCTTGTTTGCCAGAGGGATCAAATACTTATTTCCCTCTGCAGAATGCAAATAAATTCATATACTTTCCACAATGTGATTTTCCGGATTTAATTTGTGATGTGCTATCTCTCACTGTTACCAATAACCTACCCTTCAATTATGGGCTGCTCATGTCTTTGTCAGTGGGCAAACTTACAAAATCAGCAAGGGATCAAATACTTATTTCCCCCACTGTAGATCTAACCTATAAGCTTGATGATCTTGAAAACAGGGGAAGGAGAAATAACCTCAGATTCCGCGGAGTTCCTGAGGGCGGAGAGACAGAGGATGTTATACAGATTGTACAGACAATGTGTGCCAGCTTGCTGGGGGCCGAGGCTGCAGGGTTAAGATTGAGATCGATAGAGCGCATAGATCCTTGGGTCAGCGGCAGGAAAATAGAGCACGGGATATTATCACCCGGTTCCACCGGTATGAAATAAAGGAACAACTGCTCAACTGTGCCAGGAAAATGCCTAACCTGGAATATGGTGGGTCTAAAATATCTGTGTATCAAGACTTATCACAGTTCACCCTGCAACAACGGCGTCTTATGAAACCAGTTCTGGACATTCTAGCCAAAGAGCAGATAACATACAGATGGGGCTTTCCTTTCTCCCTGATTTACACGTTACAGGGTGTCAAATTGAGAGTTACATCGATGACAGAAGCTTGGAAATCACTGCATGGGGCAGGCCTGGTGCAGACGAACAAACCACCAGGCGCCCTAGCACCAGCCACGAAAACTAAGCTCCAAAAGTGGCAAAGGATCCCTGCCACACCTAAAAGGAATATTCCAAAAAGAAAAGTGGCTGTGGAAGAAACTTGAAATGAAGCGGTAACCTGGTGGAATCACTCTACCAAAGGACTTAGCCAAAATTGGCCAGAGGAGCACTGGCTGATACTGATCTCCTGGTTGGTAATGATGTAGAGAGTAACTAACGTTACGCGCTGTCTCAAGTTTGAATATGTTTTGTTCTTTGTTTATTATTGCCATCTCTTGCATAAGTGAACTTTAATTCTTTAATTAATAGATGAAATGGCAATTAAGGCTGTGGGACACTCTGTGTACGATGCTATATAGCTATAAGAGATTGTGAAGAGGGAAAGTTTAATGTGACTGATGGCGGGCAGGGACCGAATATGTGGATGGGTGGCTATGGTTGCCCAATCTGGGTTCTTGACCCTGGTGATGACATAGGGAACTTCGGGGAGGGGCGGGGGGGCTGGGTCGCCTGGATGCTGGTGTATCACTTCCTCATCTCCCACTATTGGGACTTGAGCCCTCTAGTTGGTGTTAGACAGGGGGGGATGAGGTGGGTAAGGGAAGGGGGGGGGGTATCGATGGGGGGAAGGAGGACTGGGGAGAGTTGGGGGCACAACTGGTACTGGATATCACAAAGACATGAAGTGGATGGATCCCACCTAGTGGGAAGCACAGCTGATGTAACATCCCAGGAATGAGTACAGACTTAAAAATTTTATCATATAATGTTAAGGGGCTGAACATGCCTCAGAAAAGGCAGAAATTTTTCAAAGAGCTGCAGTTGCTGAAGCCGCACATTGTATTAGTGCAGGAGACTCATTTCCGCAGGGCACATGAGCGACTGTTAACTCACCCAGAATACCCAAGCGCCTTCTTTGCTTCCTCTGCCGACGACTCTAGAAAACGTGGGGTGGCAGTTTTGTTCCATAAATCAATATCGGCCCAAATAATGAGAATTAGGCGAGACCCGGGAGGTCGTTTTTTGCTCTTGCAAATTGTTCTGGATCAGGTAGACCTCACGCTTGCATCGATATACGCCCCAAATGAGCATCAGGGGACCTTCTACACTAAAGTGAAAAACATACTAGCTACATTTATCCGGGGTTCTTTGATTATGGGGGGTGACTTTAACGAAGTTATGGATTCTGTGTTGGACAGATCCGGGAGACCTCAGCACCCGATATCTAGAGACTCAGTGGCGCTGGGGTCTATGGTTCACTCACTGGGGGCCCTGGATGTTTGGAGACTAAGTCATATGACAACTAGGGACTACACTTTTTTCTCTCCTGTACATAAAACATACTCCCGGATCGATTACCTCTTCCTTGACATCACATTAGCAGAGAGGGGCCCGAAAGCAGAAATTGGCAGCATAACAATCTCAGACCATGCCCCAGTTTGGGTAACCCTGCCGACTATCAGAGCAGAGGTCAAAGACCAAAGATGGACACTTAACACAGATCTATTACTGGAGGGGGAAGTGGTGGAGGGTTGTAGGAAGGTCCTGAAAGAGTACTTGGAGCTAAACATGGAATCGGGTCCTCCCCTTAGTGTGGTGTGGGATGCTATGAAGGCAGTCTCAAGAGGCTACTTTATACAGATAGCTAGTAGGCGAGCGAGGGTTCGTAGGGCCCAGCTGGCGCAGTGCCTGGAAAGGATTAGGATCCTGGAGGCACAGCACAAACTAAGTGGCTCCCCTGCTGTTTTGGAGGAGCTGCGTGGACAGGCTCCAGCTGGACTCTATTTACTCAGAACAGCTAAGTTGGCTACAATCCAGAAATAAAGTTCGATCATACGAGTTTACTAACAAGGCAGGCCGCCTCCTGGCTATAAAGCTGCGCAGGCAACGAGTGGACCGAACGGTCACCCACATTAGGGACTCGAAAGGCGAGTTGCTGAATACATCTGAGGCCATACGGAGGCGCTTTAGTGAATTTTATCAGGAACTATACGAGCAGGAGACGAACCCACCTGAAGATACTATCTTGGATTACCTGGCGGAGAGCGAATTGGCCTCCATAACCAGTCAGCAAAGGGCAGCCCTAGATGCGCCGGTTACTCCGGTAGAGGTACAAAAAGCCATCCAACACCTACCCTCATGTAAATCACCAGGGTTAGACGGTTTCCCTAACGAATTCTATAAGAAATATACCATCGAATTAGCCCCACTCTTAGCCGACTTATTTAACTTAATTGGGAAAGGGGAGTCATTGCCCACCTCCATGTTGGAAGCGTGGATTGCGGTATTGCCCAAGCCAAATAAAGATCACAAGGAATGCGGGTCCTTTCGCCCTATATCCGTCTTAAACGCTGATGTCAAAATTCTAGCTAAAGTCCTGGCTAATCGATTGGCACCTTTGCTCCCAGCTATTATCCACCCTGATCAGGTGGGATTTGTCCCCTATAGAAAAGCTACTGATAATACTAGGCGAGTGGTCGATTTAATGTACCTGGCTAGGAGAATGAGGAGGCCTCTTTGCCTTCTTAGCTTGGACGCTGAAAAGGCCTTCGATCGAGTGCATTGGCCATTCATGTACAAGGTGATGGAGACCTTTGGGATAGGACCGCAGTTCCGTGGATGGATCCAGGCATTCTACAGCTCCCCTAAAGCCTGTATCCGTGTAAACGGGGGTAACTCAGGGATGATACCTTTACATAGAGGCACTAGACAGGGCTGCCCTTTGTCCCCTCTATTATTTGCGATGGTAATGGAGCCATTTGCAACCAGGCTTAGAGCTAATCCAAATATATCAGGACTCTCCATGGGCGGGAGAACTCATAAACTAGCCCTCTTCGCAGACGATGTCTTATTTGTCACTCACCCCCTGACCACTTTCCCTGGGCTTCTGCGGGAGATAGAGGAATACTCGACTGTCGGGATTTAAAGTTAATATATCAAAATCTGAAGTCTTGAATGTAACCCTTCCGACGGAGCTCATGGATTCATTGAGGACTTCCTATGCCTTCAGATGGGCGGACAAGAGCATTCGCTACCTGGGGGTTAATCTGACAGCAGACCTCTCGGATCTTTTTTCGGTTAATTATAAAGGGTTGGCAGAGGCACTTATTGAGTACTTGGGTAAATGGGGGGAAATTGCTCTCTCATGGTTTGGCCGAATAGCAGCAGTAAAGATGAATGTCCTGCCGCGCCTGCTTTATCTATTTCAGGCTCTCCCAATCAAAATGCCACGTAAATTTTTATCAATGCTACAGGACCGTATTATGCGCTTTATCTGGGCGGGAAAGCGTCCGCGCTTGGCACGCAAGGTCCTGTATCAGGATAGGGCTAGAGGAGGGCTGGGAGTACCTAACTTGGCTTGGTATTATAGAGCAGTCCAGGCACGCGCAGCAGTGGAATGGTTTCAGGACTATCCGGATAGGCAGTGGGTGCAGCTTGAACAATACACTTTGGGTGAAAGGTCATTAGGGGCTCTCATGTGGATCCCGGGCTCTTTTAGATCCCTGGAGGCAGGACTCTGTCCTTCAGTATATGTCACCCTTTCAAGTTGGGATAGCATGTTCTTACACCGATGTACAACGTTGTCTCGTCTGTCCCCTATAGCCTATAACCCATTGTTTTACCCTGGAACGACAAAAGGAGTATTCACAAGATGGTACACTGGGGGTTTACGAATGTGGGGTCAACTATTTGAGGGTGAGAATTTGTTATCTTATCCTGCAGCCCTTGAGAAGTTCCCGATAGTGGGGTCTGACCGGTACGCCTATCTCCAATTGGCTTCCTTTCTTAAGACAAGGGCGGTTCGGGAGGTTATGGCCAGGGAGCATTAGAGATTATCTGTGAGGGTCCACCTAAGACTACTGGGCTGGTCTCTCGCCTTTATCACATTATTAACAGGCAATCCCCGAATTATACACTTCATAGGAAGAGTTGGCAGAGGGAGCTGGGCATAGACTTGGAGGAGGCAATATGGGAGAGGATGGAGCGGGCTGTGGTGAGAGTGTCGTCTCATGTGCCTTTCAAGGAAAATGCGGTGAAGGTGCTGTATCGTTGGTACTTGACGTCTGAGCGTCTCCAGCGCATATACCCTACACTGACGGGGCTGTGCTGGAGGGGTTGTGGGGTGCGGGGCACAGCTGGACACATATGGTGGACTTGTAAGAGGGTCAGGGCTTATTGGAGATCAATCCATAGCAGATTACAGAGGTGGATGGGAAGCCCAATACCATGGAGCCCAACCTTCTTCTTATTCTTTGGGGGAGCTGCAGGTCTTTCTAGAACTCAGCACATATTTGTGGGACAGGCTATAACCGTTGCAAGAGTTATAATTGCTGCCCATTGGAAACAGCCCATGACTCCGCCCATTACCAGATGGGTCCAACGACTGAGGCAGGTCTGTGAGATGGAAAACCTTATAGCGGAAAGGCGTAATCAAATATGTAGATGGCATCAGATCTGGGACTCTTTTCTCCTTCATGTATAAATTGATCAAAGTTTTCTGTTAAGGTGGTGCCGGAAGGGTGGGTGGGAGGGGACGGGAGGGTGGGAGGGGGATATATGTGACCAGAGAGAATACGAAGCGGGGACCAGTAAATACAAATAAAAACTCTGAAAAAGTGAAGTTTTGGTATTGTAAATCTGAATACTTTATTTGACATTTCAATACTGTAAGAACTGTTATATTTGTGATATCCTAAGAGATTGTTGGCTTACATAAGTGACATGTAACATGATTTGCATAATGCATTATGTTTCAGATGTTTTGTATTACCTGTTAATAAAGACTTCTTAAAATTAAAAAAAAAAGAAGGCTAAGAGTTCTAGGGAGCATGCTTTGGCGCCCCCGGGCAAGGACTCTAGAACCTTAGACTCCTTTGGGAGGAAGGCCTACCATTCTTCTATGCTCGTGGCCAAGATTCAGTCCTACCAGCTCTACACGAGCATCCATATGCAGAACAATGCGCGGCAGTTGGCGGGCTTGGTGGACAAGCTCCCTCCTGAGCAAGCCAAGCCGTTTCAGGAGGTGGTCAAGCAGCTGAAGGCGTGCAGAAAATTCCTGGCCAGAGGGGTATAATGATACCTTTGATGTTGCGTCCAAGGCCGCTGCTCAAGGTATGGTGATGCACAGACTCTCATGGCTGCGTGCCTCCGACCTGGAAAATAGGATCCAGCAGCGGATTGTGGACTCCCCTTGCCGAGCGGACAACATTTTTGGAGAGAAAGTCGAACAGGTGGTAGAACAGCTCCACCAGCGGGATACCGCTTTCGACAAGTTCTCCCGCCGGCAGCCTTCAGCATCTACCTCTTCAGGTAGACGTTTTTATGGGGGAAGGAGGGCTGTTCCCTACTCTTCTGGTAAGCGTAGGTACAATCCTCCTTCTTGACAGCCTGCGGTCCAGGCTAAGCCCCAGCGCGCTCGCTCTCGTCAGCAGCGTGCGCCTCAGCAAGGCCCCACGGCTCCCCAGCAAAAGCAGGGGACGAGCTTTTGACTGGCTCCAGCAGAGCATAGCCGACATCAACGTGTCCGTGCCGGGCGATCTGCCGGTCGGGGGGAGGTTAAAAGTTTTTCACCAAAGGTGGCCTCTTATAACCGCCGACCGTTGGGTTCTTCAAATAGTCCGGCAAGGATACACCCTCAATTTGGCCTCAAAGCCTCCAAATTGCCCACCGGGAGCTCAATCCTACAGCTTCCAACACAAGCAGGTACTTGCAGAGGAACTCTCCGCCCTTCTCAGCGCCAATGCGGTCGAGCCCGTGCCATCCGGGCAAGAAGGGCTGGGATTCTATTCCAGGTACTTCCTTGTGGAAAAGAAAACAGGAGGGATGCGTCCCATCCTAGACCTAAGGGCCCTGAACAAATATCTGGTCAAGGAAAAGTTCAGGATGCTTTCCCTGGGCACCCTTCTTCCCATGATTCAGGAAAAAAATTGGCTATGCTCTCTGGACTTGAAGGACGCCTACACACACATCCCGATATTGCCAGCTCACAGACAGTATCTGCGATTTCAGCTGGGCACACGTCACTTCCAGTACTATGTGCTACCCTTTGGGCTCGCCTCTGCGCCCAGAGTGTTTACGAAGCGCCTAGCTGTAGTAGCAGCAGCGCTTCGCAGGCTGGGAGTGCATGTGTTCCCTTATCTCGACGATTGGCTGGTGAAGAACACATCCGAGGCAGGAGCTCTACAGTCCATGCAGATGACTATTTGACTCCTGGAGCTACTGGGGTTTGTGATAAATTACCCAAAGTCCCATCTTCTCCCAGTACAGAGACTCGAATTCATAGGAGCTCTGCTGGATTCTCGGACGGCTCGTGCCTATCTTCCGGAGACAAGGGCCAACAATATGTTGTCCCTCGTCTCCCGGGTGCGAGCGTCTCAGCAGATCACAGCTCAGCAGATGTTGAGATTGCTTGGCCACATGGCCTCCACAGTTCATGTGACTCCCATGGCTCGTCTTCACATGCAATCTGCTCAATGGACCCTAGCTTCCCAGTGGTTTCAAGCTGCTGGGGATCTAGAAGATGTGATCCACCTGTCCACAAGTTTTCTCAAATCCCTGTATTGGTGGACGATTTGGTCCAATTTGACTCTGGGACGCCCTTTCCAAATTCCTCAGCCACAAAAAGTGCTGACTACGGATGCGTCTCTCCTGGGGTGGGGAGCTCATGTCGATGGGCTTCACACCCAGGGAAGCTGGTCCCTCCAGGAATGCGATCTGCAGATCAATCTCCTGGAGTTACGAGCGGTCTGGAAAGCTCTGAAGGCTTTCAGAGATCGGCTGTCCCACCAAATTATCCAAATTCAGACAGACAACCAGATTGCCATGTATTACATCAACAAGCAGGGGGGCACCGGATCTCGCCCCCTGTGTCAGGAGGCCGTCAGCATGTGGCTGTGGGCTCGCCGTCACGGCATGTTGCTCCAAGCCACATATCTGGCAGGCGTAAACAACAGTCTGGCCGACAGGTTGAGCAGGATTATGCAACCTCACGAGTGGTCGCTCAACTCCAGAGTAGTGCGCCAGATCTTCCAGGTGTGGGGCACCCCCTTGGTAGATCTCTTTGCATCTCGAGTCAACCACAAGGTCCCTCAGTTCTGTTCCAGACTTCAGGCCCACGGCAGACTGGCATCGGATGCCTTCCTCCTGGATTGGGGGGACGGCCTGCTGTATGCTTATCCTCCCATACCTCTGGTGGGGAAGACTTTGTTGAAACTCAAGCAAGACCGAGGCACCATGATTCTGATTGCTCCTTTTTGGCCACATCAGATCTAGTTCCCTCTCCTTCTGGAGTTGTACTCCGAAGAACCGTGGAGATTGGAGTGTTTTCCGACTCTCATCACCCAGAATGAAGGGGCGCTTCTGCATCCCAACCTCCAGTCTCTAGCTCTCATGGCCTGGATGTTGAGAGCGTAGACTTTGCCTCTTTGGGTCTGTCGGAGGGTGTCTCCCGTGTCTTGCTTGCTTCCAGAAAAGATTCCACTAAGAGGTGTTACTTCTTTTTATGGAGAAGGTTTGCCGTCTGGTGTGACAGCAAGGCCTTAGATCCTCGCTCCTGTCTTACACAGACCCTGCTTGAATACCTTCTGCACTTGTCTGAGTCTGGTCTCAAGAACAACTCTGTAAGGGTTCACCCTAGGGCAATCAGTGCATACCATTACCGTGTGGAAGGTAAGCCGATCTCAGGACAGCCTTTAGTTGTTCGCTTCATGAGAGGTTTGCTTTTGTCAAAGCCCCCCGTCAAACCTCCTACAGTGTCATGGAATCTCAATGTCGTTCTCACCCAGCTGATGAAACCTCCTTTTGAGCCACTGAACTCCTGCCATCTGAAGTACTTGACCTGGAAGGTCATTTTCTTGGTGGCAGTTACTTCAGCTCATAGAGTCAGTGAGCTTCAGGCCCTGGTAGCCCAGGCCCCTTACACCAAATTTCATCATAACAGAGTAGTCCTCCGCACTCACCCTACGTTCTTGCCGAAGGTAGTGTCGGAGTTCCATCTGAACCAGTCAATTGTCTTGCCAGCATTCTTTCCCCGTCCTCATTCCTGCCCTGCTGAACGTCAGCTGCACACATTGGACTGCAAAAGAGCATTGGCCTTCTATCTGGAGCGGACACAGCCCCACAGACAGTCCGCCCAATTGTTTGTTTCTTTTGATCCCAATAGGAGGGGAGTGGCTGTGTGGAAAGGCACCATTTCTAATTGGCTAGCAGATTGCATTTCCTTCACTTACGCCCAGACTGGGCTGGCTCTTGAGGGTCATGTCACGGCTCATAATGTTAGAGCCATGGCAGTGTCAGTGGCCCACTTGAAGTCAGCCACTATTGAAGAGATTTGCAAAGCTGCGACGTGGTCATCTGTCCACACATTCACATCTCATTACTGCCTGCAGCAGGATACCTGACGCGACAGTCGGTTCGGGCAGTCAGTGCTTCAGAATCTGTTCGGGGTTTAGAATCCAACTCCACCCCCCAGGCCCATTTTTTATTCTGTTCCAGGCTACACTCTCAGTTAGTTGGATAAGTTGTTAGGTCAATCTCAGTTTTGTCCTCGCCGTTGCGAGGCCCAATTGACCATGTTTGCTGTTTTGAGTGAGCCTGGGGGCTAGGGATACCCCATCAGTGAGAACAAGCAGCCTGCTTGTCCTCGGAGAAAGCGAATGCTACATACCTGTAGAAGGTATTCTCCGAGGATAGCAGGCTGATTGTTCACAAACCCGCCCGCCTCCCCTTTGGAGTTGTCTTCCCTTGTCTTTGTCTTGCTACATATGAGACTGACGAACACGAGCTGGTTCGGGCGGGAAGACGGCCGCGCATGGGTGGTGCGCATGGGCGCGCGAGAGCTAGCAAAGGCCGTTGCTAGTAAAGTTCCGATTGGAGGGGCTGCCGTGGACGTCACCCATCAGTGAGAACAATCAGCCTACTGTCCTCGGAGAATACCTTCTACAGGTATGTAGCATTCGCTTTTTCTCCGATTCGTTTTAAATTTACTACATTGTAGCTTCATCACATGCCCCTTAGTCCTAATATTTTTGGAAAGCGTGAACAGATGCTTCACATCTTACCCGTTCTACTCCACTCCACTCATTATTTTATAGACCTCTTATCATATTGATGGGGTGGCCTAGTGGTTAGGGTGGTGGACTTTGGTCCTGGGGAACTGAGGAACTGAGTTCGATTCCCGGCACAGGCAGCTCCTTGTGACTCTGGGCAAGTCACTTAACTCTCCATTGCCTGCCGCATTGAGCCTGCCATGAGTGGGGAAAGTGCGGGGTACAAATGTAACAAAAAAAACCTCCCCCCTCAGCCGCCTTTTCTCCAAGCTGAAGAGCCCTAGCCCCTTTAGCCTTTCATAGGGAAGTTGTCCCATCCCCTTCATCATTTTCGTCGCCCTTTTCTGCACCTTTTCTAATTCCACTATATCTTTTTTGAGATACGGGAACCAGAATTGAACACAATATTCGAGGTGCGGTTGCACCATGGAGCGATACAAAGGCATTATAACATCCTCATTTTTGTTTTCCATTCCTTTCCTAATAATACCTAACATTCTATTTACTTTCTTAGCTGCAGCAGCACACTGAGCAGAAGGTTTCAACGCATCATCAACGACGACACCTAGATCCCTTTCTTGGTCCGTGACTCCTAACGTGGGACACTGTCATACCAGGGTACAAATTATATCTTAATGATAGGGTGGATTGAATTGGTGGAGGGGTAGCACTGTATGTTAAGGAGGGTCTTGAATCAAATAGATTAAAAATTCTGCAGCACACAATACCATCCCTATGGATTGAAATTCCATGTGTAAAGGGGAAAACGATAGTGATAGTGTAGTACCATCTACCTGGCCAGGATGTTTAGACAGACGTAGAAATGTTATCAGAATTTAGGGAAGCTAACAAACTGGGGAACACAGTGTGATTTCAATGACCCCGATATTGACTGGGTAAATGTAACATCAGGACATCCTAGAGAAGTAAAATTCGTTGACGAAATCAATAAGTACATAATTATTGCCACACTGGAACAGTCCAAGGGTCCATCAAGCCCAGCGTCCTGTTTCCAACAGTGGCCAATCCAGGTCACAAATACCTGGCAAGACCCTAAAAAAGCTCAATACATTTTATGCTGATTATCCCAGAAATAAGCAGTGGATTTTCCCCAAGTCAATTTAATAATGGTCTATGGACCTCCTTTAGGAAGCAGTCCAACCCCTTTTTAAATCCCGTTAAGCTAACTGCCTTTACTACATTCTCTGGCAACGAATTCCAGAGTTAAATTACACGTTGAGTGAAGAAAAATGTTCTCTGATTCGTATTAAATTTACTACTTTGTAGCTTTTATTGTGTGCCCCCTAGTCCTAGTATTTTTGGAAAGAGTAAACAATTCATGTCCACCCGTTCCACTCCACTCCACTCATTATTTTATAGACCTCTATCATATCTCCACTCAGCCGTCTCTTCTCCAAGCTGAAGAGCCCTAGACGCTTCAGCCTTTCCACATAGGGAAGTCGTCCCATCCCCTTTATCATTTTTGTCGCCCTTCTCTGTACCTTTTCTAAGTCCACTCTCTTTATGTGGTGACCAGAATTGATCACAATAGTCGAGGTGCGGTCGCACCACGGAGCGATACAAAGGCATTATAACGTCTTCACTTTTGTTTTCCTTTCTTTTTCTAATAATACCTAACATTCTATTTGCTTTCTTAGGTGCCGCAGCACACTAAGGATTTCAATATGTCATCAACAATGACGCCGAGACCCCTTTTTTGGTCAGTGACTCCAAATGTGGAACCTTCCATTACATAGCTATAGTTCGGGTTCCTCTTTCCCAGTACATCACTTTTCACTTGCTCACATTAATCATTATCTGCCATTTAGACTCCCGGTCTCGTAAGGTCCTCTTGTAATTTTTCACAATCCTCTCGTGATTTAACAACTTTTTTTTTAATTGGTAGAAGAATTTTATTAATGTCAAAAGTCAGTTAATCTTAAATACATTACATTCTACATAATGTGGTTATTACGCTGTGAAAACAACTATGTTGCAAGAAACCTTAAGTTATATAAAATCTACAAAAGTAACTCTCCGAACATAAATGTTAGCTAAGAAAATTCTCCTTATATTTATAACAAGATTTATCCCCACCCCTATAACCCCCCCTACCCTACAAGCATCCCTCCCCCTCCCAAATGAATCATGAACAATGTGACACAAAAGGAACCCAGATAGTTTCCCACTTGGACAACGACATTACACATAGAACAAAGTCTCTCCATCTCACAAATATACCACAACTTGTTTAACCACTGGACCAGTGAAGGAACTTTAGGAGATTTCCAGTGTGCCGCTGAAGTAACCCTAGCAGTAGACATGGCATGACGGACCAGTAAGGATTGTGATGTGGTGAGTCCAGGTTGCTCTTTAGGGAATAGAAAAAAATCCGGAGACCACTTAATAGGCCTTCCTATCCAGCTCTGGAGCCTATGCTGAACAGACTTCCAGTACGCCTGAGCTTTAATACAGGACCACCACAGATGTCCCATTGTCTCCTCCTGACCACAGTCCCTCCAACACAACTGCGAGGTAGACGGGAACATGTGGTGGAGGCGAACAGGGGTTATGTACCACCTATATAAAACTTTTACAGCATTCTTTTTGAAAGGAGTAGAAATAGAAATCTTTGATAGCGCAAGCTCCGTATAATGCCAATCATCATCACCCAATGTCACACCCAGCTCCCGATGCCAATGCCTGTGATACTCCACCAGGGGTCGAACTGTCCTACGTTGATACGAATACAAACAAGAAATTAGGCCTCTCGTACCCTTAGAGTCCTCACATAAATCTTCCAAAAATGAATGTTCCCGAAGAATGTTTACCCTAATATAGGAGGGGCAGGGGTGATGTGGTGCAGACGTTCAAATATTTGAAAGGTGTTGATCCGCAAACGAACCTTTTCCAGAGATGGGAAGGTGGTAGAACGAGAGGACATGAAATGAGATTGAAGGGGGGCAGACTCAAGAAAAATGTTAGAAAAAGGTTCGTTTGTGGATTGGTGCCTTTCGGGTGTTTGAGCGTCTGTGTCATATCACCCCTGTTTCTCCTTTCCTCCAGAGTATACATGTTTAGTTCAGCAAGTCTCTCCTCATACGTCTTGTAACGCAAATCCCATACCATTCTCATAGCTTTTCTTTGCACCGCTTCAATTCTTTTTACATTCTTAACGATATGGCCTCCAAAACTGAACACAATACTCCAGGTGGGGCCTCACCAACGACTTATACAGGGGCATCAACACCCCCTTTCTTCTGCTGGTCACACCTCTCTCTATAAAGCCTAACAACCTTCTAGCTACGGCCACCGCCTTGTCACACTTTCGTCGCCTTCAAATCCTTAGGTACCATCACCCCAAGATCCCTCTCTCCGCCGTACCTATCAGACTCTCCCCGCCTAACACATACGTCTCCCGTTGATTTCTATTCCCTAAGTGCATCACTTTGCATTTCTTGGTATTGAATTTTAATTGCCAAACCTTAGACTGTTCTTCTAGCTTCCTCAGATCCTTTTTCATGTTTTCCACTCCCTCCCGGGTGTCCACTCTTTTTTACAGATCTTAGTATCATCCGCAAATAGGCAAACTTTACCTTCTAACTCTTTGGCAATGTCACTCACAAATATATTGAACAGAATCGGTCCCAGCACCGATCCCTGAGGCACTCCACTTCTCACCTTTCCCTCCGAGCAAATTCCATTCACCACCACCCTCTGGCGTCTGTCCGTAAACCAGTTCCTAATCCAGTTCACCACTTCGGGTCCTATCTTCAGCCCATCCAGTTTATTTAAGAGCCTCCTGTGGGGAACCGTGTCAAAAGCTTTGCTGAAATCTAAGTAGATTATGTCCATAGCTCGTCTCTGATTCAATTCTCCTGTCACCCAATCAAAGAACTCAATGAGATTCGTTGGCACGATTTCCCTTTGGTAAAAGCATGTTGTCTCGGATCTTGCAACTTATTGGCTTCCAGTAAATTCACTATCCTTTCCTTCAGCATTGCTTCCATTACTTTTCCAATAATCAAAGTGAGGCTTACCGGCCTGTAGTTTCCAGCTTCTTCCCTATCACCACTTTTGTGAAGAGGGACCACCTCCGCCGTTCTCCAATCCCTCAGAACCTCTCCCGTCTGCAAGGATATATTAAACAAATCTTTAAGAGGACCCGCCAAAACCTCTCTGAGCTCCCTCAATATCCTGGGGTGGATCCCGTCCGGTACCATGGCTTTGTCCACCTTTAGCTTTTTAAGTTGTTGATACACACTTTCCTCCGTGAACGGTGCTCTATCCACTTCATTCTCATTTGTACTATTTCCAGTCCATCGCGGTCCTTCTCCAGGATGCTTGGAATGATCTCCCGCGGGAGGTGGTGGAAATGAAAACGGTAACGGAATTCAAACATGCATGGGATAAGCATAAAGGAATCCTGTACAGAAGGAATGGATCCTCAGGAGCTTAGTCAAGATTGGGAGGCGGGGCTGGTGGTTGGGGGGCGGGGATATTGCTGGGCAGACTTGTACGGTCTGTGCCAGAGCCGGTGGTGGGAGGCGGGACTGGTGGTTGGGAGGCGGGGATAGTGCTGGGCAGACTTATACGGTCTGCCAGAGCCGGTGGTGGGAGGCGGGGCTGGTGGTTGGGAGGCGGGGATAGTGCTGGGCAGACTTATACGGTCTGTGCCCTGAAGAACACAGGTACAAATCAAAGTAGGGTATACACAAAAATTAGCACATATGAGTTATCTTGTTGGGCAGACTGGATGGACCGTGCAGGTCTTTTTCTGCCGTCATCTACTATGTTACTATGTTACCCCTGCGGTTGTGGAGGAGTCTGAGAGCAGAGGGGTGCCTTGGGCCGAGGCTACCAGAGGAGCTCCATTCCCCGTGGCTCCTAATTCGGAGACGGGAGGTCAGGGTGAGTTTTTTTCTCCCCTGAGTTTGTGCTTATTTTACATAAAGCCTTCATGCTGAAAAGAGCTCTGCCGCAGGTGTCTGACACTGCGTTGCTACCTGGTCCCCCTCTGACTGATGATGGCCCGGGGCTGATGTCAGACGTGGATTCGCCTGAGCGTTGGATTCACGCTAAGCATAGACGGGTAGATTCCCCGCCGGAGAGTGGCACCCCCCCCCCCTCCCGTGGTTGGGCTGTGGGGGACTCTGAGGGATCTGGCAGGCCTTCGTAGTCTGAGGAGCCAGAGGAAGGTGCCTGTTTGCTTCTGGATCTCGATGATCCCACTGTGGTTTGGATTTTCCACCGCGATGAGCAGCCAGCACTTATCTCTGATACCTTACAGGCCTCCCTATTGATGATCCTGTTAAAGGTGAGGCCGCCTCTGGTAATCTGAGGATGGGCGAGTACTAAGAAGCCTGCTTGAGCCTTTCCTTTGCATGACTCCATCCAAGAGCTTATTTCTGCTCAATGGGCTGACCCTGAGGAGCCCTTGAAAGTGGCCAGGGCGATGGGGCATCTTTACCCTCTGAGTAGAACGAGAGGACATGAAATGAGATTGAAGGGGGGCAGACTCAAGAAAAATGTCAGGAAGTATTTTTTCACGGAGAGAGTAGTGGATGCTTGGAATGCCCTTCCGCGGGAGGTGGTGGAAACGAAAACGGTAACGGAATTCAAACATGCGTGGGATAAACATAAAGGAATTCTGCTCAGAAGGAATGGATCCTAAGGAGCTTAGACTAGATTGGGTGGCAAAGCCGGTGGCGGGAGACGGAGATGGTGCTGGGCAGACTTATACGGTCTGTGCCAGAGCCGATGGTGGGAGGCGGGACTGGTGGTTTGGAGGTGGGGATAGTGCTGGGCAGACTTATACGGTCTGTGCCCGGAAAAGTACAGGTACAAATCAAGGTAAGGTATACACAAAAAGTAGCACATGTGAGTTTATCTTGTTGGGCAGACTGGATGGACCGCGCAGGTCTTTTTCTGCCGTCATCTACTATGTTACTATGAGTGAGGAGCACTTGGCCCGTTTTGGGATGCCTAAAGTGGATGCCTTAGTCACGGCGGTGACAAAAAAGACCACCCTCCCAGTAGAGGGAGGGATCGCCCTGAAGGACATTCAGGACCGGCGGTTGGAATCAGCGCTAAAACGGTCCTTTGAGATTTCGGGCCTAGCCTTAAGGGCGTCTGTTTGCAGTTCTTATGCTGCTTGAGCCTGCCTCACTTGGTTACAACAGGCAGTGGAACAGCCCGTGGATGGTGCGGAGTCCCTCGCTGAGGTTGCACCGCGAATGGCGTCGGCCTTGTCATTTTTTAGCTGACGCCCTCTATGATCTCGCCAGAACTTTGGCTAAACAGATGTCTGTGGCGGTGTCCGCCCGCCGCCTTCTATGGCTACGGCATTGGGCGGCTGACATGGCCTCTAAGCAAAGGCTGGTGAAGTTGCCCTTTCGGGGCCTTCTGTTATTTGGAGTGGAGTTGGAGAAGATTGTTAAAAGACCTGGGGGATGCTAAACCCCAGAAGTTACCTGAGGATAGACCGCGGCCTTCTGCCAAGGGTCAGGTGGTTCCCTCCTCCTCCAGACCTTGCTTCTGTGAAGCTCGAAGGTATCGCCCGGGGCACTCTGCTGGGTTTACTCAATGTGCCCGTTTTCCGCAGAGGGAACTCCTTTCGCTCGGACAAACGCTCTGCAGCGGCAGGCTCAAGGCCAGGAGTTCAGGGCCGTCCTCCACAATGATGGGACGCTGGTCCACTCCTCCTTTACAGCTGTTGCAGGACGCCTTTCCCTCTTTCTCGAGAGTGGACCAAGATTACTTCAGATCAGTAGGTCCTGGACCTGATCAGAGAAGGTTGCCGATTGGAATTCGGTGCCCCGGTGAGAGACGTGTTTGTGGAGTCCCGATGCGGCACTGCCGTCAAATGGGCGGCGGTAGAGGAGACCTTACAAGTCTTGTTGCACCTTGGAGCGGTGATCCCTGTGCCTCCCGCCGAACACGGCTGCAGTCGTTACTCCATTTATTTTGTGGTGCCGCGAAAAGGCGGGTCTTATCGGCCCATTCTCAACTTAAAGAAAGTCATCGAGTCACTAAGAGTGCAGCATTTTCACATGGAAACCCTGTGCTCCTTCATTGCGGCGGTTCAGCCAGGAGAGTTCCTCATGTCTCTGGACCTAAAGAAGCTTACTTGCACATTCCTATATGGCCCCCGCACCAACGGTTCCTCCGGTTTGCGGTGTTGGGAAAACATTTCCAGTTTCGGGCCTTGCCTTTTGGCCTCGCCACAGCTCCCCGAACCTTTTCCAAGGTAATGGTGGTAGTAGCTGCCTTTCTCAGGCGAGAGGGTATCCGGGTTCACCTGTACCTCGACGACTGGCTCTTCAGAGCGGACTCTGCAGAAGAGAGTCGTCACGTAACAGTCAGAGTGGTCTCAGTACTGCAATCTGTGGGCTGGGTTGTCAATATACCCAAAAGTCACCTGACCCCTTATTAATCTCTAGAATATTTGGGGGTCCGGTTCGATACGGCCTCGGGGTTTGTCTTTCTACCCGACCAAAGGCGGTGCAAGCCTCAGAATCAGGTCCGTCTGCTGCTGCGGATGCCTTGCCCGCTAGCTTGGGACTTTGTCTAGCTCTTGGGGTCGATGACGGCCACCTTGGAAGTGGTGCCATGGGCGAGAATGCACATGAGACCTCTGCAGATTGCCCTGCTTCAACGATGATCTCCTATGTCCCAGGATTATCAATGCAGACTCACGTGGCTCCCTGCGGCCCGACTCCATATGGAGTGGTGGCTCTCAGACAGCATGCTGCGGCAAGGAATGCCGCTAGCGTTTCCCGCTTGGTGCCTGGTGGTAACGGATGCCAGCCTGAAGGGCTGGGAGCATATTGCCAGGGAAGCTATGCCCAGGGTCTGTGGACACCCGAGGAAACGGGGTGGTCCATCAATCGCTTGGAACTGAGAGCGATATTCCAGGCTCTCCTGGCCTTTCACAAGACTCTGGAGGGACTGGCTGTCAGAGTTCTGTTGGACAACATGACAGCAGTGGCCTACATAAATCGTCAAGGTGGCACTCAGTGCCAAGCACTGGCCGCAGAGGCCGCTCAGATATGCCACTGGGCCGAGCTACATCTGCAGCTTCTGTCAGCAGCTCACATAGCAGGTCAGAGCAACATGCAAGCCGATTTTCTAAGCAGGTATCAAATCGACCCTGCGGAGTGGGAACTGGCAGACAAAGAGGCATATTTTCAAAGCACTTTGGGAGGCTAAGTTCCATAGGTTTCTATGGAACTTTGGGAGGCTAAGTGCTTTGAAAATAAGCCTCAAAGTGTTCCTTCAGATCTGTGCCAAATGGGGAACGCCTGTATTGGATCTTATGGCCTCAAGCACAAATGGCAAAGCCCCGTCCTTTTTCAGCAGACAGAGAGATCCTTGCTCGGCGGGGTTGGATGCCTTGGCTCAACCCTGGCCTCCTGTATGTGTTCCCTCCTTGGCCTTTAATAGGGCGACTCCTCCTGCGAATTCGGCTGCATCAAGGAGTGGTGATCCTCATTGCCCCGGATTGACCCAGGCGGCTGTGGTGTGCGGACCTCTGGCGGATGCTGGTGGAGGCTCCCCTTCTCTTGCCTCTGGTACCAAACCTGTTGACGCAGGGCCCTGTGACCATGGAGGATCCATGCCGCTTTGGTCTTACGGCATGGCTATTGAGAGGGCGCAATTGAGAGACAAGAGCTATTCTAACAAGGTCATCTCCACTCTCTTGCAGGCCTGCAAGCGTTCCACTTCCATGGCCTATGCTCGGATCTGGCACCAGTTTGAGGCTTGGTGTGCTTCTAAAGCGATCACACCCATGCGAGCTTCTGTCTCGCCGATACTTGACTTTTTGCAGGATGGTGTACAAAAAGGCTTTTTGCAGGATGGTGTACAAAAAGGCTTGGCCTATAATTCCCTGCATGTTCAAGTGGTTCAAGTGGCAGCGTTGGCATGTTTTCGGGGGAAGGTCTTGGGCCTCTCCCTGGCTGCGCATCAGGACATTGCACGGTTTCTTATAGGGATGCTTCGGCTCCGGCCTCCCGTGCGGGCCCCTTGTCCGGCTTGGAACCTAGGGCTAGTATGAAAGGCTCTTCAGTGTTCGCCCTTCGAGCCGCTGAGGCGAGCTTCGGAGAAGGATGTGACTCTAGGTTTCAACATTTTTATTGATGATGACAAACACATTACAAAACATTGAATATCTGACATGAACAGAAAAGCCAACATCAAAATATCCACAATCAAACTAAATGATCAGATCCGTCATCAAACATTTTACCAATTTTCACCCCTCCCCCCTCCCCCTCCTCAGTGTACTTAAGTTGCAAAGATTGTTGGTGCTGAATCATGTTAAACACTGCTAGAGACAATTCCACTAAACATGCATACGTTACAGTGAAAATGTTTGTCAGCGATTCTTCAACTGGTACAGTTATATCTCCCATCCCCTATCCCTTGTAGAAAACCTGGTCATCCTCCGCAGACCAGAATTGGATACCAATGCTGAATCCACCCCCCTCCCTGGGGGAGCCTGAGGGCCTGTGTTCTGAAGGCCCTCTCCCCCAACTCCGAAGGGTCTGCTCTAAGTGTGGTCACCTTGTACAAATGACTGGTACTCAACACCATTCTCCAACTGTGCCGTGACCTAGTTGTGGCATTATACAGTTAGATGTTTATGCTTGAACCACATGGACTTGACCATCCTGACTACTATGTTAAACCTCAGTTGCTTCCCCCTCCCCCCTCTCCCCCTGCCACAGGGCCGTGCCTAGGGTCTCTGGTGCCCCCCTGCAGACTATCAGTTGGGGCCCCCCCCCCCCCCCGTGTGGCACAAGATGCAAAGGAAATAGGAGCTGAAAGATGGAGTGCATCTTTGTGGGATTGCTCAACAAATAGAGGGTTTACAACCACTTAGCTTTTCGTGCTTTCATGTTCATTAAATTAGTAATTAAGCCTTTGATAGGTGTCCATGGGGATGATCCCAAGGATCCCCACTATCACCAACTCTCTTCAACCTAATGATGATACCACTAGCCAAACTCCTAGCCAATCAAAACTTTAATCCCTATATATATGCAGACGATGTCACGATCTCCATCCCATTCAAGCAGGATATAAACGAAATCACCAACGAAATCAATCAAAGCCTCCAAATCATGCACTCCTGGGCTAATGCGTTCAAACTGAAACTCAACGCAGAGAAAACACAATGTCTTGTACTAACCTCACAACACAACAAAAACACCTACTCCAAAATAACCACACCATACTGTTCTCTTCCCGTCGCGCAAAACCTAAAAATTCTTGGAGTGACTATCGACCGAAACCTCACACTTGATACTCATGTGAAGAATACAACGAAGAGAATGTTCCACTCAATGTGGAAACTCAAAAGAGTAAAACCTTTCTTCCCGAGACACATCTTTCGCACCCTGGTACAGTCAATGGTAATAAGTCACCTGGACTACTGTAATGCACTATATGCTGGCTGCAAAGAACAAACTATCAAAAAACTCCAAACAGCCCAGAATACAGCCGCCAGACTCGTATTTGGAAAAAATAAATATGAAAGTGCAAAACCCTTAAGAGAGAAACTCCACTGGCTCCCACTCAAGGAACATGTTGAGTTCAAGATCTGCACAATAGTACACAAAATTATATACGCAGACGCCCCAATCTACATGCTAAGCCTTGTGGACCTGCCTCCCAGAAACGTGGTAAGATCATCCCGCAAATATCTCAATCTGCACTTCCCCAGCTGCAAAGGACTGAAATACAAACTGACACACGCCACTACCTTTTCCTACTTGAGCACGCAGCTATGGAATGATCTACCTACAGACTTGAAAGCTATTAACGAAGTAACTAACTTCCGCAAATCTCTGAAAACTCATCTATTCCAAAAGGCCTACAAGGAAAATACATAGCCTACAAATTACTTCAACAAATCACACAATTACCACAGCTCACCTCTAACCACCTAACACCTCCCTTTCTATCCTCCCTACCCAATCTTTAAACAGCAAGAATTGTACTCGTCATCATGAAACGACTATGCTTATCTTCTCTTACCAACATTTAAACTATAAGAAATGTTCCTGTTAACACGAATTGATTATGTCATAACCAAACTCTGTAAGCCACTTTGAGCCTACAAATAGGTGGGAAAAGGTGGATACAAATGCAATAAATAAATAAACTGGTCACATATCATTCTCAATAGCAATCATGGCAAGGCTTACAAGCCTTTCTTGCAAAATACTTGGTCGCAAATAATTTTTTATGATTTTTAACCGTGAAAATGATCGCTCACCACTTGCCACACTGACAGGAATTGTCAGCAATATTCTTAGAAACAAATTGCTATACACTGCAAAATAATATAGCAGATGTAAATTCTCAAAGTAGACATATTCCAAACGCTAAAATGAAAATAAAATGATTTTTTTTCTACCTTTGTTGTCTGGTGACTTTCTTTTTCTGATCATGCTGGCCCAGTATCTGATTCTGCTGCTGTCCTCTTAACTCATTTCCAGGGCTTCCTTTCCATTTATTTCTTTACTTTCCTCCTTTCTTCTTCATTTCTTGCTCTATATCCATAAGTAAAAGCTGGGTCTTCCGCAGACTTGTCCAGTAGATCCAGCTTCTGCCTATTTTCTCCATCCATGTGCAGTTTTTCTCCTCTCTTCATTTTCCCCTCATCTCATCTCCTTCCTCTCTCTTCTCTTCCCTCCCCTCCATCCATGCCCAGCATTTCTTCTCTCTCCTTTCCCTCCATCCATGTGCATCTCCTTCCTCTGTCTTCCCTTCCCTCCCCTCCATCCATATCCAGCAATTCTCTCTCCCCTCCCTCCATATCCAGCAATTCTCTCTCCCCTCCCCTCCATTTCCAGCATTTTCTCCTCTCTCCCTGGGCCCTGCCCTCCCATCCATGTCCATCCATGTCTCTCTCTGCCCTTCCCTCCTCCATCCATATCCCTCTCTGCCCGTCCCTCCTCCATCCATATCCAGCAATTCTCTCTCCCCTCCCCTCCATTTCCAGCAATTTCTCATCTCCCTGGGCCCTCCCTCCCATCCATGTCCCTCTCTGCCCTTCCCTTACCTCAGCGCCGCGCCGCCCTGGGGGCTTTAAATCTTTTATCTCCGACGGTTGCAGCAGCTGAGCAGCATCAGTGAAAGTGCTGCCGACATCTCCAGCCTTCCCTTCGCGCTCGCTCGTTCGTTACCTCAGTGTCCCGCCTTCTGCTGACGTCATTTCCTTGTGAGGGCGGGACACTGAGGGAACGAACGAGCGCGAAGGGAAGGCTGGAGACGTCTGCAGCGCTTTCACCGATGCTGCTCAGCTGCTACGACCGTCGGAGGTAATAGATTTAAAGCCCTCAGGGTGGCGTGGAGCTGAGGTAAGCGGCGAGGGTAAGCACCGCGGCGGCGCCCCCGTGCGGTGCTTACCCCACTTACCGTGTTGGCATGGTCCTGCCCAGCCACCTTATAAGAAATTAGTCAGTTTCCCCCCCACCCCTCTTCCCACTCCCAACTCCAACATGATCCACACACACACAAAAAAAAAAAAACAACCCCAGTGTGGTGGAGGCTACAGACGATTTAGAATAAAACTACGAGCTTTTGGTGCCAGGGATTGTATGTACGGCTCCCAAATTCCCAAGAATGCCTGCTTTCTCTTGGGGGAGGATCCCACCCCTCTCCGCTCCAACATCAGCAGCTCATGCAAGCTATTCCTGCAATGCCATAAATCCGGAGGTTCTGTTTTTACCCAGGCATGTAAAATTAGTTTCTTACCCACAATGCTCGCTTTCCATATGAACTGCTGAGCTCCCCAGGTGTGCTGTACAAATACTTCATACCTATCCAACAGGAGACCCAGCGGTGAAAGCGAAATCTCTCCCCGTAACACTGTCTCTAAATACCCTACAATTTGTCTCCAGAAGGTTTTGATCTTGTGGCATTCCCAAAGGAAGTAAAACAGTGTGCTCTCCCTCTGCCCACACTTGGAACACAGAGGATCAACCGCTCCCCCAAATTTGAACACTTGGTATTTTGACATGTAGGCCTGATATAGTATTCTATATTGACATTCTCTCAGGGTAGCGTTCCCTGACAATGAGGGTATTTGTGCCGCTAACCTTTGGAAATCCAGTTGCAAGTTTGGACGCCGAAAATCTTGAGCCCAGTTCCCTAAGATTCGCCTTTTATCATTATCCCTACTGAACTCCCCTAATGCTTCCTGTAACCCAGACACCGATAAACGCTTCCCGGGCATGGAATTAAAAAATTCCCTTATGCGACGCCCATGTCCACTACTCAGTTTCCCTGGCTCCAAAGATCTAACATAATGTGCTAACTGGCAGTACGCAAATTGATGATTCTGATCAATTCCCACTCCCAGGGCTCCTAAAGAAGGATGTGACTCTAAAGACAGTCTTTTTGGTGGCCATTACATCGGCGAGACGGGTGTCTGAGCTCCAGGCGCTGTCCTGTCGAGACCCATTTCTGCAATTCTCAGAGTCCGGAGTTACGGTACGTACTGTGCCTTCCTTCCTGCCTAAGGTGGTTTCAGAGTTTCACCTAAACCAGCCTATTTTCCTGCCCTCCTTTTCTAAAAAGGAGTTTCCAGAAGCCTATGGGCAGTTGCACCTTTTGGATGTGCGAAGGGCTCTGTTGCAATATCTGCGCAGCATGTCAAATGCCTTCAGGACCTCTGACCATCTTTTTGTTCTTTTGTCAGGTCCGCGCAGAGGGTCTCCAGCGTCTAAGGCCACTATAGCCCGTTGGCTCAAAGAAGCTATCTTTTCAGCATATCTGCTATCTGACCAGCCTCCGCCTGATGCCTTTAAGGCACATTCCACAAGAGCGATTTCCTCCTCTTGGGCTGAGACGGGAGCACTCTCTCTTCAAGAGATATGTAATGCGGCTACTTGGGCTTCTAAGGTCTCTTTTGCCCGTCATTACAGGCTGGATGTGGCTGCCAGGAGGGACGCACTTTTCGGAGCACAAGTGCTTGCGCGTGGTCTGGCTTGTTCCCGCCCTATTTAGGGATTGGTTTGATACATCCCATTCGTAATGGATTCATCTGCTGCTGATTACAAGGAAGGGAAAATTAGGTTCTTACCTTGGTAATTTTCTTTCCTTTCTCCTCTCCCTTTCTCCTCACAGCAGATGAATCCATGATCCCTCCCTGATTGACTCTGTTTTGTGTTCAGTTTTTCCTGCAGACATGTTCCCTCATTGGGAGAAGTTGGAAAACAGTCTTCGGGATTTCTGTTCTACTACAGGAGGTTGAGTTCATCCCTCCTTTGTGTTGTTGCTCCTGTTCTGGGGCGTTCGTTCGCTGTGAGGAAAGTTCATGTTATGCTACTTTGCAGTTTAACACTGCTTTGGAAGCTTCAAAATACTGAGAGGCAGATGGAGCTAGCTGTCCTAGAGGCACTATGGTTTTCAGTGTTCTCTATCTCCCCCTACTGGTAGGTGGACACAACCCATTCGTAATGGATTCATCTGCTGTGACTAAAGGAGAGAAAATTACCAAGGTAAGAACCTAATTTTACCTTTTAGCTCAGTGGAATTTGGTGGACACTGGTCTGTGAGTAGCACAGGCTATGGCACGCCTCTACCAGTTGCAGTCAGAGGAGTTGAGTCCTTGTGTTTACCCATGATGGACTCGTTGATCACAGCAGTCACCAAAAAGACCACCTTGCCTATAGAAGGTGGCATGGGCGCTTAAGGACCCATAGGACTAACTCGTTCCTGAAAATGTCATTCGAGGTGTTGGCATTGTGTCTTTAAGCGGTTCTTACATTGCCTGGGCTTATCTCTTCTGGGTCCAAAAGGCGTCCTCTAAATGTGTATTGAAATTGAATTCAGTGAAATATGTTTTTTATGACCCTTCACGTTTGAGTTCCTTCTTGGAATCTAAGACGGTAGTAACTTCACTTTCGCAGCCAAGAGTGGTATTATCATCTACTCCGTAATCAAACTTTAGTATATTCCTATGTTACTCCCTCCTTGTCTCTAATTTTGATTAGTGATTGTTTTTTTTTTCCTAGGTATTGTGCCTTGTCCCCTTCTTAAAATAGTGGACTAAGATTGGATAATACAATATTCCATAGCGTTCCACAGATCAATCCAGAGACCAGTGGGTTATGTCCCCCTACCAGTAGGTGGAGATATAGAGAACTTCAGAGTCTTAGTATATGTAGACCTGTGCAGCCACTTACTCTCAGTATTCTCTCTAAATCAGCAGGTGGATGGACATATCCTGTGCAGCTGTCTGGATTGAGATTTGCTCCTAGCCTGTTCCTCAGGATTAGTTGAGCTGATTGAGATTTGCTCCTAGCCTGTTCCCTCAGGATTAGTTGAGCTAGGGGTTCGTGGCCAGGTAGAGCCAGTAAGAGGTACACCTGGTGGTGCCAGGTCCCTCCCCTACCCCTTTTCTGGTGCCAGGCTTGCTGTCACTCCTGGGCACTCAGCTTCTGATTCTCTCTGCAACTCCTGCCTCTTAAAAAAAAAAAAAAAAAAAGACGAAGACAGAAGAAATTAAAGCAGAGCAGAAGGTGAAAAGGGCTTTTCAGCTCTTGATTGGCTTTCCTATCGAGGTGAGTGTTATTTTCTTCTTTGCTGTTGGGAGCGGTTTCGTGGCCCTAGACGCGGATGTGTTTTATTTTGGGCGCTGGCAGGGGAGCATTATTTAGACCTCCGTTCGTGTTACCTTACCGCGTTGTACTTTTAGCGGGATTTTGCCGTCGCGAACGCCATCTTGTGCTGGGGCTTACTGATTTGCTCGGGGCGGTATGTCCGGCCCGACTTCTCTTGCAGTGAGACATTTGCGAGGGTGGTCCCTCGTTTCCCTATTGGGACAACTGGTGACTCTTGGGTTCCTGATTTAGGGCAGCGTTTGGCAGCAAGAGAACGAGATATTCTTTGTGCCTGTCTAGGTTTGCTGGCGCTATGCTCGTTGGTATCATGCAGGTCCCCGACCCTTCTGGCAGTGTGGTATAGGGCACTTTTCCCCTCCTTTGGCTGTATGTTTCTTGTAGGGGGTGAGGTATTTTTCCCTCAGCTTCCCTCCCTGGCTAGCCTGGCTAACGCCACTAGCATATTTAGCTGCAGAAGTGCATGGTTAGTGCCATTCTGGGGCAGCACTTGGTTCTGCTAGCCTACGCTCCTCTGTTAGCGTTCCTGGTGGGCAATCAGGTCTGATCCTACAGTGCAGAAGCAGTGGTTTGGGTGCAGCTCGGCTCTCTAAGTTTTCCTGGTTGCCATGGTGTTCATGTCTCTAGCTGACTTGAGCACAGCTGCTTTCGCAGATCTCTCTGCTGTTCCTGTTTTCTTTCTATCTTTTGTCCATATTTGGACGTTGTTAACTCTCTGGAAATGGAAGCCTGTTCCGTTTAGAGGCACCGAGCCCTGCTAGGTCTATAGGTCTTTCAGAGGCTGTTGTGTGGAGTTGTTCTGTCTATGGACGGTATGCTCTGTTCTGCGGAGGTTTTCACAGCCTGCATGTGAGCGATTCTGTGCGGCAATAGGCAGATTTTGGTGCTATGGATGTTGGCAATACCTACTTAGTAGGACAGGATTGGACAGGTGTTGGAGCATTTTCGTTTCTGAGGCTAGATTCTGATTCTGCCCTTTGCCAGTTTTGTTTCTTCTGTGCTACAGGCGAGTTTCTCCTCATGGCCGTTTGGGCTTCCTTCATTTCCACCTTAGGGGTGGTCTGGTAGGTGGCACAAGGGAGCTTCATGCCTGAATGGCGTGGTTAATATGGTTTGCTTCTGCAATCTGTGCCTCAGGTGACTAGCTATTGTAAGTCTTGGGATGTCATGCTTGAGCCATTTTGCATATGGTGTCATGTGTAGTACTTGTCATTCGCTCTTTGCCCCTTCTGGGGATGTTGGACCTGACCCCGTCTTGGGGAGCCGGTACCTTTTCCTGTTTGGCAGCACCGGCCTACTTTTATTAGACCTGAGTGACTGGTAGTGTTCGCTCTCTGATCCTTGTTTTTGGCTCCTTCTAGCACTTGCGCTTCTGGCTCTGTCTCTGGTTGCCGAGATTTGGTGGTTGGCGGTGTCTTGGATGCAGTGGCATAGCCAAGGGTGGGCCCGGGTGGGCCTGAGCTCACCCACTTTGGACTCAGGCCCACTCAGTAGCAGTACACCTATGCTGTAGCTGGAAGGGATCCTCAAGCTCCACCAGTCAAACTCCCATCAATTGTCTCTCCTGCATATCTTGTAAATAGCAGATCTTCGCCTGCAGCGGCCCCACAGCCTTCCCTCTGATGCATTTCTGCAGAAACAGGAAGTTCCATCAGAGGGAAGGATGTGGGGGTCAACATGAGCAGTGTGTATTAGCTGCTGCTCGCCTCTGGTGAAAATCTACTATTTAAAAGGTATGCAGAGGAGGGGGAATTTTTGAGATCATATGGCATGCAGGCGAGAGAGGAAGAGACCAAATCACTTATGGGACAAGGTAGAGTTCTTCTGCCCACCCATCTTGGGCCCAGGCCCACCCAAAATTGAGTGTCTGGCTACGCCCCTGCTTGGATGTGGAACCGTGGTATGTGAGAGAGGTTGAAGTTTTCTCCGGCTGAAGAGCCTTGCTCCGGCTGAGTCAGTTGGGTCTTTCTTTGGCTGATGCCGTCGAGCCCCGCTCCGGCTCAGGCCGTTGGGCCTCGCTCCGGCTCAGGCCGTGGGCAGTCGAGCCTTCCTCTGGCTCAGGCCGTTGGCAGTTGAGCCTTCCTCTGGCTCAGGCCGTCGGCAGTCGAGCCTTCCTCTGGCTCAGGTCGTCGGCAGTCCAGGGCTATTGTTTCTTGCATATCAGCTGTATGCGGCTATTGGTCACTTCTTTTCAGACTGTATGGTCTCTGCTGCTTCTGGCATCTTGCTTGGGATGCCCCTGCTATTGGATTCTTGTTTGGGCAGTAGCTTTTTCTCACTGCCATAGGGAGGTTCTGGTTCTCTCGGGTTCATGGATCCCTCCTGTCTACTCAGGTTTGTCTGCAGGGTACTTTCTTCTGGTAGGGGTCCTTCTTCTGAGTACCTTGGGAGCGCCATTCTTCCCAGTTTGTTTGCTTGGACTCAGTTCAGTATCTTTTTACGGGTAGTACGTTTTTAGGATCAGTTTGCCACAGCTATTCCTGGCTTCCCTTGCTTTCGGGCGGGAGTTTTGGATTTTGCCTTTTCTTGTTTCAGGCACCTCTTTCCTTGCACATTTGGCACTTCTTCCTTTTTCTGTAAGGAAGGTAACATAGTAACATAGTAGATGACGGCAGAAAAAGACCTGCACGGTCCATCCAGTCTGCCCAACAAGACAACTCGTGTGCTACTTTTGTGTATGCCCTACTTTGATTTGTACCTGTGCTCTTCAGGGCACAGACCGTATAAGTCTGCCCAGCACTATCCCCGCCTCCCAACCACCGGCTCTGGCACAGACCGTATAAGTCTGCCCAGCACTATCCCCGCCTCCCACCACCGGCTCTGGCACAGACCGTATAAGTCTGCCCAGTGCTATCCCTGCCTCCCAACCTCCAGTCCCGCCTCCCACCACTGGCTCTGGCACAGACCGTATAAGTCTGCCCCGCACTATCCCCGCCTCCCAACCTCCAGCCCAGCCTCCCACTACCGGTAGTTCTTTCTTGCTTGGCAGACCTATTGCAGTGCGTTTGGGTTATTGCCTCTTCGCTGTGCGCTTCTCTATGATTTTCGGCAGGGAAGTGGATGGCTTCTAGGTCTGGAGTTGACTCTCCCTTAGCTGGGTTTTTCCTCCGTTTGCTGTTAGTGGCCAGCTTCCTCTTGGTTCCTGGCCTGGCAAGAGCTGTTCTTCCTATTTGCCTTGCGGCTGCGTTTTGCGCCCTGTGGTATGAGGATTCCAGTTCGGGGAGGCTTAACTCCCTCTTGGCGGGAGTTCTTTCTATACGTTGAATACGGTAGTTTTTGATACCTGTGGGCCTGGGGATTGGGCGCCAGGTCTCTCCTGGCAGCACCTTCTTTCTGGTTGTTTTCCGGGACTCCTTCTATGCATTGTGCTTGTTGAGCACAGCTCTATTACTGCATGTAGAGCACTGCTCTTTGGCTTCATGTTGAGCTCAGCTCTATTGTTGCATGTAGAGCACTGCTCTTTGGCTTCATGTTGAGCTCAGCTCTATTGTTGCATGTTGAGCACAGCTCCATCGCGTCAGGTTGAGCAGAGCTCCATGTTGAGTTCAGCTCCTTTGCGGTTTGTTGGGCGCGGCTCATTGCTGTATCTTTAGCCCGGTTCCATCGCTGTAGGTTGAGCGCAGCTCTATGTTGAGCACAGCTCCATCGCTGTATGTTGAGCGTGGCTCCATTGCTGTAAGTTGAGCGTGGCTTCGTCGCTGCTTTTGAGGACAGCTCCTTCGCTGTATATTGAGCACTGTTACATCGCTGCATGTTGAGCACAGTTTCTGCGGGGTATTTGAGCGCACATCATTGCTGCATGTTGAATGCTACTCCATCGCTGTAGGTTGCTCACAGCTTCATTGTCTTATGCAGTTTCACCATTCCGTGGTGGGCTTGGCTCCTTAGCTCCATGCTGGGCGCAGGTCTACAGTTCCACGTTGAATTTAGCTCCTTCGCGGTGTGTTGAGGGGGGCATTCCTTGCATTTCATCTGGTGTTGGTGAGTCCTCTTGGGGTTGGTGTACGCTCCGACCTTCGTCTTGGGAGTTGGTTCAAGTCTATCTTTGAATCTTTGGTGGTTTGGGAGCCCACTCTACTTTGGGGACTGCTTTTGTACATCCCACTCGTCTCTGGATTGATCTGTGGGACGCTGTGGAAGGTAAAATTAGTTATTACCTGATAATTTCTTTCCATTAGTCCCAACAAATCAATCCAGAGGCCAGCCCTTTACTGTTGTTTGTTTGTATGATTTCCCTTGTTATCAGGGGGGATGGTTCGCTAAGTTGTGTCCTTTTCTAAGGGACCACTGGGAATTCATGGAAGATTACAGAGGATGGAGTACTTTCATGTTTACAATTACCACTAAGGTGGTTTCCCTCCCGTTGTTGCGGTAGAGGAAGAGCCTGCAAGGGTTCTCTGGAGGCAGGAGTGGAGTTTAATATTGGATTGTTTTTCTTCTTCAGCTGCTTTGGTATCAACATTACTGAGAGTAAGCTGGCTG
This sequence comes from Microcaecilia unicolor, assembly GCF_901765095.1. Lineage (NCBI taxonomy): Eukaryota > Metazoa > Chordata > Amphibia > Gymnophiona > Siphonopidae > Microcaecilia > Microcaecilia unicolor. The sequence goes on from NC_044041.1 coordinate 159,163,125, forward strand.
CACAGGTCTACATATACTAAGACTCTGAAGTTCTCTCTATTTCCACCTGCTGGTAGGGGGACATAACCCACTCGTCTCTGGATTGATCTGTTAGGACTAATGGAAAGAAATTACCAGGTAAACTAATTTTACCATTTTCCTTATTATATTTCTGTAATTATAAGTTTGCTTAATATTATTCGTTTTTCTGTATCAAGAATTCTTGGAAATTATTTGTAAAATTTATAAAAAAACAAAAACCAAAAAAAAAAACCCAAAAGGCATCCTCTGTGGAAGACCTCACGGGGTTTTTGCCAGCAGTAGAGTCTGGACTGGCATTTTTGGCTGACCTTTTTAATCTCCTTCTGGCATCAGCCAAGGAACTTGTGTTGGCAGTCACAGTTCACTGCTGGATTGGGCGAAGAATGTAGCCTTGAATTTTTGCTTGGCTCTGTTTCTCTTTCTGGGTAAACTGCTGTTCAGGGAGGACCTAGAAAAGATCATTTAAGGCCCTTGTTGATTCTAAGGGTCAGCGGCTTCCCGAAGACAAGTCTAAAGTAGGTTTCCACACTGGTCCCCCTGCTCCCATTTCAGAGAAGTAATGTGGTATCATCCGGGACATTCTGGAACCTTTCAGAGACCTCGTTTTCAGTAGAACGTGCAGCCCTTTTGTGGGGAGTGCTGGGCAGCCCCCTCAGCCTCGCTCGGGCAGCCCACAGTGAGGGGTTCCCAATGATGGGGCCCTGGCCCATTCCCCAATCATCGGGGACAGCTGTCCCATTTTTTGGGGTAGTGGGCCAGGGTTACTTCAGACAAATGGGTCTTGGAAGTCATCCGGGATAGTTACAAACTCGAGTTCGCTGTCCCCTTACTGGACTTCTTGGAATCGCCTTGCAAGGCCACTGTCGAAGTTCGGGAGGCTCTTGCTGAGTTTTTTTGTTTGGGGGCAGTTTGTCCCATGGCCTCATCAGTTTGGTCTCGGCTGCTACTCCATTCACTTTGTTGTGCCCAAGAAGGGCGAGTATCAACCGGCCCATACTTGATCTCAAGTTTGTGAAACAAGGCTTTGCGGGTTCGACGTTTTCGAATGAAAACCCTACATTCCTTCATTGCAGTAGTTCAGCTGGGAGAGTTCTTGACCTCTCTCGATCTGAAAGAAGCTTATTTGCGCATTCCCATTTGGCCTCTTCACCAGCATTTTAAGTTCCAGGTAATGCCGTTTGGTGTCGCCACGGTTCCTAGAACTTTTTTCAAAGATCATGTTGGTTGTCACGGCATTTCTCCGGAGGGAGGGCATACAAGTTCATCCCTTCTTGGATGACTGGTTAATTTGTGTGCCGTCCTATCTGGAAAGCTTCCAAGCGATGGTCAGGGTGACCTGCCTCTTGTAGTCTCTCGGTTGGATAATCAACTTCCCAAAATGCAGCTTGGCACCTTCACAATGTCTGGTGTACCTGGGTGTGGTTTTCAACACTCATTAAGGGATAGTGTTGTTATTATTATTATTTGTTGCATTTGTTTCCCACCTTATCCCACCTCTTTGCAGGCTCAAAGTGGCTTACAATACATCATGAGTAGTGTAAGTAATATAAACATTTAGTATTGCGTGATCTTGGTTAGTATGATGATAAAAACAAAGTAGTAGTATACAAGCAGATTTTAAGGAACAGTTCTGAAATTAAATAGGTGAGTTGTGTAGTGTATATTCACTTGGGTTGGTCTTTTTGGTATGCTTTTTCAAAGAGATGGGTCTTCAGTTCGTTCTTTCATAGATTGATTTCAAGTTGCGCGGCAGTCCGTTCCATAACTGTGTGCTCAAGTAGGTGAAGTTTGACACGTGCATTGATTTGTATTTCATTCCTTTATAACTGGGGAAGTGCAGATCAAGGAATGTGCGGGATGATCTTCTGGCATTCCTAGGTGGTAAGTCTATTAGGTCAGACATGTAAGCTGGTGCGTCTCCATGGATAATTTTGTGAACTAGTGAACATATTTTGAACGTGATGCGTTCCTTAAGTGGAAGCCAGTGTAATTTTTCTCGTAAGGGCTTGGCACTTTCAAATTTTGGTTTGCCAAATATGAGTCTAGCTGCCGTGTTCTGGGCTGTCTGGAGTTTCTTGATTATTTGTTGTTTGCAGCCGGCATATAGTGCATTGCAATAGTCAGATGACTAAGCACTAATGATTGTACAAAGTTACGGAAAACACTCCTTGGGAAGAAAGGTCTTATTCTTTTTAGTTTCCACATTGAGTGGAACATCTTCTTGGTTGTGTTTCTCGCGTGGTTCTCTAGTGTTAGGTGTCGATCAATGGTGACTCCAAGAATTTTTAGGGTTTTTGAAATAGGAAGGTTTAGAGTTGGTGTGTTGATGGCGGTGTATTCTTTCTTGTTGTGTTGAGAGGTTAGTATTAGGCATTGGGTCTTTTCTGCATTGAGTTTCAGCCGAAATGCGTCCGCCCATGAATGCATGATTTTGAGGCTTTGATTGATGGTAGAAATTTCTTTTAGGTCTTGTTTGAATGGGATCTAGATCGTTATATCATCTGTATAAATGTATGGATTGAGGTTTTGATTTGATAGTAATTTTGCCAGGGGTATCATCATTAAGTTGAATAGAGTAAGCGAGAGGGGGGATCCTTGTGGTACTCCGCATTCAGGTACCCATGCGGCCGAAGTGGTCGAGTTAGATGTTACTTGGTATGATCTTGCGGTTAGGAATCTCTTGAACCACTGGAGGACGTTGCCTCCAATTCCGAAGTAATCAAGGATGTGTAGTAAGATTCCGTGGTCTACCATGTCGAAAGTGCTTGACATGTCAAATTGTAGAAGTAGTATGTTCTTACTAGATGTAATCGTTTGTTTGAATTTAGACATGAGGGTTACTAATACTGTTTCGGTACTGTGGTTAGACCTAAACCATGTTCCTCCCATCGAGTTGCAGGCTGTATCCGCAAAGCCAATTTGAGAGCATTCTGCGGATGTCCGCACCCAGGGCATGGGACTGTGTTCTAGTGCTGGGCTCCATGGTGGCTACGTTGTGCCATGGGCCAGGAGCCACATGCAACCCCTTCAGTTGTCTCTCCTCAGTTGGTCTCCCCTTTCAGAGGATTACCTGATTTGGCTTATCTGGTTGACGCTGACTCAATTGGCCATGTGGTGGAGGCTCGCACCTGCAAATCTGTAGAAGGGATTGCCCCTGAGGTCACCAACCTGGGTGGAGGTGATGATGGACATCAGCCTGATGGGCTGGGGTACACACTGCCTGGGGCAGACGGCTCAAGGCACTTGTTCCAAGGTAGAAGCCTCCTGGTCCATCAACTGGCTAGAACTGCTTGTGATTCGGTTGGCCTTCAGGGAATTTGTTCCTGTTTTCCGGGATTGGCCAGTCCGTGTTTTCTCCGACAATGTAATGACGGTCATGTGTGTCAACAGACAGAAGGAAAGGGAAGGGAAATGGGACTTGATATACCGCCTTTCTGTGGTTTTTGCAACTACATTCAAAGCGGTTTAAATAGTATATTCAGGTGCTTATTTGTACCAGGGGCACTGGAGGGTTAAGTGACTTGCCCAGAGTCACAAAGAGCTGCAGTGGGAATTGACCTCTGTTCCCCAGGATCTAAGTCCACTGCAGTAACCACTAGGCTACTCCTCCACTTGGGGGGTACCAGGAGCGCCCTTTAGTGAAGGAAGCATTTCTGCTCTGCCTCTGGGCGGAGAAATATCTATTCCTGCTATTGGCTGTGCACATTGCAGGGTCCTTGAATGTCCAAGTGGACTTCCTTAGTCGGACACAACTGGATCCGGGGGAGTGAGAGCTCTCGTCCCATGCCTTTGCAGGATCACACAGAGCTGAGGACTCCTGGTTCTCAATCTCATTGCCCACAAGACCAATACCAAAGCTCCCCAATCCTTCAGCAAGGGCAGGGAGTTTGGTTTGGAGGGGATCAATGTGCTCCTCCAACCCTGGCCCACTTTCCTCCTCTACGTGTTCCTACCGTGGCCTCTGGTTGTAAGGTTCATGGGATATGTTACGAGGCACACAGGGCAGGTGATCTTAGTGGCTCCAGATTTGCCCAGGTGTCCGTGGTACTCAGACTTGGTCCACCTGTTGATCGACTAGCCTCTGCGGCTGCCCGGCTGCCAGAGACTGCTGATGCAGGGGCCCGTTGCCATGGAGGATCCCTCCCCCTTTGGTCTTATGGCCTGGCTATAGAGAGGGCATTGCTGAGAAGGAAAGGTTATCCTGACAGAGTGATTGCTACTATGCTGCAGACATGGAAATGCTCCACTTCCACAACCTATGCTCGAGTTTGGTGAACCTTTGAGTCCTGGTGCTCGTTGGTGGGCCTTTACTGTGGCTTCCATTCTGGCTTTCTTGTAGGATGGAAGCAACAAGTCCTTATCCTTGGCCATGCTGAAAGTTGAGGTGGCCGCCCTGGCCTGTTTTTGAGGCTGCTTACAGGGTTCTTCCCTGGGTGCACACCCAGACATTGTAAGTTTCCTCTGGGGAAATGAACCACCTCCAGCCACCGTGTTTGTCTGTGTTTCCATCGTGGAACCTTAGTCTCATACTGCGCTTGCTGAATAGACCTCCTTTTGAGCCTTTAGGCACTTTATCATTGAAAGATCTCACACTGATCTCACAGTCTTTTTGGTGTCAATCGTCTTGACGAAAAGAGTGTCAGAACTACAGGCTCTATCCTGCAGAGATCCTTCCTTCTGCTTATGGAGTCAGGGATATGTATTTGGACAGTGCCGTCTTATTTTTTATTATTATTATTTTTTTTTGCTGAAAGTGGTGTTGCAGTTTCACTTAAATCAACTGCTCTTTTTCCCTGCCTTTCACTGGGAGGATTATCCAACTGACTTCCGTGCACTGAGGTGCCTAGACATGCGGCGTGTGCTTCTCAGATACCTGGAGATCACCAATGACTTCTGTCATTCTGAACATCTTTTTGTTCTGTTCACAGGGTGTAAGAAAGGAGAGCTGGCTTCGAAAGCCATTGTGGCCTGGTGGCTCAGAGAGGCGATCTCCTTGGCTTATCTGGCCACGGGGAGGTCACCTCCATTACAGCTGAAAGCGCATTCCACCAGGGCGCAGTTGACTACCTGTGCTGAGTCCTGTTTTGTGTCCTTAGATGAAATCTGCAGATCGGCCACTTGGTCATTGGTGCATACATTCACAGTGCATTACAGGTTGGATGTGGCAGCATGTCAGGATGCGGCATTCTGAGCTTTGATCCTGGCTGCTGTTGTGGTATTGTCCTGTCCTCACTTGTGGTACATCCCACAAGTCTCTGGATTGATCTGTGGGAAACTATGAAAGGTAAAATTAGTCCTTAGCTGATAATTTTCTTTCTATTAGTCCCAACAGATCAATTTAGAAGCCAGCCCTTCCATTCTCTTGCTGCAGTTTGGTTCAGTTTTCCTTTGTTTGTTTGTTTGTTTTTTTACAAGAGAAAGAAAAACAAATTTGTACACGAGACAAAGTTGTAGACTACAAACATAATCAGTATGATGAACAAGAGTAGCGCTTTAGGTGCGTCCTCCCGCAGGAGTGGTTGAGAGGCCTGTGTAGGCTTTACAGAGGCAGCAGAGGAGTATTCTGTTGGATTTCAGGTTGTTTCCACTGCTTTGGTATCGATTATACTGAGGTTTAAGCAGCTGTGTGTGATCACATATAGCAGATCCCTTAAGTTCTCTCTATCTCCACCTGCTGGCAGAGGGACATAACCCCCATGTCTCTGGATTGATCTGTTGAGACTAATGGAAAGAAAATAATTAGGTAAGCACTAATTTTACCTTCTGACTTCTCGTAGGTTGATCCATCAACACTGGCACCGGAAGCACTGACCTTGATGGCTGCTGAGACTTTGACTTCCACTGGGAGTACACATACATCAAGGAGGTCTCCACCTCTCTTGACATTGGCCGCTGAAAGGTAGGCCCCAGGACTGGTCGGCATCAGATCTGACACCAAGAGCACGTACAGGTTTGTCCTCATCGACACCAAAGGACCACCATGCTGAGCGACGGGAAGTCTAAGAAGTATAAGCATCGATCCTCTTTGATGCATGGTCCTAGGAGTTCTGGGGCATCAGCAACACCAGTACCTGAGAAACGCCAGTACCAGGAGGAGCGCTCCCTCTATTTGGTAGAGGTGTTGATGTGCACGTCTCTGAGCAGCCAAGTTTTCCTGCTTCTGGTTTGGTACTGGTTTGGTACTGACACCTTATCAGGCTGCCTCTCTCCCAGCTCCCCCACCTTTGCCTATGCCTTACCTCAATGAGTGGTTCCGAGCCATGCTTAGGGAGGAGCAGGCACAGATACTGCAATCCGCTCAGGCATCAAAGGTGCTTGCACTAACAAAGGATCAGCTCCAGATTCTTCCTGAAGCTCCACTCCATCCATGCCTGTTTAGAGATCCTTGGTACCAGCGTCTCAAAGGACGTCAGTGTCGACATCGACTCATGAAACACAGCTCTTGACATTGGGGGAGGAAGCTTCCTTGGTGCATGAGGATAGGGCTGTATCTCAGCACTGTTCGAGGCATGGACATGATTCCACCAGCCGGGACTCACTCGGTCCAGTCTGAGTATGATGAGGAGTCTGACTGGGACCACTCATGGGACTCTGAAGGATCCTCATTACTTCTCAGAGGAGGAGTCTTATGGGGTACCTTCTGATCCTGCCCCACCTCAAAAGAGACATAAATCTCCACCTGAGGGTCTCCCTTTCACCGATTTTGTCAAGGAGATTGATTCAGCCATCCCATTTAAGGTAGAGACAGAGGCGGGGCCCAGGGCAGAAATATTATCTGTTCTGGACTATGAGTCCACAAAACAACAAAGCAGCCGATCTGAAAACTCCAACATGGAAAACAAAACAAGCAAATTAATGGAAATAAAAAAAAAAACCAAATGTTTGTTAAGCACAAACCAGAATGATGCTTGACACAGGCTGTGTTTCGCCTACATAGGGGCTGCGTTAGAGGCTATATGGTCTATATAAAACTCTTCACCACTGTGTATGTACAAAAAACTCTTGAAAAAAGTACGATTTAAGATAAAATAACAGCAAAATGATGTGCTGGCAAAATCTGAAACTTGTGGAGAGTGCAGAATATGAAGAAACTGGACATTGAGAATTTATGGAAACTTGTCATTTTGCTGTTATTTTATCTGAAACTGTGCATTTTTCAAGAGGTTTCTACACATTTATGGTGGTGAAGAGTTTTATATAGACCATATAGCCCCTGATACAGCGCTGGACTATGAGTCTTCTCCTAAGGAAAGGGTCACAGAACCATTGCATATAAAATAACAATGAGTGGAATGGAATGCGTGGGCGTGAATCACTTGTTTACTCTTTCCAAAAATACTAGGACTAGGGGGCACGCAATGAAGCTACAAAGTAGTAAATGTAAAACAAATCAGAGAAAATATTTCTTCATTCAACATGTAATTAAACTCTGGAATTTGTTGCCAGAGAATGTGGTATAAGCAGTTAGCTTAGTGTGGTTTAAAAAGGGTTTGGCTAACTTCCTAAAAAAAAAAACCAAACGTTATAAGCCATTATTAAGATGGACTTGAAGAAAATCCACTGCTTATTTCTAGGATTAGCAGCAGAAAATCTGTTCTGCTGTTTTAGGATCTTGCCAGGTACTTGTAACCTGGATTGGTCACTGTTGGAGACAGGCTATTGGGCTTGAAGGACCTTCTGTCTGTCTCAGTATGGCAACACATGTTCCTTAAAGATGCAGTGACGAAGAACTGGGAATGTCCCCCTCTCAGTGCAGGTCACATCTAAGAAGTTGGGTACACAATATCGTATCTAGAAGGCTACCGGATTCAATGGGCACAGTTGCCTCACCATTGTCTGGTTGTCGAATTAGCCTTTAAATGAGCAAGGAGCTAAAGCATTCATGCCTCGGCTCCCCCAGGTAGAGAGGCTTGGATACTAGACTTGTTTGGGATGAAGACTTTTCAGGCCTCGATGCTTCTTGCCCGCATCCAGGCCTACCAGCTCTACACAAGCCTTTAGTTACTTAAAAACATACGAATAGCCATACTGGGTTAGAACAATGGTCCATCTAGCTCCAGTATCCTGCTTCCAGCAGCGGCCAATCCAGGTCACAAGTAACTGGAAGAAACCCAAATAGTAGCAACATTCCAGGTTAACCAATTCCGGGACAAGCAGCAGCTTCCTCCAGGTCTGTCTCAATAAGAGACTATGGACTTTTCCTCCAGGAGCTTGTCCAAACCTTTTTTTAAACCCAGATATGCTAACTGCTGTTACCATGTTCTCTGTCAATGAGTTCTAGAGCTTAATTATTCTTTGAGTGAAAAAAATATTTCTTCCTATTTGTTTTAAAAGTAATGTAATTTCATTGAGTACCCCCTGGTCTTTGTACTTTTTGAAAGAGTGAAAAATCGATTCACTTTTACCCATTCTACATCACTCAGGATTTTGTAGACCTCAATCGTATCCCTCCTCAGCTGTCCAAGCTGAAGAGCCATAACCTCTTTAGCTTTTCTTTATATGAGAGGCATTCCATCTCCTTTATCCTTTTGGTTGCTTTTCTTTGAACCTTTTCTAATTCCGCTGTATTTTCTTTTTTGAGGTACGGTGACCTGAATTGAATGCTGTACTCAAAGTGAGGTTGCACAATGCATACAGAGGCATTGTAATATTCTTGGTCTTATTTACCATCCCTTCCCTTATAATTCTAGCATCATGTTTGCTTTTTTTTGGCTGCTGCCACTCATTGGGCAGAAGATATCTGTGTATTAAAATACATTTAGATTTTTTTCTTGTGCTTACTCCTGAGGTGGACCTTAGCATCAGGTAATTATGATTCTGTTTATTCTTCCCAATTCGATTCACTTCGCATTTGTTCACATTAAATTTCATCTGCAGTTTGGATGCCCAGTGTAAAAGATATACTGCGGAATGGTAGTTGATAAACTCTAGTTCACTTAAGGGTAAGATACCTAATGTTTTATGTAATTATACTTATGACATACAATCCCGAAATTGGACTGTGTTACAGGGATCCTATGTCATAAATCAGACTGCAACATCTATAGCCTGTGCTAACAAAAGAACTTGTAATCGGACACTGACAACCTCTTATGTGACCTCTACTAACCTTACTCTCACAAATTTGACTTTCTTCTTTTCATTATGTCAATTTAATACCTCTTCTATACAAGCCACTACTGCTGTGCCTACTGCTTGTTCTTCAGTTAAAGAACTAAATAATCCTATTTTTCCTTTTTCTCAAACCTATGCCTTATACCATAACCTAACTTCTCTACAGTCTTTACGGTTAGGAGATTATTTGTTATGTGATAATATCTTGTACACTTATCTTCCCTCATGTTATAAGTTCTGCACTCTTGTTCAACTAAATTTATTTGATTTGATCATTCCATTAAATGGCACATCACATAGTTCTAATAGTCAGAAACGACGTAAAAGAGATGTTTCCAGTACCTCCTTTAGTGCTTTAACAGGAGATGATCAAGCTTTACAATTAGCATTAGATTATATTAACAGTACTTATCCTATGACCAAGAAACGTTTAGATGCCTTGTCAGCCACTGGATGGATTCCATTTGCAGGATCTGCCATCGCAGCTGAAATGGGTATGTCAATCAGACGCTTACAATCACTATTACATGTTGTAACACATGAATTAGACATAGCTATAGCAACACTTCAAGAGGAAATTGATGATACAGCGAGATATGCAATGCACACACGCATGGCGGTTGATTTTATGTTGGCCCAATCTGGAGGAGTATGCGGCATAGTGAATGATACATCGTGTTGTTCAGTTATTAGAAATCAATCAATAATTGTAAGAAATGCAATGAAACGTATTGTTGACTTAGCAAAATTATCAAGTCAAGATTATGAAGGTATATTGGATACCTCATGGTGGGAATCAGTAAAAGGATGGTTTGGAGGACTGGGCCCATGGTTAAAAGGTCTTGTAACATTTGCAATTGTATTTATAATAGTTTTATTACTACTGGCTTGTCTAATTCCTTGCTGTATGAAAATGTGTGGAAATATACTGACAAAAGTAACAACCACAACCATGATCTCACAAAAACAAAATGTAAACATAACCCAGATCAATCAGGAATTGATTGAGAAAAAAGAAATACACAATTTGTATGCTAAAGTATCTGCAATGAAAAAACAGCACTTGACAGAAACTGTTTCCTAGTGACGACGGCCTTGTGAAAAAGAATAATGTGACATTCTATATCTTAAGCAAGCTCAAACATGCTAGAGAAACTATTAGTGCATAATATTGTGAACACTGTCAACAGTGTTCAAGAGGGGTATGTATATAATTGGCAATACAAAATGGAGAAAAAGAAAAGAAAATGGTTGCTGGAAAAGCAAGTTACAATTATAACTGACCTTGTACAGAAGGTACAGGGCATGCAGAATGAACGTGTGAGCATGACTCATAAGAAAAAGATTTACAGAGAACAAAGATTGGCTAGAGAACTAAACTTGTGGTTGTAACTAACAGATAAGGGAAAAAAGGAGTGAAAGGAACCTAGACGCCAGATGGCTTCTGTAACATTAATGAATCACATGAAGAATAAAGCATTGTGTGTAAAGAAGGAGAGGAGGGAAAGAAAAAAAGTGTATATAAGCTAGAGGAGAATTGTATTAGTAAGCAACTTTATTTCTGTACTGAGTAAGCAACTTCATCTCTGTACTGAATGAGATTGTTCCTATATACTTGCTTCCTATGTAAAAGTTCTTTACATAGCTCTGTCATGGCATTGGCAGTTGAATAAAAAGAAAAAAAATTCTACAATTTATGTTTCTCTGTATATAACTTTATTGGGATTTGTTGAAAGAATTCAACACCAGTCTTCCAATTTCCTAAGGTCTTTCAGCAAGTTTTCACAGTCTGCATATATTTTGACAACTTTGAATAGATTTGTGTCATCTACAAATTTAATCATTTCACTTGTTCTGATTTCCAGTTTATTTATAAATCCATCTTCCCAAGTTCTGGTTCTGTACAGTAACATTAGTATGGATTATGGTTGGTGGTTGACTTTTTGTTTGTTTTGTTTTTGAAGAATTCCAACGCTGCGTTTATTGTTGGGACAGTTCTTTTTGTTGATTACTCTGTTTGAGACTTTATTTCTTTGCCTTAGCCTGTTGAGCAGTTCATTTTGTCTGGAGTTCTACAGAGAGTTCTCCAGTGAAGGATGAACTGCAATGGTTATGCTTTTTTTTTTTTTTTCCATCCTTGTGCACTGAGGATGATAGGTCACCCAGGACATTAATGGGTCTGGCAGCTCTACAATTTTGGTATTAAAATTCTCTCTTAACTTTTTAGGAGGGGTCAGGGGACTTTATATTAATTTCGTTCTAAGGGGGATCTGGGCCTGTGGTTATTGAGCACCAAAAAGGTGATTCAATTAGATATTGTGATGGGGGGGATTAGAGGGTTTGGGGGTCATGGATAAGTAGGTGTTTCTCTTTGTATGGGGAGGGTGGAGGGTTCAGGTTATGGGGTGTCAAGTGGGTGGGAGGGAATATAGCTATGAAAGTTCATTTGCTGGTCTGCAGGGCTTTTTTTTTTTTAATTTTGATATATTTTGGTACAATGGAGATCAAGTTTATCTTGTCTGGGGGGTGCTGGCTGGTACATCCTTCAGACTGTGTTGATATTGCAAGCTGTTTTTTTCCTTTAAACATTCTGATTTACATGATGTTGAAAATATATTTCTCCGAGGACAAGCAGGACATTAATTCTCTCAAAGTGGGTAATGTGAGACCGGGTTGCCCGGTCCGGGTTTTATGACAAGCCAAAAGAGCTTTTGTGGAGCGTGAGACACGCTCCACTGTTTATTATCTGGTGTCTTCCCGCTTGCTGCTCAGGTGCGGTTACCGCTGTTCTTTTTTTACCGCAGTGAGGAGAAGACAACGTTTGTGACTTCTCTTGATGCCAGACTCCTTGACGCCCCTCTCGGGGACATGGTTCCTCCAGGTCGAGGCAGACTCTGTCTCAGCCCTTCCATGAGAAGGTTTTGACTGATACCTATGAGGAATGCTCCTGGGAGTCAGAGGAGGATCCACAGTACTTTCGAAGGATGAGTCTCATGGCATCCCCTCTGAACACTCCCCTCCACTTAAAAGGAGAAAGTCTCCTCAGGATAGACTTTTGTTCCCTTCTTTTGTAAAGGAAATGGCTGAGGCTGTTCCATTTTGTTTGGAAGTGGAAGATGAGCCCAGGGCTAAGATTCTCGAGGTCTTGGACTACACATTCCCTCCAAGGGAGGCTATGACTGTCCCTCACCACGATGTACTCAAGGAAGTCCTCGAGAGGAACTGGGAGACCCGTCTGTCGGTCTTTGTCATGCCCAAGAAGATTGACAGTCAGTACCGGATCCATAGCTCACTTGGGTTTGATAGGCCTCAGTTGATTCACAATTCCATGGTGGTGAAGTTGGCTCTCAAAAGAGCCAGGAGTTCTAGAGACTATGCCTCGGCGCTCCCAGGCAGAGAAGCTTGGACCTTGGACTCTTTGGGGAGGAAGATGTTCCTGGCCTCAATGGTCATGTCCCATATACAATCGTATCAGCTTTTTATGAGTGTTGACTCGGGAGAGGGACTCGGTGAGCAAGTTGATGGACTTGGCAGACTCTTCCCACCGAAGCAGGCTGAGTCAGTGCGTCAGCTGGCCAAGCTGCAGAAGACGTGTCGAAAATTTGTGGCCAGGTGAGGCTATGACACTTTCGACGTGGCTTTCAGGATCTCTGCTCAAAGTATAGCAATGCACAGACTCTCATGGCTGCGTTTTTCTGACTTGGACGTCCATATTCTGAGTTGGATGTCCTTTTTTGAATGCCATTTCACATCATCATAGCCTCTAATCCATTTTACATAATTATTTTGTTCATGTTTTTAAAATTTCATTTGAATATAAATATTTATATATATAACAATGGTTGGTGGATGCCCCATCCTGGGGTGATAACCTTTGTGAAGAGATGGTTGAGAAGGTAGCTGACCAAATCAAGAAGCATACTGATACCACCTCTTCTCTCTCCTGCCAGGCGCCTTCTGCATCAGCCTCCTCAGCTAGAAAGTCTTATGGCAAGTTGAAGAGGGGTTCCTACTAACAGAGAAGTAGGTAAGTCACTTTCTCTCACCAGCCTGCTCAGACTCAACCCCAGTGCGCTTGTTCTTGTCAACAGCGTGTGCCTAAGGCCCCTGCTGCTCTCCAGTCTAAGCAAGGGGCAAGCTTTGACTAGCTCCAGCAGATGATAGCTGCTATAAAAGTGTCTGTACTGGAAGACCTGCTGGTCGGGGGGGGGGGCTGAAGTTTTTCTACGAAAGCTGGCCCCTTATAACCTCCGACCGTGGGTTCTCCAAATATTCCATCTTGGATATGCACTAAATTGGGTTCAAAAACCTTCAAATTGCCCACCAACAGCTCATTACATTAGCTCTCAGCATAAACAGGTACTTGCAGAGGAACTCTGCGCCCTTTTACTGGCCCATGCGGTCATACTTATTGCATGAGGGGAGCAAGTGCAGGGATTCTATTCCAGGTACTTCCTTGCGCAAAAGAAGACAGGGAGGATGTGGCCCATCCTAGACCTAAGGGTCCTGAACAAATTTCTGGTCAAAGAAAATTTTAGGATGGTTTCCCTGGGCACCCTTCTCCCCATGATTCAGGAAAACGATTGGCTATGCTCTATGTACTTAAAGGATGCATATACTCAATTCCGTTACTTCCAGCCCATCAGAAGTATCTTCGGTTTCGGCTGGGAACACATCACTACCAGTACCACGTGTTGCCTTTTGGTCTCACATCAGTTCTCAGGGTATTTACTAAATGTCTAGCGGTAGTCGCAGCGTCACTTCACCGACTGGGAGTCCATGTGTTCCCTTACCTCAAAGATTGTCTCCCTCCCCTTGCCCCTCCCCTTGTCCGTTCCCCTATTTCCTCAATCCCTCCGTCCTTTTCCTCCTTTTCTGAGGTCACTGATGAAGAAAAATCACATCTTCTCTCCTCTTCAAAACGAACTACCTGTTTCTCTGATCCCATTCCTACCCACCTTCTTAACACCATCTCTCCTACTCTCACCCCTTTTATCTGTCATATCCTCAGTCTCTCTCTCTTTCCACTGCAACCGTTCCTGATGCCTTCAAACATGCTGTGGTCACACTGCTCCTGAAGAAGCCTTCACTTGACCCTACCTGTCCTTACAACTATCGACCCATCTCCCTCCTCCCCATCCTTTCCAAGTTACTTGAATGCGCCGTTCACCGCCGCTGTCTTGATTTTCTCTCATCTCATGCTGTTCTTGACCCACTCCAATCTGGCTTTCGCCCTCTTATTCAACTGAAACTGCACTTACTTAAGTTTCCAACGACCTGTTCCTGGCCAAATCCAAAGGTCTCTATCCGCCGCTTTTGATACTGTTGGATCACAGCCTACTCCTTGATACGCTGTCTTCATTTGGATTCCAGGGCTCTGTTCTTTCCTGGTTCTCCTCCTACCTCTCGCTTTGCACCTTTAGTGTTCACTGTGGTGGATCCTCTTCCACTTCTATCCCTCTACCAATCAGTGTACCTCAGGGTTCTATTCTCGGTCCTCTCCTGTTCTCCATCTACATTTCTTCCCTTGGCTCTCTGATATCATCCCATGGCTTTCAATACCATCTCTATGCTGATGACTCCCAAATTTACCTCTCTAACCCCGAAATCTCAACCAGCATCCAGACCAAAGTTTCAGCCTGCCTATCTGATATTGCTGCCTGGATGTCTGAACGACATCTCAAACTTAACCTGGCCAAAACCGAGCTTCTCATCTTTCCCCCAAAACCTACCTACTACTACTACTTAACATTTCTAAAGCGCTACTAGGGTTACGCAGCGCTGTACAATTTAACATGGAAGGGCAGTCCCTGCTCAAGGAACTTACAATCTAAAAGACAGGTGTACAATCTAAAGACGATCTAAACAATCTAAAGACAAGTGTAGAGTCCGTCTGATAGGGCATACTATATTTCATGAAAGGTTAGGTGCCGAAAGCAGCATTGAAGAGGTGAGTTTTAAGCAGAGATTTGAAGATGGGTAGGGAGGGGGCTTGGCGTAGGGGTTGAGGAAGATTGTTCCAAGCATACAGCAAAAGGTGATTACATGACATCTGTAGCTCACATCTGCCTACATTAATGATCAGGTATACATGGTACACAGAAAGAAAACAGGTGTACCGTGGAAACTTGGGATCTCTTCAGCTTGTTACACATATGCAGGAGTTTATTCCATGGTGACAGAGCCTTCGGAACCTCTTCAGTTGGGGTATCTGGAAAGGCAAGTCCAAAATAATGAGATCTTTGTTAATGTCATCAAATACCACCTCAGGATTCTCCCTCCTTTTTTTGTCTGATACAGCCCCAAGCAGATAGAAGTGACCTTCAACCAACTACACTACACTTACAATAGAAAGTGCCAATGCAATGAAATTTATTCTTACCTGTTAATTTCTTCTCCTCGTGACCTGCTAGACCAGTCCACACCAGTGGGTTATATCCCACGACTAGCAGATAGAGGTAGAGAAAAACATTTATTTTCTAGTGACATCACCTGAATAACAGCAGATGCAGCCTGGAGCTAGTCAGTATACATTTAACAAAGCCCATACAGATCACCCCATAGCGTCTTCTGAAACCTCTGCTCAAAACAGAATCAAACATTCACCCAATCTGAAGCTATAGAGGAGCTCTGAAAGAAACAGACCAGGGCCACCATGCCCCCAAGCAATCAGTGGGCACTCTCAACCTCTAGTCTTCTTGGCGGGATGAAAAACTGGTGTAGCAGGACTCAATGAAAGAAAATTAACAGGTAAGAATAAATTTCACCTTCCTTACCGTCCAGCACTCTCATTCCCCCTGTCTCATCAGCTCGTAACCTTGGGGTCATCTTTGACTCCTCTCTCTCCTTCTCTGCTCACATTCAACAGATTGCCAAAACCTGTCGTTTCTTTCTGTATAACATCAGGAAAATCCATCCCTTCATCTCTGAGCACTCTACCAGAATACTTAACCACACTCTTATCACCTCTCGTCTTGATTATTGTAACCTACTTCTCACCGGCCTCCCTCTTAGCCATCTCTCTTCTCTTCAATCAATCCAAAACTCTGCTGCGCGACTCATTTTCCGCCAAAGTCGCTATGCTCACATTAGCCCTCTCCTTAAGTCACTTCACTGGCTTCCTATCCGTTTCCGTATTCAATTCAAACTTCTCCTATTGACCTATAAGTGCATTCACTCTGCCACTCCCCAGTACCTCCACACTGTTGTCTCTCCCTATGTCCCCCCTCGAGTACTCCGTTCTGTAGATAAATCTCTCTTATCCGTCCCTTTCTCCTCTACTGCTAATTCAAGACTCTGTTCCTTTTATCTCGCTGCACCTCACGCCTGGAATAGACTTCCCGAGCCTGTACGTCTAGCCCCATCTTTGGCCGTTTTCAAATCAAAACTCAAAACCCACTTCTTTACCACTGCTTTTGACTCCTAACTTACTTGCCCTGTCCCTTATCCTCACCTCTCTATTCCCTTACCCTTAATTGTTCTGTCTGTGTACTGTCTTATCTAGATTGTAAGCTCTTCGAGCAGGGACTGTCTTTGTGTATGGTGTACAGCGATGCATATGCCTTGTAGCGCTATATAAATGATAAATAGTAGTAGTAAAGAGCATGTTGGAGAATGGTGCTCAGGAGTCCATGCAGAGAACTATTTAGGTGCTAGAATTACTAGGGTTCGTTATAAAGTACCCCAAGTCCCATCTTCACTCTACAAAACAATTGGAATTCATTGGATCTGTGCTCGATACGCAGAAGGTTTGAGCCTTCCTCCCATGACCGAAGGCGGACACTCCAGTCACATTGGCCTCTCAGGTTAGAGACTCTCAGCATGTCATTGCTTGGTAGATGTTGAGGTTGTTATGCCACATGGCTTCCACAGTTTGTTACACCCATGACATGCCTTCACATGAGATCAGCCCAGTGGACCTACTACTACTAATACTTATCATTTCTATAGCGCTACTAGACATACGCAGCACTGTGCACTTGAACATGAAGAGACAGTCCCTGATCGACAGAGCTTACAATGTTATTAGGACAAACAGGAAAAATAAGAGATAAGGGAATTACTAAGGTGGGGATGATAAAATATGGGTACTTAACAAGGGTTAGGAGTTAAAAGCAGCATCAAAAAGGTGGGCTTTTAGCCTAGATTTGAAGATGGCCAGAGATGGAGGTTGACGTACCAGCTCAGGAAGTCTATTCCAGGCATATGGTGCAGCAAGATAAAAGGAACGGAGTCTGGAGTTAGTGGTGGAGGAGAAGGGTGCCGATAAGAGAGATTTACCCAGTGAATGGAGTTCCCGGGGAGGAGTGTAGGGAGAGTGGAGAGATACTGAGGAGCTGCAGTGAATGCACTTACTGAGTTTGAACTGTATGCGGAAATGGATAGGGAGCCAGTGAAGTGACTTGAGGAGAGGGCTAATATGAGCATAACGACACTGGTGGAATATTAGTCGTGCAGCAGAATTTTGAACAGGTTGAAGAGGAGAGAGATGGCTAAGTGGGAGACCTGTGAGAAGCAAGTTGCAATGGTCTAAGCGAGAGGTGATAAGAGTGTGGATAAGGATTCTGGTAGTGTGCTCAGAAAGGAAAGGGCGAATTTTGGTGATGATATAGAGAAAGAAATGACAGGTTTTAGCAGTCTGCTGAATATGTGCAGAGAAGGAGAGGGAGGAGTCGAAGATGACCCCAAGGTTACGAGCTGATGAGACAGGGAGGATGAGATTGTTATCCACAGAAATAGAGAATGGGGGAAGAGGAGAGGTTGGTTTAGGGGAACAGATAAGAAGCTTGGTCTTGGTCATGTTTAGTTTCAGATGGCGCTGAGACATCCAGGCAGCAATGTCAGACAGGCAGGCTGATACTTTGGCCTGGATTCCTGCTGAGATTTCTGGTGTGGAGAGGTAGATCTGGGAGTCATCAGCGTAAAGATGATACTGAAAACCATGGGATGAGATCAGAGTACTAAGGGAAGAAGTATAGATGGAGAAAAGAAGAGGTCCCAGGACAGATCCCTGAGGTACACCAACTGACAGTGGGGTAGAAGTGGAGGAGAATCCACCAGAGTATACACTAAATGTACGATGGGAGAGATAAGAAGAACACCAGGAAAGAACAGAGCACTGAAGTCCAAGTGAGGACAGCATATCAAGGAGTAGGCTGTGATCAACAGTGTCAAAAGCAGCAGATAGATTGAGAAGGATGAGGATAGAATAGAGACCTTTGGATCTGTCCAGGAACAGGTCATTGGAGACTTTAGCAAGCGCTGTTTCAATTGAATGAAGGGGGCGAAAGCCAGATTGAAGTGGATCAAGAATATCTTGAGATGAAAGAAAGACAAGGCAATGGCGAACAGCATGCTCAAGTATCTTGGATAGGAAAGGGAGGAGAGAGATGGGGGTGATAGTTGGAAGGACAGGTAGGGTCCAATGAAGGTTTTTTGAGAAGTGGTGTGACTACGGCATGTTTGAAGGCATCAGGAACAGTCACAGTGGAAAGTGAAAGATTGAGGATATGACAGATAAAAGGGATGACAGTAGGAGAGGTAGTGTTAAGTAGATGGGTGGGATCAGAGGAACAGGTGTTAGTTTCAAGGAGGAAAGAAGATGTGTAGTTTCCTCTTTATTGATTTCAGAAAAGGAGGCAAGGGTTGAAGGAGGATTGAGAGAATGGACTGAATGGAAGAGAGGTGGAGGTGACTTGGTACAGAATTCAAGGTTTATCTTGTGAACCTTATCATGAAAGTACTCAGCCAGAGTCTGGGGAGAAGGTGAAGAGGGAGTTGGAGGTGAAGGCACTTTGAGGAGAGAGTTCAGTGTGGCAAAGAGACGTTGAGAATTTGTCAACTGGATGTAATAATCCTGTTTGGTAAGTAAAAGAGCAGACTGGAAGGAGGTCAGCGAGAATTTGAAATGTATAAAGTCAGCATGGGCACAGAATTTCAGGCAAAGGCGTTCGGCAGAGCAGGTACAGGAACATAGGTAGCTGATTCTAGAGGTCAGCCAAGGCTGGGGGTTTGGTATGCTTTACAGAACGGGGAATTTGAGTAGCAGGCGTATCCAGAGCAGAGGAGAGAATAGTATTATAGGAAGAGACAGCCTCATTGACAGACTTGGATAACATAGTGGTTGAGAAGAGATTTGAAACACTGGAGATTCCTAAATCTATTGCTTAAGATTGGACAGGACTTACCAGGAGGTTGATAATGACTGCTTCTCAGAGAGGCAGAGAAGCGAATAAATGGATGGAGTGGACTTCGAAGAAAGAAAACCAGTGAGACTGAGGTGGAAGAAGAGGTTGAAATCTACAATAGGGTGAAAGTAGTAGCCTGACACCACCTCCACGGCCAACCAGGTGAGGAGTATGGGAGAAAAGATAACCTCCATGGCATAGGGCCCCACTGAAGCAGAGTCTTCAGGGCAAAGCCAAGTTTCATATGGAGAAACAGATTAGGAAGGGACAGTACCAAGAAAGAAAGTGTACTGGAGCCATAAGTAGTAACTGGGAGAAAATATAAATGTAAAGAGAAAATGCCCTGGTGCGCGGCACCTAGAGCGGAGGCCCTAGCCTCCCAGTGGTACCAGGCTGCGGGAGATCTGGAAGATGTCATCCGAGTGTTTCCAGACCTTGTTCATTTTCTGCTCTGGTGCACTTTTCCATCCATTTTGACCCTCGAACTTCCATTCCAAATTTCTCAGCCACAAAACGTTCTGACAACGGATGTATCTCTCTGAGGTTGGGAGCTCATGTAGGTGGGCTTCATACTCAGGGAGCATTGTCCATCCAGGAAACAAGTCTTCAGATCAACCTTCTGGAGCTACGGGCAATCTGGAGTGATCTAAAGGCTTTCAGATATTGGCTGTCCATCCAAACTGTGCTCATTGAAACAGACAACCAGATTGCTTTTTATTACACCAACAAGCAGGAGTGCACTGGATCAAGACGTCTGTGTCAGGAGGTCGTCCAGATATGACGCTGGGCTCGCCAACACGGCATGTTCCTTTGGGCCACTTATCTGGCGGGCACAAACAGCTGGCTGACAGACTGAGCGGAATAATGCAACCGCATGTGTGGTCTCTCAATATAGGTATTGCCCGTGAGGTCTTCCGAGAATTTGGCACTCCCTCGGTGGATCTCTTTGTCACTCAAGTGAATCACAAAGTCTCTCAGTTCTGCTCCAAACTTCAGGCCCATGACAGACTAGCGTCAGATGCCTTTTTCCTGCAATGGGGGACAGGTCTACTGTTTGCGTATCTCCCATTTCTTTTGTGGGGAAGACTCTGCTAAAACTCAAGCAAGACCGCGGGACCATGATCTTAATCGCGCCTTACTAACCTTGGCAGATCTGGTTCCCTCTTCTGGAGTTATTCTCTGAAAAAACGTGGAGATTGGAGTGTTTTCTGACCCTCATCGCATAGAATTTGGAATTTCTTCTACTTCCTAACCTTCAGTCTCTGGCCCTCACGGACTGGATGTTGAGAGCCTAGAATTTGCTTCTCTCAGTCTGTTAGAAGGTGTCTCCCGAGTCTTGCTGGCTTCCAGGAAAGATTCCACTAAGAGGTGTTCTTTCAAATGGAGTAGGTTTTCCGTCTGGTGTGAAGGTAATGCACTAGATACTGTTTACTGTCCTCAGTCCCTGCTTGAATACCTTCTGCACCTTTCTGAGTCTGGTCTTAAGACCAGCTCCTTAAGGATTCACCTCAGTACTATTAGTGCTTATCGTTAACTTGTAGAGGGTAAACCCATCTCTGGACAGCCTCTAGTTATTCGCTTCATGAGAGGTTTGCTTTTCTCAAAGCCCCTGTGAAACCTCCACCTGTGTCATGGAATCTCAACATTGTTCTCACCCAGCTTATGAAAGCTCCTTTCTAGCTACTGAATTCATTCCATTTGAAGTACTTGACCTGGAAGGTCATTTTCTTGGTGGTTACTTCAGCTCATATGGTTAGTGAGCTTCAGGCTGTAGTAGTGGATGCACCTTGTTTCATCACAACAGAGTAGTCCTCCACAAGCACCCTAAGTTCCTACCAAAAGTTGTGTCAGAGTTCCATCTGAACCAGTCGATTGTCTTGCAAACATTCTTCCCTTGACCTCATACCCATCCTGGCGAGAGCACCTTGCACACCTTGACATCAAGCAAGCATTGGCCTTCTGCGTAGACAGGACAAGGCCCCACACAGTCCACCCAACCTTTTGGTTCTTTTGATCCCAACAGGATAGGGGTTGCCATCTGGAAATGCACAATCTCTAATTGGCTGGCAGATTGCATTTCTTTAACTTATTCCCAGGCTGGGTTGGCCTTGGAGGGTCATGTCACGGGTCAGAAGCCAACGGTAGCCTCCATTAAAGAAATTTGCAAGGCTTCAACGTGGTCTTCAGTCTACACATTCACATCTCATTACTGCCTTGAACAGGTTGCCTGATGAGACGGTCGCTTTGGACAGACAGTGTTGCACAATCTGTTTGGGGTCTAGAATCCAACTCTACCCCCATAGGCTCATTTTATTCTGTTCTAGGCTGCACTCAGTTTTTTCAGGTTGATCTGACATGTCTTCTCCTTTGTGAGGCCCAATTGACTAATCTTTGTTGTTTTCGGTGAGACTGGATGCTAGGAATACCCCACTTGTGAGAATTAATGCCCTTCTTGTCCTCAGAGAAAGTGAAGATACTTACCTGTAGCAGGTATTCTCCGAGGACAGCAGGCCTTATATTCTCATAAACCTTCCCACCTCCCGTAGGAGTTGTCTCCTATTAATTTTTTCTTGCTGTAGTATTTAACTGCGATAAC
Organism: Microcaecilia unicolor; assembly: GCF_901765095.1. Classification (NCBI taxonomy): domain Eukaryota; kingdom Metazoa; phylum Chordata; class Amphibia; order Gymnophiona; family Siphonopidae; genus Microcaecilia; species Microcaecilia unicolor. The sequence goes on from NC_044041.1 coordinate 159,185,043, forward strand.
TGCGCCCGGGCGGGAAGGCATCTGCACATATGTGATGAAGGTGTCTTGCAGTCCACAAATCTCTTTTGGCTTGTCGTAAAGCCTGGATCGGTTAATGCGGTTCCATGTTACCCACTTGTGACAATGTAAGCCCCGCTGTCCTCATAGAATATCTGCTACAGGTAAGTAACTTTGCTTCTTGGAATGTAGGGGGCATACATTCCCTGGTTAAATGCCAGAAAATTCTTCAGACTTTGCACAAATGTGGAGTGTCTATAGTTTTTTTTTACAAGAAACACATCTGATGAAGTTGGAGCATGGGAAGCTGTTTAAGTGGGGGGTTGGGGATTGTTTCCAAGCCTTTGCTGTGTGCAAAAAGGCAGTGAGTATCCTTATGTGCAATGTTTATGCAGATCCTGGGGGTGTTTTGTCATACCGTTGGTGACTCTTGACCGAGTAAAATGTATCTTATATACAGTTTATGCACCCCATAACTATGATAAGAATTTTTACACTTCTTTGCTGAAGTTACTTCAGCATTTTGATGAGTTTCCTATTATCATGGGAGGGGATTTTAATAAAGTGTATGATCCCAGTGTGGATCGATCGCATAGGAGTCCAATGGTTTCTCTGGGTACTCAAGGGGGTCTTATCAGGCTTTGTATGGCCATGGACCTGGTGGATGTGGAGATCACCTCATCCAAATGAGTGAGATTATACTCATCTATCTCAAGCATACTCCACCATGTCCAGAATAGATTATCTTTTGTTTTCAAGAGATTTATTTGCAATGGTGAAGTCGGCTGTAATAGGACCCATTGAAATTTCTGGTCATGCTTGGGTAGAGTAGGGGATTGGACTCTACCCAGGCTTAAGAGGGGATATAATAGCACATTCTAGTTTTCAAGAAAAGGCCCACAATAGAGAATTGTTGCTTCTGGAGGGGAGTCTCATTTCCAAAATTATTTGGACAATATCACCCAATTCAGTATAAAGAATTGCTTTTGGAGGCACAACAGGTGTTGAATTCTTTTATTCACCAAAATACCCAAAAATCTATTGCTTATTCTCCGAGGACAAGCAGGCTGCTTGTTCTCACTGATGGGTGACGTCCACGGCAGCCCCTCCAATCGGAAACTTCACTAGCAAAGGCCTTTGCTAGTCCTAGCGCGCTCATGCGCACCGCGCATGCGCGGCCGTCTTCCCGCCCGAAGCGGCTCGTGTTCGTCAGTCTTCTTTTGTCCGCGCTCGGTACGGTCGTGTTTTCGCCGTGTCGTGCCCCGCAAAGTCGACCTCGCGCGTTCTCTTCGTGTTAAAAAAAAAAAAAAATCATTCTGTGTGTGGAAAGGGACTCTTCGGTCTCTTTTCCCCCGATATTTCCAGCTTTTTCGCCCCGGTAAGTTTTCTTTCGTCGTCGGGGTAGGCCGCTTTTAGGCCTCGGGTCGAAGTTTTCTTCCCCATGTTTTTGTGGTGCCTTTTCCGCCATTTCGACTTTTGATCTCGCCGGCGTGATTTTTCCGCCCATGACATCGAAGTCTCCCAGCGGCTTCAAGAAGTGCACCCAGTGCGCCCGGGTCATCTCGCTCACTGACAGGCACGCGTCGTGTCTTCAGTGCTTGGGGGCTGGGCACCGCCCGCAGGCCTGTAGTCTGTGTTCCCTTTTGCAAAAGCGGACTCAGGTAGCGAGATTGGCCCAGTGGAACGTTTTGTTCTCGGGCTCTTCGTCGACATCGGCACCGGGGGTATCGAGTGCATCGACGTCTTCAGCGTCCAGACCTTCATCCTCGGCCGCCAGTGCATCGAGGCATCGGCGCTGAGACATCGGACAGCTGCGTCGACTTCGGTGGTACCGGGACCTCGTCTGCTGATGTCGTCGGACGGTGGTGCTTCGTCTGGAGTGCAGGTGAGGGCTGTCCATTCCCCTGCTGGTGGCGGTGAGCCTTCGGGTGGGTCTCCCCCTACCCTGAGGGCTCCTGCGGTACAGCCCCCCCGAGACTGACCTCCTTCGGCCTCGGCCCCGAGGAAGCGACGGCTGGATTCTACGTCCTCCTCGTCGGTGCCGGGAAGCTCCGGTGACATGCTTCGTTCCAAGAAGTCGAAGAAGCATCGTCATCGGTCTCCTTCCCGTGTCGGCACCGAGAGCTCTGGGTCGCCGAGGGAGTCGGCACCCAGTAGGCATCGGCACCGAGAGGACCGCTCACCCTCTGTTCAGGAGGTGTCGATGCGCTCCACTCTGGACAGCCCGGAACAGCCTCCACGCCCGGAACAGGTTCTGACGTCGACGCCTGCATCGACCTCCATGCCTTTCTCTGCAGCCGCTCTGAACGAGAGCCTCCGGGCCGTTCTCCCAGAGATTCTGGGAGAGCTGTTGCGCCCTACCCCTCCGGTACCGGCGGTGCTTGCGCCACCGGTACCGTCGAGCGTGGCGCCGGCTGGTCCATCGCCCGGGGTGAGGTCTCCGGCGTCGGTGCCGCGTGCGGTACCGGCTGCCGTCGCCTCCCAGGAGGGCTCCCCGACTAGGTCCGTGAACTTGTGTCTGACACCGAGGGTGAGGCCTCGTGGGAAGAGGAAGAAGACACCAGATATTTCTCTGACGAGGAGTCTGAGGGTCTTCCTTCTGATCCCACTCCCTCTCCTGAGAGACAGCTTTCTCCCCCCGAGAGTCTGTCTTTCGCTTCCTTTGTCCGGGAGATGTCTACGGCCATCCCCTTCCCGGTGGTTGTGGAGGACGAGCCCAGGGCTGAAATGTTTGAGCTCCTGGACTATCCTTCTCCACCTAAGGAAGCGTCCACTGTACCCATGCACCATGTCCTAAAAAAGACATTGCTGGCGAACTGGACCAAGCCTCTAACTAATCCCCACATTCCCAAGAAGATCGAGTCCCAGTACCGGATCCATGGGGACCCAGAGCTGATGCGCACACAGTTGCCTCATGACTCTGGAGTTGTGGATTTGGCCCTAAAGAAGGCTAAGAGTTCTAGGGAGCATGCTTCGGCGCCCCCGGGCAAGGACTCTAGAACCTTAGACTCCTTTGGGAGGAAGGCCTACCATTCCTCTATGCTCGTGGCCAAAATTCAGTCCTACCAGCTCTACACGAGCATACACATGCGGAACAATGTGCGGCAGTTGGCGGGCTTGGTTGATGCGCTCCCCCCTGAGCAAGCCAAGCCTTTTCAGGAGGTGGTCAGGCAGCTGAAGGCGTGCAGAAAATTCCTGGCCAGAGGGGTGTATGACACCTTTGATGTTGCGTCCAGGGCCGCTGCTCAAGGTGTGGTGATGCGCAGACTCTCATGGCTGCGTGCCTCCGACCTGGAGAATAGAATCCAGCAGCGGATTGCGGACTCGCCTTGCTGTGCGGATAATATTTTTGGAGAGAAAGTCGAACAGGTGGTAGAGCAGCTCCACCAGCGGGACACCGCATTCGACAAGTTCTCCCGCCGGCAGCCTTCAGCATCTACCTCTACAGGTAGAAGATTTTTCGGGGGAAGGAAGACTGTTCCCTACTCTTCTGGCAAGCGTAGGTACAATCCTCCTTCTCGACAGCCTGCGGCCCAGGCTAAGCCCCAGCGCGCTCGCTCTCGTCAGCAGCGTGCGCCTCAGCAAGGCCCATCGGCTCCCCAGCAAAAGCAAGGGACGAGCTTTTGACTGGCTCCAGCAGAGCATAGCCGACATCCAAGTATCAGTGCCGGGCGACCTACCAGTCGGGGGGAGGTTAAAAGCTTTCACCAAAGGTGGCCTCTCATAACCTCCGATCAGTGGGTTCTTCAAATAGTCCGGCACGGGTACACCCTCAATTTGGCTTCAAAACCTCCAAATTGTCCACCGGGAGCTCAATCCTACAGCTTCCAGCACAAGCAGGTACTTGCAGAGGAACTCTCCGCCCTTCTCAGCGCCAATGCGGTCGAGCCCGTGCCATCCGGGCAGGAAGGGCTGGGAATCTATTCCAGGTACTTCCTTGTGGAAAAGAAAACAGGGGGGATGCGTCCCATCCTAGACCTAAGGGCCCTGAACAAATATCTGGTCAAAGAAAAGTTCAGGATGCTTTCCCTGGGCACCCTTCTACCCATGATTCAGCAAAACGATTGGCTATGCTCTCTGGACTTGAAGGACGCCTATACGCACATCCCGATACTGCCAGCTCACAGACAGTATCTGCGATTTCAGCTGGGCACACGTCACTTCCAGTACTGTGTGCTACCCTTTGGGCTCGCCTCTGCGCCCAGAGTGTTCACGAAGTGCTTGGCTGTAGTAGCAGCGGCACTTCGCAGACTGGGGGTACACGTGTTCCCATATCTCGACGATTGGCTGGTGAAGAACACGTCCGAGGCAGGAGCCCTGCAGTCCATGCAGATGACTATTCGCCTCCTGGAGCTACTGGGGTTTGTGATAAATTATCCAAAGTCCCATCTTCTCCCAGTGCAGAGACTCGAATTCATAGGAGCTCTGCTGGATTCTCGGACGGCTCGCGCCTATCTCCCAGAGACGAGAGCCAACAACTTGTTGTCCTTCGTCTCGCGGGTGCAAGCGTCCCAGCAGATCACAGCTCGGCAGATGTTGAGATTGCTGGGCCACATGGCCTCCACAGTTCATGTGACTCCCATGGCCCGCCTTCACATGCGATCTGCTCAATGGACCCTAGCTTCCCAGTGGTTTCAGGCTGCTGGGGATCTAGAAGACGTGATCCACCTGTCCACGAGTTTTCTCGAATCCCTGTATTGGTGGACGATTTGGTCCAATCTGACTCTGGGACGTCCCTTCCAAATTCCTCAGCCACAAAAAGTGCTGACCACGGATGCAGCATGCAGGTCCCTGGAGTAGTTTAGTAGTAAGTACAGTGCACTTCAGACAGGTGGACCCAGGCTCCTACCTCCCCCAACCTGTTACTCTTGTGGAGGAAACAGAGCCCTCCAAAACTCAACAGAAACCCACTACCCACATATAGGTGCCCCCTTCACCCGTAAGGGCTATGATAGTGGTGTACAGTTGGGGGTAGTGGGCTTTGGGGGGCTTAGCACACAAGGTAAAGGAGCAATGGTCAGGTGTGTACCTGGGAGCAGTTTATGAAATCCACTGCAGTGCCCCCTAGAGTGCCCTATTGCTGTCCTTGGATATCAGGGTGACCAGTCTACTAAAAATGCTGGCTCCTCCTACATCCCAGTGGCTTGATTTTGTGCATTTTGCACTTGCACATTTTTTTTTCCGAAAATGCCCCCCCCCCTCCCCCCACAAAAAAAGCGTCCAAATCACAAAACTTCCGTAGTATTTTCAAAAACAAAAGATAGACGTTTTTCTTTTTTGAAAACGACATTTTTTTCCTGTCCAGAATTTGGATGTTTTGTGTAAAACGTCCAAATTCAGATTTAGACGTTCTGTCGAAAAGGCCCCTCTGTGTGACATGGAATATCTTTTTATATGTGTTTGGTTATTTTTCTTGTAAACTTCTTTGATGTGTATCATGAAAAGGTGATAAATTGTAGAAGAAAAAATGAATGTAGATAAAGAACATTATATCATGTTTTCCTATTCATCCCAAAGTGAGGGCGTATCCCTAATTTTCAAGTGAAACTCCGTGAAGGGTCTGCAGAGCACCACAAGAAACTTAAAAATTAGAATTACAGTATATAAGAAACAGAGGGATCGATTTTCAGGTGGTGGTCAGCATTTTGCTGATTGCTGTCAATGTTATACCTGGAAATTCAGTGCTGGACCATGTCCGGTCTCCAGCATTGAATTTCCGGGCCTAAACCATAGCCAGTTAAGTGTGATATTCAGTAGGACTGACTTTTATTCAGTGACCTTAGCCAGTTAAGTGCTGAATATTAGCTCTTAATTGGCCAACTGCCATCTGCGCTCCCGCAACATCCCCAAAATAGCCATTTTTGCTTTAGGCACTCACAGCTTCATATCAAAAATTATAAAACAGAATTTACTTGTCTGTTTTCTTTTGAGGCAGAAGGAGATCTTGCAGCGTGTCCTGCTTTACATCAAGCACCTGCAGAGGAGCATTGATGCTGCCAAGTCTGTGCTTCGGTTCCAGCATGTAGATCATGAAGGTAACGTAGTAAATGACAATAGATAATGGCAAGATGGTTCATCTAGTCTACCCAGTTTAGATTATATCCAGTGGTGTGCTGGTAAATTTTTGACAACAGGCTCTCTCCCCGGTCAACCTCTGGGCTTCTCCCCCCAAATTGCAGAACTGGCTATACCCGGGGAGAGAGCCTTGGGGGGGGGGGGGGGTGTAATGCATTACTCTCTCCGCGAAATTTTTTTTCTAATGCTCCAAGGTTCCAGTCTAATTCATGTGGAATAAAATGCCATAAATAAGTAAGTAAATAGATAGAAACTCAGAACGTTGAGCACCTGATTCCCATAACATGATGTCTGTTTTAGAAGCCCTTTTCCAGGAGAAAAAAAAAGTCTGCACCAATAACAGGGTTAGCGGTTAGGTATCCCTGTAAACAGCCCCTCCAAATGACAACTGATCACATAAGTACATAAGTAATGCCATACTGGGAAAAGACCAAGGGTCCATCGAGCTCAGCATCTTGTCCACGACAGCGGCCAATCCAGGCCAAGGGCAACTGGCAGGCTTCCCAAACGTACAAACATTCTATACATGTTATTCCTGGGATTTTGGATTTTTCCAAGTCCGTTTAGTAGCGGTTTATGGACTTGTCCTTTAGGAAACCATCCAACCCCTTTTTAAACTCTGCTAAGCTAACTGCCTTCACCACATTTTCTGGCAATGAATTCCAGAGTTTAATTACACGTTGGGTGAAGAAAAATTTTCTCTGATTTGTTTTAAATTTACTACACTGTAGTTTAATCGCAAGCCCCCTAGTGGTAGTATTTTTGGAAAGTGTGAACAGACGCTTCACATCCACCTGTTCCACTCCACTCATTATTTTATATACCTCTATCATGTCTCCCCTCAGCTGTCTCTTCTCCAAGCTGAATAGCCCTAGCCTCCTTAGTCTTTCTTCATAGCGAAGTTGTCCCATCCCCGCTATCATTTTAGTCGCCCTTCGCTGCACCTTTTCCAATTCTACTACATCTTTCTTGAGATGCGGCGACCAGAATTGAACACAATACTCAAGGTGCGGTCGCACCATGGAGCGATACAACGGCATTATAACATCCTCACACTTGTTTTCCATACCTTTCTTAATAATACCCAACATTCTATTCGCTTTCCTAGCCGCAGCAGCACACTGAGCAGAAGGTTTCAGCGTGTTATCGACGACACCCAGATCCCTTTCTTGGTCCATAACTCCTAACGTGGAACCTTGCATGACGTAGCTATAATTCGGGTTCTTTTTTCCCACATGCATCACCTTGCACTTGCTCACATTAAACGTCATCTGCCATTTAGCCGCCCAGTCTCCCAGTCTCGTAAGGTCCTCTTGTAATTTTTCACAATCCTGTCGCGAGTTAACGACTTTGAATAACTTTGTGTCATCAGCAAATTTAATTACCTCCCTAGTTACTCCCATCTCTAAATCATTTATAAATATATTAAAAAGCAGTGGTCCTAGCACAGACCCCTGAGGAACCCCACTAACTACCCTTCTCCATTGTGAATACTGCCCATTTAACCCCACTCTCTGTTTCCTATCCTTCAACCAGTTTTTAATCCACAATAGGACATTTCCTCCTATCCCATGACCCTCCAATTTCCTCTGTAGCCTTTCATGAGGTACCTTGTCAAACGCCTTTTGAAAATCCAGATACACAATATCAACCGGCTCCCCTTTGTCCACATGTTTGTTTACTCCTTCAAAGAATTGAAGTAAATTGGTCAGGCAAGATTTCCCCACACAAAAGCCGTGCTGACTCGGTCTCAGTAATCCATGTCCTCGGATGTGCTCTGTAATTTTGTTTTTAATAATAGCCTCTACCATTTTCCCCGGCACCGACGTCAGACTCACCGGTCTATAATTTCCCGGATCTCCCCTGGAGCCTTTTTAAAAAATGGGCGTTACATTGGCCACCCTCCAATCTTCCGGTACCACGCTCGATTTTAAGGATAACTGTTTCAGTGAGAAATCTTACTTGTGTGTGTGTGTGTGTTAGTTTGCAAAACAGATGAAAGATAGAGAATAAGTTGAAACAAAGACAGAAACAGTTTTGTTAAAGAAATAGTCTCTTTAATCTTACCCAAATCAGGCTTTAATCAGGTACATTCAGCAGACAGAGCAGACAGATTCTGGGTTCAACCGGCCAGAGCCCTGCTCCCTCAGATGCGTTTGGGAAAACATTCCAACGATCGCTCAGATACACCCTGCTTTTATACAATTTGGTCCCCATACAAGTCTATGAAGAGGGACTTTTTTTTTCCTAATCTTGCTTCATACCGGAATTATGCTCAACTGCAGATCAGGTGCCCACCTGCCCCTCCTCTCAAAGATTGCTTAATAGTGCCAATTTCGACACTTTCACTTCCTCTTTTCTTATCCTAAGAGAGAGATCTGTGTCTTTTATATCTTGTGATACTGGGAGCCATTTTATAAAGACTATCTCCATCTTAAGAACCAAACTTTTCACCATTTTTGTCATTAATTTCCCCATCTTGTGTTACACTCAATTTGAAAGTTGTACCAGGTTTCCTTAAGACTCACCAAGCAGTCCTGCTCTTGCAGGTTCTTTGCTATAAGGCCATCAGCTAGTTATTAGGCCTAGCTAGTGCTTTTCAGCTGATTTGAGCTATGTAGCTTGGCCCACCACCATTCCAGTGGATAGGTCTCAAGCTAGAACACATATTAACAATTACTAGATACCACATTGTTTACCACAAACAACACAGACACCCCATCTGCAGACAAACTTGCTAAATACTTCAATGAGAAAATAATAAACCTACGCAACACGTTACCAAAGAAATCCACTGACATCGAAAAATTCATTGACTGTCTGGATCCAACCCTCGGTGAATACCCAGCAGACCAAATCTAGACAAACTTCGCTCTACTTACCGATGAAATCGTCAGTCAAGCAATTAACAGGTTCACCAAGACCCACTGTAAACTGGACACATGCCCCAACTACCTAATAAAATCTGCCCCTCAACGCTTTATAGCAGACCAACACTACACCTAAACTACATGCTACAACATGGACTCTTTCCTAAGGACAAAGGCAACATACTACTCACCCCAATACCCAAAGATACAAAGAAAAAAGCAAATGAAATCACCAACTACCGCCTGGTAGCATCTATCCCTCTGGTAGTCAAACTGATGGAAAGCATGGAAACCAAACAACTTACCGACTACTTAAACAAATTCTCAATATTACATGAATCACAATCAGGATTTCGCTCCAACCACAGCACCGAAACAGTACTCATTACCCTCCTAACCAAATTCAAGAGAGAAATTACAACTGGCAAAAGAATACTTCTCCTACAATTCGACATGTGAAGTGCGTTCGACATGGTAAACCATAAAATACTACTAAACATCCTAGAGTACTTCGGGATCGGTGGAAATGTACTTAGTTGGATCAAGGGATTCCTAACCACAAGAACATACCAAGTGATGTCAAATTCGAACATATCATCACCATGGAAACCAGATTCTCCGAGGACAAGCAGGCTGTATTATACTCACAACTGGGTTGTCATTCGGGGAACAAATTGCAGAGCAAAATAAATAAACTTCTAGAACACTGCGTCTTGTGGGCTGAACCGTGCTTTTCCTCAGTTTTCTTTGATCCGCGTTTGGGGTGACACAATTTTTTCTTTGCTCTATTCGGCTCAGGAAACCCTTTCTTCACAATTACCGCTTCCCCTTTGCTCTCTTTCAACTTTGTGTTGGAGGTTTTTGTTTGTCAAAAAAAAAGATTTCCTTATTTTTCTTAGATTTTCTTCACCTTTCCAAGTTTCCTTCTTTTTTCGTTGTTTTTTTTTTTGTCTTTATTGATATCAACATGAGATATTGCCACACAATTCCCAATAGTATCTCATACCTCACAACATATACTGGCGCTTAGTACACATGTCAACATTAACCTGTGATACATTAATATAACTCCATCTCAAATTGATTTTTTCTCCTTATGCAACATACCACATACAATCCCCCCCACCCATCTCTTAGCACATTTGTATACCAATCTTATCCCTACTTAATTCCCATATATATATTCCCACTCTCTCCCGTCTTCCTTTCACTCTTGCTCACTCACCCTTCCCCCTCTACATTCCGTTTCCCTCCCTCCCCCCCCCCCCCCCCCCCCAGCTTCTATTCATTAAGGTCTTTATTTCTCATCTCCTCAAGGAATCTGTTCCAGTAATTTGCATACTGTCTATTAGATAAATTTAGAGATCGCTTATGTAATGAAAACTCATATTGGGCAAGTTCTGTTATTCTTGTCACCCAGCTTGTGAATGGGACCTCCTCCTCTGAGATCCAAAATTGTAGTATGGTCTTTTTCACTGCCAGCATTGACAAATACAAAAATCTCCTCTGAGCATGGTTCAACCCCTGTGCGATTAGTTCTGACCGATCTCCCAGCAGCAGGGCCGCATATGACCACTCTACATTCTTTTGCACCACTTTATTAAGCCTGCCTAATACCCTATTCCACAATGTCAGTCTTGGGCATTCTAAAAATGAGTGCACAAATGTGCCCCTCCCCGCATGACACCTCTGACACTGATCAGTTTCCCACAACTTCATTTCTTTCCCTCGTAATATACGCTCTGTGGAGTATTTTATATTGAGATTCCTGCCATTCTGCTGATTTAACCATATCAGTTAGTGTGACATACAGAAGATCAAATTGTGATTGAGTATAATGTGTGCCCAAATCTGCATTCCATTTTGTGGCTATGCTAGTCGCTCCTTTTTGCAGTATAATCTTTTTTACCATTTTATTCCAGTTGGATAGTCTATTCCCAAGAGGTGGCATGTTCAGCACCTTTTCATCCAGACTCCCATATGTCCCTGCCTCCCTGTATTGCATCCTTTTTTGTTGCTAGTAGTGTCTAACCTGCATGTAATTTAGCATTTGGATATTGGGAATCTGCCATTTCTCCCTAACTTGAGAGAACGACATGAAAGTATCATCCCCCCCCCCGAGGAGCATGTGGCCTATAGCGCTGCATCCTATTTTTTGCCCATTGTTTAAATACTGATGGTCCCATGCCCGCTGGAAAATCCACCAAGCCGACCATTTTCATAAATGGGGAGGCATATGGGTTTCGTGCCTGCTTAATCCGCCACCAATTCCATGCTGTGCGCAATGGCCTCAGAAATGTAAACTGCCAATTTAGCTTTGTCCCCAAGCCTGGTGTCGTATGTAACAAGTTTATAAATGTGTATGGGGAACACCACCCCTCCCACCAGTTTTTTGGTGTAAACTGCGATTGGCCCATAAGCCCTTCATATATTATTCTCATTAGTGCTGCTACATTATACAATCTTATATCCAGCAGGTTAAGTCCCCCCTGTTCCTTGCTTTTGATTAATGTGTTATGAGCTATTCGGGACCTTTTTTGGCGCCATATGAATGAGCGCAGTATAGATCTAAATTGCCTCTCGTCCCTTTGTGTAATCCAAATAGGCATTGTTTGTATGGGGTACAATAACTTCGGTAGCAATACCATCTTGGCTAAGGCCACCCTGCCCAATAGGGATATAGGGAGATCCTTCCACCTAGTACATATTTGCTTTATTTTGTCTATTTGATTTAGTATGTTTCTTTTATACATCACCTCCGCGTTAGTACTTAAATAAATCCCTAAATACCTCATTGGATTTGTGACTGGTGGTATTGGCAATGCTGCAAACTCTGGTCCATTTTGTTTACCAGAAAGCGGTAGTAACTCTGACTTCGTACAGTTTACTTTTAATCCAGATATAACCCCAAATTCTTTAACTATATGTAGTGCTCTCTCTAAATGTGCTGGTGCGTTTGCCATCTATAACAGAATGTCATCCGCAAATAAATTAATGCAAATTTCTTTTCCTCCTACCTTTAGCCCCTCAAGCTGGGTACCCTTGACGTATCTTAATCACTAGCGGTTCTATTGCCAGTAGAAATAACAGGGGTGACATAGGGCACCCCTGTCTAGTACCCCTCTGGAGAATAAAACTCTGTCAGATTATTGTTTACTAAGAGTCTTGCCTGAGGTGCCGTGTACATTACCCGTATCCACTCTAGGAATCTGCCCTGTAATCCATACTGTTCCATGACTCAGAACAGGTATTGCCAGGATATACTGTCAAATGCCTTCTCCATATCCAATCCTATGATAGCTTCTTTCCCTCCCTTCCCGCTATAAGTATGAATTGCAGCCAGGGCTCGTGTGAGATTCATCGAGGCATACCTGCCCAGTATGAATCCCACTTGGTCCTCATGAATCACACTCGGCAGAAAGGCATTCATTCTCTTGGCTAAGATATTGGCTAATAGTTTTGCATCCTGGTTAAGTAAAGATATGGGCCGATACGACCCCACCTGCTCTGGGTCTTTTCCGGGTTTAGGTAACAGTATGATATGTGCTATATTTTGGTGCATGCCCCCTCCCCGCTGGGTCAAACCATTGAACATGTTGGTCATCGGTCCGGCCACTATGTCCGACAGAATTTTATAGTATTCTGGCACATACCCATCCGGGCACGGGGCTTTTGTCAGCTTAAGCCTCTTTATAACTTGTCTCACTTCTTGCACTTCGATAGGCCTACTCATACTGTTTACCTGTTCCTGAGTAAATTTGGGGAGCATCACATCCCTAAAAAAAAACTATCCCTATGCTCTGGATCTAATTCCCTTTCACCATACAGTGATTTATAATACTGAACAAATTGCTGTTGTATTTGCTGTTCCTGAGTATATTTACGTCCCTTACTATCCGTAATGGATGTGATGACCTGCCTTTTTTATATGGTTTCACCAAATTTGCCATTATCTTCCCAGCTTTACTGCCCCACTTAGTTTGAATCTTTGATAGTAAATATCTTTCTCAGCCCTGCTTGTGAGCAAATTGTCAATTTGTGTCCGCAGCCCCCCTAATCTTTCTTTTATTGACTTGTCTCTATTTGCCACATGCTGTCGTCTCAGGAGCTGGTATTCCTGTGATAAACTAAATAAGTCAGCCTCTGTTCTTCTCTTTCTTGATGCTGTGTAAGCTAATATATGCCCTCTCAGCACTGCTTTTGATGCTTCCCACAGCGTGACTGCATCCACATCAGGTGTCATATTTATAAGCCTGATACTCCAACCATTTCTCTCTAAGGTATGTTTGAAAAACTGTGTCTGTATACAGTGCTGGGGAAAACTTCCACACCCTCTCTGTTCCCTCCGCCGTGTACACTATATCTAGAGAGATTGCCGAGTGGTCTGACAATACATTATCTAGTATGTTCACCTCTTTTGCTACTGAAAATAGCGACTGTGATATAAGAAAATAGTCTAGCCTTGAATATGTGTTGTGTGGGTTAGAGTAAAATGTGTATTCATAGTCATTGTTTGTGCATTTTGTGCCACGCCTCCAGAGTCTAATCACAGCTGGGCACTACTCACACAAATGCAATCCCCTCGACCACGGCACCTTAAAAGAACCAGACAACTGGTAGCACTATTTAGACTGCAACAAAGACAAAAAGAGACCAAGGAAGCACTTCCTGGGGTTAACACAGGTTTATTTAATTATCCAGAGATTAGGATAAAAAAAAATAAGAAAATATTCAAGTATAGTCTAGTATAGAAAAGAGGAGAAAAAACATGAAAGGACAATGGAAATGATCAGGTCAGGCTCTCCATCCCCTGGCATGGGGCAGAGTGCACTAGACACTGACCAACTTCTTATCTGGCAAAGACATAATATATAGAACTTTCTTTCCCTTACAGTACAAAAGAGCAAGAGAGAGGGGAGGGGCTTCCCTCACCTCAATTAGTATCCCACAATCAGTCAGGATCTCCCGGCAATAAAGAAATACATAGCATCTGTTTTGAGGAAAACATGTGGTCTGTTTGTCCATCTTTACAGCTTTTCTCAAACAAGGATATATTTCTCAGAACCTATGATCTAACTACTGCTTCCTTATAGAGGAAGGTGTTATTTCTTTCTTGCCAGTTTATGTCATGTTGTCTGGGGGCTCGTCCGGGATACAACATCATGTGGATGTAATAAACGCCACACATCCACTGTTCCCAACTGGTTTAGCACAAAGTTTACCCCTCTATGTTCCCAGCCTCTGGTTTTTGACTTTGCAGGTTTGCAATCGATGGATGGGTCTGCACACATATTAATGTCCCCACCTATCACTAACTGGTATTCTGTCTGTACACTCAGCTTGGCCACCACCTCTGTAAAACATTTATGGCAATAAATATTAGGACCGTACACATTACAAAGGCCTAGTTTTCTTCCCCACAATTCTCCCAGTACTATAACGTATCTGCCCTCTTTATCCCTCAAGATTCTGTGTACGTGGAGTGGGAGCTTCTTATGTATTAAAATGGCTACTCCTCTCTGCCGACTGTTGAAGGCAGAGCTCACCACCTCACCCACCCAGTCTCTCTTCAACTTTTCATGTTCTGCTTGGGACAAATGGGTCTCTTGTAGATAGGCTACATCCACCCTTTGCTTTTTTAACCATGATAGTATTTTTGTTCTTTTAATCGGGGAATGTATGCCATCCACATTCATAGATATGAGTTTCAAATTAACCATGGTCAGATTCCCAGACCAACTCGCTCAGGTCACTCACATTCTGAGCTCCACAGGCCTCCTAGCTGGGCCCACCAAGCTCTAGCTCTCTCCGCACACAATCCCATATCACAGTCTCGTGTTCCTTGAGGCCCATCAGCGTCTCTCCCCCCCTCGGTTCCCTTATCGAACTCTCCCCCTTCTATACCCCTTCGCTGTCGTCACCCCTACTCATTCGCTTCTTGCATACTCACAGACATTCCTCTCCCTCCCTTCGTGCCCTCCCCCTCCCACCCGATATACCCATTCCCCCCATTTATCTTCTCTTCCACCATCCGCCACTTCTCCCAACTCAAACAGCAAAATGAAACATTACCCGCCCCCCTCCCACTCAGCTTTCGTACCCCCCCATCATCAAAACTTCCCCCCTTTTATTTAGCCCCTTTGTCCTTAACTTAATAAGTCCAATTCCCGCGGACCGTGCATTTCCCTTCACCTCTTCCATCCGCTCTCTGTCCGCTCTCTCCTTCAGTGTCTTGGAGACGCTACCTCTCTCATTGGTAAGTAAACAAAAGGTCTCCGCGGTTCCATCCTCTCTCTGGGTGTATGTCTCTGTTATAAACTGCATACCCGAAGGTTGCCATTAGATAGCTCTTTCCCTCGATTCTTGTCTGTTGATCTTGTTCAAGAATGCCTGAGCTTCTGCCACCTCCGTAAATACCGTCGTTTTCCCTTCATGCCATACTCTCAATTTGGCGGGAAATGCAAGCGAGAATCTGATGCCTTTTTTATACAGCGATGTACAGGCTGGGGCCATTGCTCTCCGCTGTAGTGCTACAGCTGTTGAATAATCATTAAAGAGCAAGATTTTCTGGCCTTCATACTCCAGTGCCTCCTTCCTTGCTCGGAAGGCCTTTAACAGCGCTTCCTTTCCCAGCCAGTTAACATAGTGCGCTATGGCTGTGCGCGGTTTTACTTCCCCTTCTCTCCGTGCTCCAATCCGATGCGCCAGATATCAGATCTCCCCTCCGTGCCCAGCTGCTGCGGGAGCCAAGTACTAAAAAATTTATACAGCTCTTGTTCTTGGACAGTTTCTGGGAGCCCAATCACCCCCAGATTATTGCGGCGATTTCTATTTTCTTGTTCATCTACTCACTCTCTTAAGGCCGCCGCTTCTTTCTGCAGAACCTCGGTGAGCTGTGTTTGCAAATTTGAACTGCATGCGTATTTCTCAGCATTCCTTGTTCTGTGGAAGGCTGCGTTTTGATGTGTTTTTTGGGGGTGGGGGTGGGGAGGAAGTTCCTTTAAGCACTTGGGTACCTGCCTGTGAAGTCGTTAATGTGTGTTGTGGATAGCTGTGTGTTTGCTTGTGGTTGGGGGGAGTATGTCTTTGGAACGTCCTGTAAGCACTTGGGAACCTGCCTGCTTGCTGTTTTTATCTCCATTTGTATTTGTCTGGTTTTCTGGTTGTGTGGAAGTGTGCGTTTAGATTTTGGTTGGGTTGGGGGGGGGGGGGCGAGGGGGTGCAAACGTCGAGTCAGTGGTTAGTTTTGTGTGGGTGGTCGTTTCTTAGGGTGGCTGCACATACCGGGAGCAGGAGCATGGGCATCCAAATAGTTTTGTCCTTCCAGCGACGTTCCTCATTTCTTTGTGCTGCACAGAAAGTGACTCGTTGTGCTGCTGAGTCTCCTCGGAAGAAAATAAAAACGTCAGTGTGCTCGGTTTTGAGTGTATGGGAATGACGGCTGTGTTGGGGAGTGGAAACAGAGATTAACCAATGGGCTTCCTTGCTCGTGTGTAGTAATCGTCGTGCACCATGGCTGGAGTCGGAGAGGAGAGGGAGGGCGGTGGAACGGTGAGCGAGCGGCTGCGGGAGGGTGGGTGAGGGGAACTGTGGGCGGGGGGACGGGGTCCAGAGCCGATTTTGGTTGGTTTTGAGTGTATGGGAATGACGGCTGCATTGGGGAGTGGAAACAGAGATTACCCAATGACAATCCGATTTGATGAGTGTCATTGCTCCGCCCTCAACGTCATCATTTTGTGACGCGGGGGTGGGGCAGACACTCATGCAACTACAAATTTAGAACGTTGGAGGTGCCTTTTTTATATAGAGATATTTATGGTTATTTATATACATATTTTTCGTTTGTCATCTTAAAGAATGTAGGTGGGTGTCTTGTTTTATGTTCAACATTTTTTGCCTATAATAATTTTTATGTTTCAACTGTTTTTTATTATGAAAGAAATCAACATATCCACATCTTATAGACATTATAGAACTAATACAAGTATTTTTTTGTTCCTCCATTATCTTGTAACAGCATAATAAAACAATAATTATCTTACACAAGGATAGTGTGTTTCTTTTTCTTTCTCTGTGTGTTTCATTAATTTGTATTATCCATGAATTCAACAGAACATTGCATTATTGTCAACATCTAACATAACCAAATATTGTGCCACCTTCATTATCCGATATTAGTACAACAAATCCATTATTAGTTCCCACCATAGTATAATGTTGCATTCTTCCATCCTTATACCTACTATTTCCCTTTCCCCCTTCCCACCCTCCCTGCCCTCTTATTCTTCATGGTTCCCCCTGTAACCTATAAAATTCCCCATACTTTCCAGTATCGCATAAAGTCCACTCATAAGGTATTAATAATCAGACTTCGCCCTTTCTGCATCATTTTTTCCAAGTAGCATCCCCAGATTTTAAGAAATCTCGTTTTTCTTTTATCATTTCCTTTAGCCTCTTTTGCTTCCCAAACCAACAATTGATGTACCTGATTACGCCAATGCCAGAAATTTGGCGGGTTGTGTGTAGTCCAGTGCTGCATAATACATTTCCTTGCTATCAAACATAATTTGCGCTTTAGCAATACTTTATCTGCATTTAAACTCGATTGTACCTCCTTCATATCCAATATGAGATGTAATGGATTCATATCTACTCTACTACATAACATACCTGTAAGATAGTTAGTTATTTGTCTCCAATATCGTTGTATTAATACACATTTCCACATCGCATGATAAATGGAGTTCTCGGCATTATGACATTTTACACAAAGAGCTGTTTCTATAACTATAATAATTTTTAATAAATGATATTAATATGTTGATGATTCACAAATATGTTCATTAATATTATCTTTAGTGTTAATTTATTGATGTGGGGATATTAACATCTGTATTATGTCGTCTCTATGTATAATAATGCCATTTTTGTTATTGAGTATGTATATCATCTATTTTCATATTTTTTATATACATGGGTATTAATACACTGTTTTTTAGTAACATAATATATTTCTTAAAATAGTTTTTAAATATTTTGCCAGTTTACATATTTTGTCAGTCTATATATAATCTTTATTATTATTTTAACTGTTTTTTAAATGTTATGCTATTTGCTTTATAGCCCCTGAAGCAGCCCTGTTGGGCGAAACACGGCCAGTGTCGGGCTGATTTGTTTATTTGGTTGTCATTCAATAAACTATTTTCTTTGATCTGCTTTTTTTGTCCTTCCATCTTGGAGTTTGCAGATCGTTTGCCTTGCTGTTTTCTTGGTCCGGTTCAGAAATTGGAGTTCATTGGAGCTCTGTTGGACACACGGACATCTCAAGCTTATCTCCCCCAGGCAAGGGCAGACAATCTGCTGGCCCTAGTGTCCTTGGCTCGAGCGTCTAAACAGATCACAGCTCGGCAGATGTTGAGACTTTTCAGGCACATGGCTTCCACAGTTCATGTGACTCCCATGGCACGCCTACATATGAGATCAGCTCAGTGGACCATAGCTTCCCAGTGGTGCCAGGCCACAGGGGATCTAGAGGATGTAATCCATCTCTCCACCAACTTTTACAGCTCCCTTCAGTGGTGGACCATTTGATCCATTCTGACCCTGGGACGCCCATTCCAAATTCCTCCGCTGCAGAAAGTGCTGACGACGGATGCATCCCTCCTGGGGTGCGGAGCTCGTGTAGATGGACTTCATACTCAAGGAGCTTGGTCCTTTCAGTAAAAAGATCTTCAGATCAACCTCCTGGAATTACGAGCAATCTGGAACGCTCTCAAGGCTTTCAGAGATCGGCTGTCCAACCAAATCATTCTAATTCAGACAGACAATCAGGTTGCTATGTATTACACCAACAAGCAGGGGGCACCGGTTCTCGCCTCTGTGTCAGGAAACTGCCAGATGTGGCTTTGGGCGCACCATCATGGCATGTTTCTCCAGGCTACGTATCTGGCAGTCTAGCTGACAGGTTGAGCAGGATCATGCAACCTCAGGCGTGGTCACTGAACAAGATGTTGTCCGCAAGATCTTCCGAGCGCGGGGCACCCCTTCGGTGGATCTTTTTGTCACTCAGACAAATCACAAAGTCCCTCAATTCTGTTCCATACCTCAGGCCCATGACAGACTAGAGTCAGATGCTCTTCTCCTTCATTGGGGGACAGGCCTTCTGTATGCATATCCTTCCATACGGCCTGGATGTTGAGAGCTTAGAAGTTGCCTCCTTAGGTCTTTCGGAGGGTGTTTCCCGAGTCTTGCTTGCTTCCTGGAAAGATTACACGAAAAAGTGTTACTCTTTCAAATGGAGGAGGTTTGTCGTCTGGTGTGACAGCAAGGCCCTGGTTCCTTTTTCTTGTCCTACACGGGCCCTGCTTGAATACCTTCTACACTTAGAGTCTGGTCTCAAGACCAACTCTGTAAGGGTTCATCTTAGTGCAATTAGTGCTTATCATCAACGTGTAGAAGGTCAGCCTATCTATGGACAGCCTTTAGTGATTCGTTTCATGAGAGGTTTGCTTTTGTTAAAGCCCCCAGTCAAACCTCCACCAGTGTCATGGGATCTCAACGTCGTTCTCACCCAGCTGATGAAAGCTCCTTTTGAGCCCCTGAATTCCTGCCATCTGAAGTACTTGACCTGGAAGGTCATTTTCTTGGTGGCTGTTAACTTCAGCTCGTAGAGTCAGAGAGCTCCAAGCCCTGGTAGTGCATGCACCTTATATCAAGTTTCATCATAACAGAGTAGTCCTCCGCACTCACCCTAAGTTCTTGCCGAAGGTGGTGTCGGAGTTCCATCTGAACCAGTCAATTGTCTTGCCAACATTTTTTCCCCGTCCTCATACCCACCCTGGTGAAGACAAGTTGCACACCTTGGACTGTAAGAGAGCATTGGCCTTTTACATGGAGCGGACAAAGCCCTATAGACAGTCCGCCCAGTTGTTTGTTTCTTTTGACCCTAACAGGAGGGGTCCGCCATTGGAAAACGCAGTCTTTAATTGGCTAACAGATTGCATTTCCTTCACTTAACGCCCAAGCTGGGCTGACTCTGGAGGGCCATGTCACGGCTCATAATGTTAGAACCATGGCTGCGTCAGTGGCTCACTTAAAGTCTGCCTCCATTGAAGAGATTTGCAAGGCTGAAACGTGGTCATCAGTCCACACATTCACATCTCACTACTGCCTTCAGCAGGATACCCGACGCAACAGTCGCTTTGGGCCGTCAGTGCTGCAGAATCTGTTCGGGGTTTTAGAATACAACTCCACCCTCCTAGGCCCATTTTTGTTCTGTTCCAGGCTGCGCACTCACTTGTGTTTCTTTTCAGGTCAATCTCTGTTATGTCCTCGCCGTTGCAAGCCCAGTTGACCAATGTTTCATTGTTTTGAGTGAGCCTGGGGGGCTAAGGATACCCCAGTTGTGAGTATAATACAGCCTGCTTGTCCTCGGAGAAAATGAAGATACATACCTGTAGCAGGTATTCTCCGAGGACAGCAGGCTGATTATTCTCACAAGCCCACCCTTTTTGCTTTTAATTTAATTGAGGAAGGGCATGTTTGCGTCGCGGGCAGGAAGCCGTTCGCGCATGCGCAGTGTGTTCGGCCCGCATGGCGCAGCATTCTAGAAGTTTCTTTATTTTGCTCTGCAATTTGTTCCCCGGTCTCCTGGGCCGTCGCGGATGACGACCCAGTTGTGAGAATAATCAGCCTGCTGTCCTCTGAGAATACCTGCTACAGGTATGTATCTTCATTATGTGGAGTACCCCAAGGATCACCATTATCACCGACCCTTTTCAACCTAATGATGACCCCACTTGCCAAATCCCTATCCAATCAAAGCCTTAACCCTTACATCTATGCAGATGATGTCACGATTTACATCCCGTTCAAACATGATCAAACAGAAATAAGAAATGAAATCAAACTCAGCTTGCAAATCATGAACTCATGGGCGGATACATTTCAACTAGAACTCAACACCAAAAAAACACACTGCCTCATCCTATCATCCCAATACAACATGAACAAACCCACCAATATAAACACCCCAGACTACACCCTTCCTGTTTCAGAAAGCCTGAAAATCCTCTGAGTCACAATCGACCGAAACCACACGCTAGAAAGCCAAGCGAAAACTGCAACTAAGAAAATGTTCCGATCAATGTGGAAACTCAAACGAGTAAAACCTTTCTTCCCAAGGGAAATATTCCGCAGCTTGGTGCAATCAATGGTACTAAGTCACCTAGAGTAATGTAATGCAATCTATGCCGGCTGCAAAGAACAAACCATTAAGAAACTCCAAACTGCGCAGAACACCACAGCCAGACTCATATTTGGTAAAACGAGATTCAAAAGCGCCAAACCCCTACAAGAAAAACTGCACTGGTTCCCAAAGAACGAATAGCATTCAAAATCTGTATCCTAGTAGTAGTGAGGCAGCATGGGCAGAGAAGTCATATTAAGTCATTTCAGTCCTGTAAAGTGGAAGAATGCCATCTGGTTTTAATTTGCTCAAGAAGTCTAGCTTTTGCTAGACTAAGAGGTTAGAAAGGTCAGAGAGAAGTAATTATTTACCACATCTGGATACCATTATGAGCCAGGCATATTGCAGTTTTAAAAGTAGGCTGAATGCTGTTTAAATAATTCTAGATGAGTTAGATTTTGTCTTATAAGGAATTCTGATTTCTGCTTATTTTAGAATATGTTTTATTCTGTGTAATTAATAAGTTCTATTTCTATGTAGAATATTCTTTTCAATCCAGTGTTACATCTTTGACTGACTTTTCAAGTGAAGCTTTGTCTGCAGTTTTAAGAGGTCATCATCTGGTTTGAATTATCCACAGTCCTAGCGAGTTCTGTGTAGGAAGCTAATAGGTGAAAGAGGTCAGGGAAAGTCTTGATTAATTATAGCTAAGTGAAGGACTGGTTTTCTGAAAGTAATAATAAATGTATGTGTGCCATTGAGCAAGATTGGCCCCTTGACCCCTTAATGAATGCCAGAACCCAGTTAGTATGAAGTTAGCTGGGAACCTAAGAATTTAATCATAATAAAATGCAAGAGATAGGTGCCACAATGTCTAGTGTGAGAGGCCCCAGGTCATAGGTCAGTTTAGGAAATATCAAACCTATGTAACTGATATTTTGGAGTATGTGTAAGTAATAATTAGTTCAAGGCAGGGTAATCAATCTATTCTTTACCATCTGGTGAGAAAGGGGGACTAGAGAGGTGTAGGACCCTATATAACTGATAGCAGAAGCAGCTTACTTTAGAAGAGAGACAACAGAAGAGGAGAAGGAGCTGAGACGAGAGAGAGAAGACACAGAGAGCTGAGAAAGAGAAGAAGAGACCTAGTGCTGATGTCCTACTTTGTTTGCTGGCAAATAAAGAAGACTTCTCTCTCATTCTGGTGTGTGGTGTTTGACTCCTGAAGTACCACAGATTCTGCTAACAATAGTGGTAATTCCTGCAACAGTAGTAGTAGTCCATAAAATTATTCATGGAGAGACCCCGGTATACATGGCAGACCTTATAGACTTACCAACCAGAATCACAAAAAGGACAACATGCACATACCTAAATCTTCACTACCTAAGCTGCAAAGGACTAAAATATAAATCAGCCTACGCATCCAGTTTCTCCTACATAAGCACGCAATTCTGGAATGCACTACCAAACATCATGAAAACAATGCATGACCAAACAAACTTCCGGAAATCATTAAAGACCAACTTGTTCAAAAAGGCATATCATAACGATCCAACTTCACATCAGAACCATGCAACACAACAAAACCTATACTAGAACTGGACAAAACTCAACTCTTCTCCTTGATTTACTCTGTCACTCATGAACTCTAACGCAATACCACTCTGTATTTCTCATACCAGAATTGGTGATTGCCATCACGTTACTATGTAAGCCACATTGAGCCTGCAAATAGGTGGGAAAATGTGGGATACAAATGCAACAAATAAATAAACCATTCCGGTGGGTCTTTCTTCATGTAGTGGGGCAGTTGTCTAGCAAGTAGTATGCATGTGTGTATTTTGTCTGTAATGACTTTACTGTGTTCATTTTGGGTGTTTTGAAAGAGGACCAGATTCTGTTTGCCATGGTATTGAATGTCATTGGTTTCATATTCTTGTAAGAAGCCTGTGATGGAAGCTTGTGATTTCACAATGTTTGATCTTGTGTTTGCTATTTGTATTTAAAATGTTGTGCAACGTTATCTTCAGTTTGTGGTGTTTCAGTTGATGCCAGTATCACTTGGATTTTCATTAGTTTTTTCATGAATTTGAATATCTGTTATGGGTACACATATTTGCTATAATCTGCTTTAGCTTTCTTTATGTTGTTTGTATATGTTCTTATAGCTTTTCTCTATGTGGTTTTGTTTGTCTGTTTTGTTTTTGGCCCATGCTCTTTCAAGTTTCCAACACAGTTTTTTCATGTGTAGTAGCTCATCATTAAACCATGGACATGGTTGTTTTTTTATTTCTTGTCTCATATGACAAAACTGCGAAGATGACTCAAAAGTGGGCGACGCTCCAGATAAAAGTAACTGTTTATTGGAGGATGAACCAGACTCAACACAGCTGTGTTTCGGCGTATGAGGCCTGCATCAGGAGTCTGTTTTCAAAATAACATATAAAATCAATCAATAACATAGAAAAACCATTAAAAATAACATTTCAAACAAATTGTAAGATTAGATTTTGACACAATAAAAAATGTTAATTAATGAAATTAGTATTAACACAATGGAAGGATATCTATAGATAATTTTGTTAAATTAAAAACATTTCAAACAAATAAGATTAGATTTTGATACAATAAAGAATGTTAATTAATGAAATTCAAATTTATTACAGGGGAAGGGTATCTTTAAGCAATTTGCTAAGTTAATAATATCACAAAAGAAAGATATCTAGACGGTTTGTTACACTAATATTGTTTCATTAGTAATTTACAACCCAGAACTGTACACAACTTCTTTATACAACTACATCTTAGAAACATTATCTTTAATTGATTATAATCAAACATATAAAAGGCAAGTGACCGTACTCACTTGCAAATGCGCAGTAGAGACTTCCCTCTCTGTCCCGCCCCCGCGTCAAGACGTGATGACGAGGGGAGGGGGGCGGGACAGAGAGGGAAACTGCGCGGAAATGGAGGGAGGGAATCGCTGACGTCGCTACCGCTCCCCCCCCCCAAGGTAGCCGCTACCGCCCCCCCCCCCCCCCGGAGTCGCCACCACCCCCCCTTCACCCGGCCCGGGCCCTCTCTTCGTTATTCAACTTACAGCAGCGCCAAAAACAGCAGCAAGCAGCTCAGCTTCAGCTCCCGTCGGCCTTCCTTCCCTGCCTGTGCCCCGCCCTCGCCGACGTGACGTCACACGAGGGCGAGGCACAGGCAGTGAAGGAAGGCCAACGGGAGCTGCTGCTTGCTGCTGTTTTGGCGCTGCTGTAAGTTGAATAACGAAGAGAGGGCCCGGGCCGGGTGAAGGGGGGGCGGGGGCGACTCCGGGGTGGGGGGGCAGTAGCGGCTACCTTGGGGGGGGGGGGACATGGGAGGTCTCAGAAGGAGGGGGGGCCTTGGAGCTGGGAGGGCTGGACTGAAGGGGGCCTTCCAGCTGGCTGGGAAGAAGGCACGGGGGGGGCCTTGGAACTGGGCGGGCGGGCGGGCAGGGGGCCCCTTACAGTTGTGAGGGAGAGCAGGGGGCCTTGGAACTGGGAGGGAGGGAAGGGGGCTTTGGGAGCTGGGGGGGAGGGCCTGGGGCCTTGGAACTGGGAGGGAGGGAGGGCGGGCAGGGGGCCTTGCAGCTGGGAAGGGGGGAGGACTGGAGCCTTGGAGCTGGGATGGAGGGACAGAGGGGTCCTTGGAGCTGGCAGGGAAGGAGGATGGCAGGGGGCCTTGCAGCTGCAACGGGAGGGGGGCCTTGGGAAAAAAAACATTCCAATACGCGCCCGTTTTAACGGGCTTAACGGCTAGTAAATCAAATAATATCCAATCATGTTTAAAAATATATATATTATTACCTCTTGTGTCCAATAAATACATCTACTTGTAATATTTGATGAAAAATATACAAAGAATAAAAAAAAAAGTTCTAAAAGTTTATAAAAACAGATTATGCCCAGCAGCCAAACAGAAGACTAATTCTAAAGCTTATTTTGCTAAAGATGCAAAGAGGTGTCTTGTCAATATTGATGATAATAAAATCAAAGATGAAAATTAAAAATCTCCTTGCAGAGATTTGTTTCTTCTGTTCTTCACTTTCCTCGTCTCATTTTTTCATGAAGTGTATGTCCTTGGGTGAGATGTTTCTGTGTTCCTTCATCACTGTTGTCCAGAAGGTTGTTGTCCACCTTCCCTCTGGTTGTGAATGTGTGCGATGTTCTTGTTCCCTTTTCTTGCTTTTCTTTTTCCATTGTCATATAAAGGTGAGTTTGCTGTGGTCTGACCATAATACTTCTTCCCATTTATGGTTTTCCAGTTTGTGATTGTTGTTCTCCGAGGACAAGCAGGCTGAGTTGTTCTCACAACTGGGTCGACGTCCGCGTTGGCCTGAGAACCGACATTTGCAATAGCAAAAAGAAAAAAATCTTTTGCCAGAGCTTTCTGGCGTGTGTGCCGCGGCGCACCGCGCATGCACTCCTCATTTTTCTTCTTCCGTGTGAAGAATGACAGCGTTTTTCTGTGGCTCCTCTTAGTGCCCGGGAAAGAGTCTTCACAGTTCTGAAGTGTTTTTTTGGATTTTTATTTCATTTGTTTAAAAAAAAAATAATTCCTTTAAACTTAGTTTAATTTTGCCCCAGTTTGAAGTTTCCTTTGTTTTTCGCAGCGGCCCTTTTTTTCTCCCTTTTTGTACCTTTTTTCTTGGCACAATTGATCCGTTTGATTTCACCAGTCCGGTTTTTCCTTCCATGTCATCGAAGACTCCCAGCAGCTGCAAACATTGTACTCGGTGCAGCCGGACCATCTCAGGTACAGATACACATTCTTGGTATATCCAGTGCCTTTGCCCCGACCATAGCCCGGGTCATTGTGCCTTTTGTCTTTGCATGAAGAAGAGGACACAACTTTCTCGAGAAGCTTTTTGGGGCTTGGTCCAGTCCTTCCACCGAGGTCAGTGGACAGAGGTACGCATGGTTGCTGAGAGGCTACTGCACATTGGGAACAGTGAGGCATTGAGTGGGTCTCCACCTGTCTTGAGGCCTCCTGCTGTGCAGCCCCCCCCTCCCCCCCGGACCATCCATGTCAGACCCAACCCCGAGGTGATGTGAGGATTCAAAGTTGCCCTCATCGGCACCAAGGAGCCTCAGTGACATGCATCGAGCAAACGCTAAGAAGCACCGTCACCGTTCCCCCTTGACACATGGAGCCAGGAGCATCGAAGGATTTGGCAACAGAGAAGCGTCGGCACCGGGAGGACCGCTCCCCCTCCATACAGGAGGTGCCAACGCGTCAGCCTCTCAGCAGTCTGGTTCCTGTTCCCGAGCCTCAACCAATTCTGCCACCGACTGCCCAACCAGCCCTGCAACGTTCTCCGATTGCGGCTCTCGACGAATGCATCCTGGCCTTACTTCCAGAGCTTCTGGAAGGATTGCTGTGCCAGTCTGCTTTGGCGGCGGGGGTGCTTGCGCCTGCCGTGCTGTGTGCTGCAGCTGCATCTAGCCCTTCACCTGCAGTGAGGTCCCTGACCTCGGTCGCTTACAGCTCTGGTGTCGGCTGCGACCCAGGTTGACTCCCCATCAGCGTTGGTGGAGGAAACTTCACCGCAGTTCATGCGGGTTTCAGCTCCTTGACACCGCCATCGAGGACGTTGGTCTTTGGCGTCAAGGCAGGCTCAGTCTCTGAGTGTGATCCCAGATACTTTTCTTCCGATGAGTCATATGGGATTCCCTCTGAACCTTCCCTGCCACCTGAAAGGAGACTTTCTCCTCCTAAGAGTCTTTCCTTTACATATTTTGTCCGGGAAATGGCTATAGCTATTCCATTCCCTATGGAGGTTGAGGGAAGTGATTTCCAATACTAAGGAGGAGTGCTCGTGGGAGTCAGAGGAAGATCCCAGGTACTTCTTCTCCGATGAGTCCTTTGGGATTCCCTCTGACCCTTCCCCTCCACCTGAAAGGAGACTGTCTCCTCCTGAGAGTCTCTCCTTTTTCTCATTTGTATGGGAAATGGCTGAGGCCATTCCATTCCCTGCTGAAGTGGAGGGTGAGCCCAGGGCTGAGATGCTCGAGGTCCTGGACTACATCTCTCCAACTAAAGAGGCAGTAATGGCTCCTTTGCATAAGGTAATCCGGGAAGTCCTTATGTGAAACTGGTTGTTCCCTCTGTCTGGCCCCGTGATCCCTAAGAAGACTTGTTCCCAGTATCGGATCCATGGTGAACCTGGGTGGATGAGGTCTCAGTTACCCCATAACTCCGTGGTGGTGGACTCCACCCTCAAGAGAGCCAAGATTACTAGAGACTATGCCTCGGCGCCCTTAGGGAGGAAGACGTATCAGGCTACTATGCTCGCTGCCCCATATCCAGTCTTGCAGCTCTTCACGAGTATTCACTTGTGGAACTTAGTGAGGCAGCTGTCTGCCTTGGTCAATGCCCTCCCTCCGGAGCAGGCCAAGCCTTTTGCCAAGTGGTCAGACAGCAGAAGGCACGACGCAAATTCCTGGCCAGGGGCGCATACGATACTTTTGATGTGGCATCCAGAATCTCTGCTCAAGGTATAGTGATGTGCAGACTCTCTTGGCTGCGCGCGTCTGACCTAGACCATTCGGTCCAGCAGAGGATAGCAGATGTACCTTGCCGGGGGGAAAACCTTTTCAGAGAGAAGGTGGAAGACCTTGTCGACCAGATCAAGAATCACACGAATGCTATGGCTTCTCTCTCCCGCCGGGTGCCTTCTGCTACATCCTTCTCATCTAGGAGGTTTTTTGGGGTGTCACGGAATGCTCCCTATTCCTGTGCTAGGCATAGATACACTCCGGCGTCCCACCAGCCTACTCAGGCTCAGCCCTAGCACGCTTGTTCTCGTCAACAGCATGCGCCTAAGGTCCCTGCTGCTCCCCAGCAAAAGCAGGGGACAGGCTTTAGACTGGCTCAAGGGAAGCATAGCCTTAATAAAAGTGTCCGTTCTGGATGACTTGCCAGTTGGGGGGAGGTTAATGTTTTTTCACCAAAGGTGTCCTCTCATAACCTCCGACCGGTGGGTTCTTCAAATAGTCCGGTTAGGATACACCCTCAATCTGGAATCCACACCTCCAAATTTCCCACCGGGAGCTCATTCCTACAGCTTCCAGCACAAGCAGGTACTTGCAGAGGAAATCTCCGCCCTTTACAGGCCCATGCGGTCAAACGCATTCCACCAGGGGAAGAAGGGCTGGGATTCTATTCCAGGTACTTCCTTGTGCAGAAGAAAACAGGGGGATGCGTCCTATCCTAGACCTAAGGTCCCTGAACAAATTTCTGGCCCTAGAAAAGTTCAGGATGGTTTCCCTAGGCACCTTTCTTCCCATGATTTGGGAACAAGATTGGCTATGCTCTCTGGACTTGAAGGAGGCTTACACATACATCCGAATACTTTCAGCTCACAGAAAGAATCTTCGATTTTGGCTGGGAATGCAGCTCTTTCAGTACCATGTATTGCCCTTTGGCCTGGTGTCTGCGCCAAGGGTTTTCACAAAATGCCTAGCAGTACTTGCAGCGTCGCTACGCAGACTGGGAGTGTATGTATTCCCTTATCTCGACAATTGGCTGGTGAAGAACATCTCAGAGGACGGTGCTCGGGAGTCCATGCAGATGACTATTCAGGTATTGGAGCTACTGGGGTTTGTTATAAATTACGCCATCACATATCACTCCTGTTCAGAAATTGGAGTTCATTGGAGCACTCCTGGACATGAGAACAACTCAAGCCTATCTCCCAGAGGCAAGGGCAGACAACCTTCTGTCCCTACTGTCCACAGTTTGAACATCTCAGCATATCACAGCTCGGCAGATGTTGAGACTCTTGGCGCACATGGCTTCCACAGTTCATGTTACATCCTTGGCACTTCTCCATATGAGATCTGCTCAATGAACCCTGGCTTCCGAGTGTTTTCAAGCTGCGGGGAATCTATAGGATGTGATCCAACTGTCCACCGATTTTCGGAATTCTCTTCAGTGGTGGACAATCCAACCCAAGTTGACCATGGGACGACCATTCCAAATTCCTTCGCCACAGAAGATACTGACAACAGATACATCCCTCCTGGGGTGGGGACCTCATGTAGATGGGCTTCACACTCAAGGAGCTTGGTCCTTCCAGGAAGCAGGTCTTCAGATCAACCTCCTGGAGCTCTGAGCAATGTGGAATGCTCTGAAGGCTTTCAGAGATCGGGTGTCCAACCAAATTATCTTGAATCAAACAGGTTGCGATGTACTATACCACTAAGCAAGGGGTCACCGGATCTCGCCCTCTGTGTCAGGAAGCCATCCAGATGTGGATTTGGGACGCCTTCACGGCATGTTTCTCCAAGCCACATACATGGCAGGCGTAAACAACGGTCTGGTCGACAGGCTGAGCAGAATAATGCAACCTCACTAGTGGTCACTGAACATGGGCGTCGCCCACAAGATCTTCCGAGCATGGGGCACTCCCTCGGTGGATCTTTTTGCCATTCACATCAATCACAAGGTCCCTCAGTTCTGTTCCAGGCTTCAGGCCCACAACAAACTAGTGTCAGATGCCTTTCTCCTACATTAAGGGAGAGGACTTCTGTATGTGTATCCTCCCATACCTTTAGTAGGGAAGACTTTGCTGAAACGCAGGCAAGACCGCAGAACCATGATCCTGATTGCACCAGGCTGCGTCCGATTTGGTTCCCTCTTCTTCTGAAGAACCATGGAGATTGGAGTGTTTTCCGACCCTCATCACTCAGAACGAGGGATCGCTTCTACATCCCAACCTCCAGTCTCTGGCTCTCACGGCCTGGATGTTGAGAGCATAGAATTTGCTTCCTTGGGTCTTTCAGAGGTTGTCTCTCGGGTCTTGCTCTCTTCCAGGAAAGATTCCACTAAGAGGTGTTACTCTTTCAAATAGAGGAGGTTTGCCATCTGGTGTGACAGCAACGCCATAGATCCTCTATCTTGTCCTACACGGACCCTGCTTGAATATCGTCTATACTTGTCAGAGTCTGTCTCAACACCAACTCAGGGTTCACCTTATTGCGATCAGTACTTATCATCGGCGTGTAGAGGGAAGCCTATCTCTGGACAGCCTTTAGTTGTTCACTTTATGAGAGGTTTGCTTTTGTCAAAGCCCCTTGTCAAACAACGTCATTCTTACCCAGCTGATGAAAGCTCCTTTTGAGCCACTAAATTCCTGCCATCTGAAGTACTTGACCTGGAAAGCCATTTTCTTAGTGGCTGTTACTTCAGCTCATAGGATCAGTGAGCTTCAGGCCCTAGTAGTGGATGCACCATATACTAGGTTTCATTATAACAGAGTAGTCCTCCGCATGCACCCTAAGTTCAGAGTTCCATCTGAACCAGTCAATTGGCTTGCCAACATTCTTTCCTCATGCCAACCCTGGCGAAAGCAGCTTGCACAACTTGGCCTGCAAGAGAGCATTGGCCTTTTACGTGGAGCGGACAAAGCCCTTCAGACAGTCCGCCCAGTTGTTTGTTGCTTTTGACCCCAATAGGGTAGAGTTGCCATCTGAAAACGCAAAATCTCCAATTGTCTAGCAGATTGCATATCCTTTGTTTATTCCCAGAGCCATGGCTGCGTCGGTGGCTCACTTAAAGTCAGGCTCCATTGAAGAGATTTGCAAAGCTGGAATGTCTTCAGTCCACACATTCACACTTGAGCAGGATACCCAACACGACAGTCAGTTTGGGTAGTCAGTGCTGCAGAATCTGTTTGGGGTTTAGAATCCAACTCCACCCCCTAGGCCTGTTTTATTCTGTTCCAGGATGCGCACTCAGCTAGCTGTTTTTAGTTTCAGGTTAACTTATCTTCTCCGAGGACAAGCAGGCTGCTTGTTCTCACTGATGGGTGATGTCCACGGCAGCCCCTCCAATCGGAAACTTTACTAGCAAAGGCCTTTGCTAGTCCTCGCGCGCTCATGCGCACCGCGCATGCGCGGCCGTCTTCCCGCCCGAACCGGCTCGTGTTCATCAGTCTTCTTTTGTCCGCGCTCGGTACGGTCGTGTTTTCGCCGTGTCGGGCCCCGCAAAGTCGACCTCGCGCGTTCGTCGTGTGTTTTAAAAAAAAAATATATATATATATACTCCATTCTGTGTGGGAAAAGACTCCTGTCTTTTCTCCCCCCGCTAATTTCAGCTTTTCGCCCCGGTAAGTTTTCTTTCGTCGTCGGGGTAGGCCACTTTTAGGCCTCGGGTCGAAGTTTTCTTCCCCTTGTTTTTTCGGTGCCTTTTCCGCCATTTCGACTTTTGATCTCGCCGGCGTGATTTTTCCGCCCATGACATCGAAGTCTACCAGCGGCTTCAAGAAGTGCACCCAGTGCGCCCGGGTCATCTCGCTCACTGACAGGCACGCGTCGTGTCTTCAGTGCTTGGGGGCTGGGCACCGCCCGCAGGCCTGTAGTCTGTGTTCCCTTTTGCAAAAGCGGACTCAGGTAGCGAGATTGGCCCAGTGGAACGTTTTGTTCTCGGGCTCTTCGTCGGCATCGGCACCGGGGGTATCGAGTGCATCGACGTCTTCAGCGTCCAGAGCTTCATCCTCGGCCGCCAGTGCATCGAGTGCATCGAGGCATCGGCCCTCTGCATCGGCGCCGAGACATCGGATAGCTGCATCGACGTCGGTGGTACCGGGACCTCGTCTGCTGATGTCGTCGGACGGTGGTGCTTCGTCTGGAGTGCAGGTGAGGGCTGTCCATTCCCCTGCTGGTGGCGGTGAGCCTTCGGGTGGGTCTCCCCCTACCCTGAGGGCTCCTGCGGTACAGCCCCCCCCCGAGACCGACCTCCTTCGGCCTCGGCCCTGAGGAAGCGACGGCTGGATTCTACGTCCTCCTCGTCGGTGCCGGGAAGCTCCGGTGACATGCTTCGTTCCAAGAAATCGAAGAAGCATCGTCATCGGTCTCCTTCCCGGGTCGGCACCGAGAGCTCTGGGTCGCCGAGGGAGTCGGCACCCAACAGGCATCGGCACCGAGAGGACCGCTCACCCTCTGTTCAGGAGGTGTTGATGCGCTCCACTCTGGACAGCCCGGAACAGCCTCCACGCCCGGAACAGGTTCTGACGTCGACGCCTGCATCGACCTCCATGCCTTTCTCTGCAGCCGCTCTGAACGAGAGCCTCCGGGCCGTTCTCCCAGAGATTCTGGGAGAGCTGTAGCGCCCTACCCCTCCGGTATCGGCGGTGCTTGCGCCACCGGTACCGTCGAGCGTGGCGCCGGCTGGCCCATCGCCCGAGGTGAGGTTTCCGGCGTCGGTGCCGCATGCGGTACCGGCTGCCGTCGCCTCCCAGGAAGGCTCCCCGACTACGTCGGTGGAGGGAGCTTCGCCGATGCGGGCGAGGGAGTCTACCTCTCGACGCCCCCATCGTGGACGTGGCTCCACAGAGTCGAGTCGGGCACGGTTGCAGACACAGGTCCGTGAACTTGTGTCTGACACCGAGGGTGAGGCTTCGTGGGAAGAGGAAGAAGACCCCAGATATTTCTCTGACGAGGAGTCTGAGGGTCTTCCTTCCGATCCCACTCCCTCTCCTGAGAGACAGCTTTCTCCTCCCGAGAGTCTGTCTTTTGCTTCCTTTGTCCGGGAGATGTCTACGGCCATCCCCTTCCCGGTGGTTGTGGAGGACGAGCCCAGGGCTGAAATGTTTGAGCTCCTGGACTATCCTTCTCCACCTAAGGAAGCGTCCACTGTACCCATGCACCATGTCCTAAAAAAGACATTGCTGGCGAACTGGACCAAGCCTTTAACTAATCCCCACATCCCCCAGTACCGGATCCATGGGGACCCAGATCTGATGCGCACTCAGTTGCCTCATGATTCTGGAGTTGTGGATCTGGCCCTAAAGAAGGCTAAGAGTTCTAGGGAGCATGCTTCGGCGCCCCCGGGCAAGGACTCTAGAACCTTAGACTCCTTTGGGAGGAAGGCCTACCATTCCTCTATGCTTGTGGCCAAAATTCAGTCCTACCAGCTCTACACGAGCATACACATGCGGAACAATGTGCGGCAGTTGGCGGGCTTGGTTGATGCGCTCCCCCCTGAGCAAGCCAAGCCTTTTCAGGAGGTGGTCAGGCAGCTGAAGGCGTGCAGAAAATTCCTGGCCAGAGGGGTGTATGACACCTTTGATGTTGCGTCCAGGGCCGCTGCTCAAGGTGTGGTGATGCGCAGGCTCTCATGGCTGCGTGCCTCCGACCTGGAGAATAGAATCCAGCAGCGGATTACGGACTCGCCTTGCCGTGCGGATAACATTTTTGCAGAGAAAGTCGAACAGGTGGTAGAGCAGCTCCACCAGCGGGACACCGCATTCGACAAGTTCTCCCGCCGGCAGCCTTCAGCCTCTACCTCTACAGGTAGAAGATTTTTGGGGGGAAGGAAGACTGTTCCCTACTCTTCTGGCAAGCGTAGGTACAATCCTCCTTCTCGACAGCCTGCGGCCCAGGCTAAGCCCCAGCGCGCTCGCTCTCGTCAGCAGCGTGCGCCTCAGCAAGGCCCCTCGGCTCCCCAGCAAAAGCAAGGGACGAGCTTTTGACTGGCTCTAGCAGAGCATAGCCGACATCCAAGTGTCAGTGCCGGGCGACCTGCCAGTCGGAGGGAGGTTGAAAGCTTTTCACCAAAGGTGGCCTCTCATAACCTCCGATCAGTGGATTCTCCAAATAGTCCGGCAAGGATACACCCTCAATTTGGCCTCAAAACCTCCAAATTGTCCACCGGGAGCTCAGTCTTACAGCTTCCAACACAAGCAGGTACTTGCAGAGGAACTCTCCGCCCTTCTCAGCGCCAATGCGGTCGAGCCCGTGCCATCCGGGCAAGAAGGGCTGGGATTCTATTCCAGGTACTTCCTTGTGGAAAAGAAAACAGGGGGGATGCGTCCCATCCTAGACCTAAGGGCCCTGAACAAATATCTGGTCAAAGAAAAGTTCAGGATGCTTTCCCTGGGCACCCTTCTTCCCATGATTCAGGAAAACGATTGGCTATGCTCTCTGGACTTGAAGGATGCCTATACACACATCCCGATACTGCCAGCTCACAGACAGTATCTGCGATTTCAGCTTGGCACACGTCACTTCCAGTACTGTATGCTACCCTTTGGGCTCGCCTCTGCGCCCAGGGTGTTCACAAAGTGCTTGGCTGTAGTAGCAGCAGCACTTCGCAGGCTGGGGGTACACGTGTTCCCATATCTCGACTTTTGGCTGGTGAAGAACACATCCGAGGCAGGAGCCCTGCAGTCCATGCAGATGACTATTCGCCTCCTGGAGCTAGTGATAAATTATCCAAAGTCCCATCTTCTCCCAGTGCAGAGACTCAAATTCATAGGAGCTCTGCTGGATTCTCGGACGGCTCGCGCCTATCTCCCAGAGACGAGAGCCAACAACTTGTTGTCCCTCATCTCGCGGGTGCGAGCGTCCCAGCAGATCACAGCTCGGCAGATGTTGAGATTGCTAGGCCACATGGCCTCCACAGTTCATGTGACTCTCATGGCCCGCCTTCACATGAGATCTGCTCAATGGACCCTAGCTTCCCAGTGGTTTCAGGCTGCTGGGGATCTAGAAGACGTAATCCACCTGTCCACGAGTTTTCTCGAATCCCTGTATTGGTGGACGATTTGGTCCAATCTGACTCTGGGACGTCCCTTCCAAATTCCTCAGCCGCAAAAAGTACTGACCACGGATGCGTCTCTCCTGGGGTGGGGAGCTCATGTCGAGGGGCTTCACACCCAAAGAAGCTGGTCCCTCCAGGAACGCGATCTGCAGATCAATCTTCTGGAGTTACGAGCGATCTGGAACGCTCTGAAGGCATTCAGAGATCGGCTGTCCCACCAAGTTATCCAAATTCAGACAGACAACCAGGTTGCCATGTACTACGTCAACAAGCAGGGGGGCACCGGATCTCGCCCCCTGTGTCAGGAAGCCGTCAGCATGTGGCTCTGGGCTCGCCGTCACGGCATGGTGCTCCAAGCCACATATCTGGCAGGCATAAACAACAGTCTGGCCGACAGGTTGAGCAGGATTATGCAACCTCACGAGTGGTCGCTCAATTCCCGTATAGTGCGACAGATCTTCCAGGTGTGGGGCACCCCCTTGGTAGATCTCTTCGCATCTCGAGCCAACCACAAAGTCCCTCAGTTCTGTTCCAGGCTTCAGGCCCACGGCAGACTGGCATCGGATGCCTTCCTCCTGGACTGGGGGGAGGGTCTGCTGTATGCTTATCCTCCCATACCTCTGGTGGGGAAGACTTTGTTGAAACTCAAGCAAGACTGAGGCACCATGATTCTGATTGCTCCTTTTTGGCCGCGTCAGATCTGGTTCCCTCTTCTTCTGGAGTTGTCCTCCGAAGAACCGTGGAGATTGGAGTGTTTTCCGACCCTCATCACGCAGGACGAAGGGGCGCTTCTGCATCCCAACCTCCGGTCCCTGGCTCTCACGGCCTGGATGTTGAGAGCGTAGACTTTGCCTCTTTGGGTCTGTCAGAGGGTGTCTCCCGTATCTTGCTTGCTTCCAGGAAAGATTCCACTAAGAGGAGTTACTTCTTTCTATGGAGGAGGTTTGCCGTCTGGTGTGACAGCAAGGCCCTAGATCTTCGATCTTGTCCTACACAGACCCTGCTTGAATACCTTCTGCACTTGTCTGAGTCTGGTCTCAAGACCAACTCCGTAAGTGTTCAACTTAGTGCAATCAGTGCATACCATTACCGTGTGGAAGGTAAGCCGATCTCAGGACAGCCTTTAGGTGTTCGCTTCATGAGAGGTTTGCTTTTGTCAAAGCCCCCTGTCAAGCCTCCTACAGTGTCATGGGATCTCAATGTCGTTCTCACCCAGCTGATGAAACCTCCTTTTGAGCCACTGAATTCCTGCCATCTGAAGTACTTGACCTGGAAGGTCATTTTCTTGGTGGCAGTTACTTCAGCTCGTAGAGTCAGTGAGCTTCAGGCCCTGGTAGCCCAGGCCCCTTACACCAAATTTCATCATAACAGAGTAGTCCTCCGCACTCACCCTAAGTTCTTGCCAAAGGTCGTGTCGGAGTTCCATCTGAACCAGTCAATTGTCTTGCCAACATTCTTTCCCCGTCCTCATTCCTGCCCTGCTGAACGTCAGCTGCACACTTTGGACTGCAAGAGAGCATTGGCCTTCTATTTGGAGCGGACACAGCCCAACAGACAGTCCGCCCAATTGTTTGTTTCTTTTGATCCCAATAGGAGGGGAGTGGCTGTGGGGAAACGCACCATATCCAATTGGCTAGCAGATTGCATTTCCTTCACTTACGCCCAGGCTGGGCTGGCTCTTGAGGGTCATGTCACGGCTCATAATGTTAGAGCCATGGCAGCGTCGGTAGCCCACTTGAAGTCAGCCTCTATTGAAGAAATTTGCAAAGCTGCGACGTGGTCATCTGTCCACACATTCACATCTCATTACTGCCTGCAGCAGGATACCCGACGCGACAGTCGGTTCGGGCAGTCAGTTCTTCAGAACCTGTTTGGGCTTTAGGATCCAACTCCACCCCCCGAGGGCCCTGTTTGTTCTGTTCCAGGCTGCACTCTCAGTTAGTTGGTAAATTTTTTTTAGGTCAATCTCAGTTATGTCCTCGCCGTTGCGAGGCCCAATTGACCATGGTTGTTGTTTTGAGTGAGCCTGGGGGCTAGGGATACCCCATCAGTGAGAACAAGCAGCCTGCTTGTCCTCGGAGAAAGCGAATGCTACATACCTGTAGAAGGTATTCTCCGAGGACAGCAGGCTGATTGTTCTCACAAACCCGCCCGCCTCCTTTTTGGAGTTGTGTCTTTCCTTGCTTTGTTTTGCTACATATGGGACTGACGAACACGAGCCGGTTCGGGCGGGAAGACGGCCGCGCATGCGCGGTGCGCATGAGCGCACGAGGACTAGCAAAGGCCTTTGCTAGTAAAGTTTCCGATTGGAGGGGCTGCCGTGGACGTCACCCATCAGTGAGAACAATCAGCCTGCTGTCCTCGGAGAATACCTTCTACAGGTATGTAGCATTCGCTTTATGTCCTCGCCATTGTGAGGCCCAATTGACCAATGTTTATTGTTTTGCCTGAGTCTGGATGCTAGGGATACCCCAGTTTTAAGAACAACTCAGCCTGCTTGTCCTCAGAGAAGCGAAGATACTTTCCTGTAGCAGGTATTCTCTGAAGACAGCAGGCTGATTATTCTCACAAATCCGCCCACCTTCCCTTGGAGTTGTTTGGTTTCTTTTTGCTTTAGACCTTAACTGAGGAGCGCGGCGTGCAGGAAGTCAGTCCACGCATGCTAGAAGGCTCTGGCAAAAGTTTTATTTTTTCTTTTTGGTATTGCAAATGCCGGTTCCCAGGCCAACGTGGACGTCGACCCAGTTGTAAGAATAATCAGCCTGCTGTCCTTGGAGAATACCTGTTACAGGTAAGTATCTTCGCTTTCGCTGAGAATCTGTGAACTAGGATGTCTAGTAGGTGGCCTTTTGTATGAGATGAGGTGCCTTGTGCTGTTTTGAAGATAGAGCAGCAGACTGCTAACTAGAAAATCTAGTGTTCAAATTTTGCTTCTGAGTAGCTTAGCATTAAAGCAGCAGACTGCTAACTAGAAAAACTACAAATTTTGCTTCTTCCACTGACATTGGGCAAATTATTTAAGACTCCATTGCCTCAGGTATGCACTTTTATGTTGTAATCTCCCTTCAGTAAGGAAATACTTGCTTGATTGTAACTTTCCTTAAGTTCAGAGTTGGAAGGGCAAATAATTAAATATAAAGTCCAAATACTTAACCAAATTTGGTTTCCTTCTATTCTAGTAAGATTTCTTGATTCCTCTGTCTGCTCTTGTGTAGTCCCTAGTTCTGTGGAAACTGACCATCTTGTTGGATTGGAATCGTCTGGCTGGAAGAAAGGAAAAGAAGACTCTCCACCATGTACTCCTCCTCGTATCAAGAGATCAAGAGTGCTGGGAGCCTGCAAGAAGCCCCGAAAAAGTAGACGCCCCAAGAAAACCGGTTGGTTTATCAAAGCACATTAAATTCCCTCATTCTGCTTTTTGAATTGTTCTGTCAATGATTTTTATGCAAAGCTTGAAAATCCCAATTGGTTAAGGGCCCAGGAACTTGTTCTTTTGATAAGGGAAGTTTATCTTTCTCTTAAGTATGCACAGTAGATTATCTTAACATTAAAGCTTAAAGATCATTTTGGATACAGCTATATGAGAAAAGAAATGACATTTTGTTTTCTTTTCAGTGAGTTTGCTCATCTTTTGTTTATTCTTTTCTAACCTGAGGAAAGGAGTGTTAGTTGCCAAAAAGTAGTCAAAAAGTATATTAAGCTAGCCCAATAAAAAAAAATCTATAGATATTTTTTGTTTGTTTTTGACTTGTTTCTCTGAGGATAAACAGGATTGAATGCTCTCACAATTGTGACATCATCCACTGGAGTACACGCAGGCAAGGCTGGCCATGCCACTAGGCATACTGTCTAAGGTGGAAGCATTTAGGGACTGGCTGTACAGCAGGAGAACTTCATCTAATCACCTCTTTCTTACCCTAGTCCCGTGTTCATCAAGCTCCCTCACTGCCTCTGCCATTTCACCTCTTCACAGGCCATTTGAAATATTCTTCTGGCACGGGACCTTCTAGTCAGAGAGCTGTGCTCAAGCACTGCAGCCTCTCACCCTCCCTCTCTCCCAACAGGAAATCCTTTGTTGGAGGAGGGTGGTAGGCAACAGTGATTGAACATGGGCCTCTATTGAAAGACTTTGCATTGACACAGTACCTATGATGCAGCCTGTGAAGAGGTGCAGCATGGGAAACATGCTAGACATGAGACCAGGATAAGGAAATGGAGTTTAAATGCTGGACTGGGGGGGATAGAGAGGGGATGAGGAGCTTCTGGACCAAGGGGAAGGGGAGATTCTGGCTATCGACAAGGAGGGTGTGTGGGGGGGGGGGGGGGGGGGGGATAAGGCCTTAAGTTGCTCTTGGGGGCAGGGGTGCACAAAGCTAAAGGTTCACCTAGAGTGCCAGATACCCTTGGGCCAGCTCTTTGTACAGGAAAATTCTTCCCCTAGCTTTGGAACTTTACAGAAATATTGAGCTTGACTGCACATATGTACCACTTCCTGTGCTTCATTGTTATGTGAGGCTGCCTCAATTCTAAGATGCGTTTTTCACCTGTTTCCTGCTTAAAGATAGGTATTCTTACACTTGGTTCTTCTTTTCTTTCTATTTTTCTAAGCTTTCTTTTTTTCATGTGTGCCTCTCCAGCATTTTCACTGCTCTTGGGTTGTTCAGCTAGGCCATTTTTTCCCCAAATCAAGTTGTTTGATTTTACTTTGACTCTATTTTTGCAATATGTCCCAAAATAGACTCCTCTGGCTTTAGAAATGTAGATGGTTCTGCTAAGCTATATCTTAATTGACTTTAATAAACACAAAAAAGGTCTCTCACAGCAGCTCAATGTGAGAGATATTTAATGTTTGTTCTCCACCAGTTCAAAAAATGTTCTTAATTCAAACTTTTAGATCTTCATTACAAAATCCACATTTTAGCAATCAATTATATGTTTTCAAAAGATACATCCACTGAACTTTTAGATCTTCAGGCATAGGAATTTAAAGTGCATTAAAAGCCATCAGACTAACGCATGTTCAGAATCTCATTTGAGCCTTTCTTCCAGTGGGACCCTTCGCCAGGGATACTGGCTTCATTAGGGTCATCGGGATTACAAAGCAGTCACTCAATTTTTGAGAGCTCTGCTTGCAGCTGCAAGTCAGGCTATAAATTCAAAAATGGCGAAGTAATGGAAGGGAAAGAGGAGCTAACAGAGTGAATTCGATGT
The DNA here is from genome assembly GCF_901765095.1 of Microcaecilia unicolor. Classification (NCBI taxonomy): domain Eukaryota; kingdom Metazoa; phylum Chordata; class Amphibia; order Gymnophiona; family Siphonopidae; genus Microcaecilia; species Microcaecilia unicolor. The sequence continues at coordinate 159,224,961 of NC_044041.1, forward strand.
ATGCCAAAAAATAGAGTGTAAAAGTTGTTGCTTGAATGTAAGTTTGGTGTCAGAAACGGTGTAAGTTTGGTACCAAAACGGTGCTAGTCACTCTCCTGGCCAAATTCAAGCATGGAATAGCTATAGGCAAAAGCATACTTCTCCTCCAATTTGATATGTTGAGCGCATTCGACAGTAAACCACAACATACTACAAAGACTCTTAGATTTCTTTGAGATCGGTGGAAACATACTTAGCTGGATCAGGGGTTTTCTAACCACTAGAACATACCAAGTGAAATATCACCACCCTGCAAAGCAGACTGTCCACTAGAACATACCAAGTGAAATATCACCACCCTGGAAAGCAGACTGTGGAGTACCTCAAGGCTCACCACTATCACCTATACTTTTCAATATAATAATGATCCCACTGGCCAAATCCTTATCAAAGCAAGGCCTCAACCCGTTCATCTACGCAGATGATGTCACAATATATATACCCTTCAGACATGATCTAACAAATTACCAACAAAATCAAACTTGGTTTGAACACCATGGACTCATGGGCAAACTCTTTTCAACTGAAACTGAACACTGAAAAAACACACTGCCTCATTCTCTCATCTCAACATAACAAGTACAAACCCACAACCTTAATCACCCCAGATTACACCCTCCCTATCTCAGACAGCCTGAAAATACTTGGAGTTACAATCAACCGCAACCTTACACTCGAGAGCCAAGTGAACTCCACGACAAAGAAAATGTTCCACTCAGTGTGGAAACTTAAACGCGTAAAACCTTTCTTCCCGAGGGAAATATTTCACAACCTAATACAATCAATGGTACTAAGTCATGCGGATTATTGCAAAGGAATATATGCGGGATGCAAAGAACAACTCGCAAAGAAACTCCAGACCGCCCAAAACACAGCAGCCAGGCTGATATTTGGTAAATCACGATTCGAAAGTGCCAAACCCCTACAAGAAAAACTGCACTGGCTTCCAATCAAAGATCGTATCACCTTCAAAATCTGCACCCTGGTCCACAAAATTATCTACGGCCAAGTCCCAGGATACATGATAAACCTCATAGACCTACCAATCAGAAACATAACCAGATCATCTCAAACATACCTAAACCTCCACTACCCAAACTGCAAAGGCCTTAAATACAAAACACCTATGCATCCAGCTTCTCCTATATAAGCACCCAACTATGGAACGCGCTGCCAAAAGATGTGAAAACAATCTACGACCACCTAAACTTCAGGAAATTACTAAAAACCAACTTGTTCAAAAAGGCATACCCCAATGACCGAACATAAACACCTACACCCTGCAACACAACAAAACCAGAGCTCATAATGAACCCCTCCTCAACCCCTATCGTACTTGAAATACATGTATCTTTATCCGACCTAAATATCACCTTGTATTTGTTTCTCTACCAGACTTGGCGATTGCCTTTTCAGTACTATGTAAGCCGCATTGAGCCTGCAAATAGATGGGAAAATGTGGGATACAAATGTAACAAATAATAATAATAACACCCAAGATCTTAACTGTGTCTAATGCAGGGGTGAGTAACCTCTGTCACCACGGGATGCAACCCAGTTGTTTTTTCAGGATTGCCCTAATGAATATGTATGAGATCTATTTGCATGTACTGTCTCCATTATATGCAGGTCAATCTCATGCATATTTATTGAGGAAATCCTGAAAATGTGACTGGGTTATGGCCCTCGAGGACTGAGGTTACCCACCTCTACTCTAAAGGGAAGAGACTGTCTGTCTATCATGGGACAGGAAGGAAGGAGGAGCATTTGGATGCTTAGGAAGAGACGGTTGACCTGCAAACTGGAAATACTTGGTGCAAAGATCTCCTAGTTCTCATGGAATATGTCCAGTCTCTGGAGATTGGATTTGGAGGAGCTGGGGCAGACAGAGAGGTTTCCTTGTCATCAAGTTTAGACCAATGGGTTATGTCCATCCACCAGCAGAAGGAGACAGAGAAAATAGCTCCAAGTACTTCACCCCTTAAGAGTATCATGCAGCCTGGAATGCTCAGTAATAATTTCCTGGTTTCTGCCTTTGGGAGGTATGGGAACATCGGCCTGGCAGTTTCTTACCTTGGTGGATCTTTTGGTTGGCGGCTTTATTAGCGACCCCTCTGCGGCACTGCTAGAGCTGTGCATGGAAGATGCAGGATTCTAATCGCTGGAGCAGATTGGGGTCCAGTGTCGGTTCTCCATTTCTGCTTGGTTCTGTGCTGGTTTCCTCTCCCCAGGGGTGCGCCTCTGTGGAGCGACGTGTTGGCCTGTGGTTGTGGGGTTGCCTCTGAGACTTCTGGTGAGTTTTCTTCTCTTCAGAACAGGCACTCCTCCTGTTGGATTTGGGCTCCTGACTGTTTTGCAGGCATCTCCATTGGAAGTTCACAGGCCCTGGTTCGTTTGTGTAACGTTCTTCTCTTTCTGTTTCCTGCACATTTTTTCCTGCCATTGGTTTCCCTGCCTCTTGTTGCTATTTGAAGTGCAGTTTTGGGCGACTTTGTTTTCTGGGGCTGGACACACCTCTGTATCCTCCTGGATACCACCCTTCTATGCAATGGAACACGTGGCTCTCTCTGGGGTTTTCCCAGTTTTTCAAGCTTTCTTCGCTGGCTGGCCCTGGGGGACTGGCAGCCTTTTGGTCTCGGGCAGGTTGTTCAGAGCTACTTGTTGGAATGGTCCTTCTTGGCCTGGGTGGCACAGCTTGCTCTTGGAAGGCAGCTGTTCCTCCCTCTTTGCATGCTGAACACCGCTTCTTGAGGCAAGGGGAATGCCTCGCTTTCTCTCGCTTCCTTTGGGGTATGTGTGGTGGCTTCTCTGCTTGTTGCTCGTTGATCCATGTCACGGCTTGCTGTTGTGGAGTTCTTTGTCTGGGATTCAGCTCCCATTTCTACAGATGAACATGACTTCTTTTCAGCCTGTGCTGTGTGGAGCTTGCAGTTCTTGTCTTCCTGGCCACTTGGGTGCAATTTCTGCTCCTCCGTACTGTGTACAGTCCATCTGCCATCTCTGGATGTTGGGCATCGCCCATCTCAAAACATTGGGCATGGCTTCTCTCAGCAAGTCGGGCATAGCTTCTTCTCGGTTGGGCGGGCATAGCATCCTCTGCCTGGTGGGAGTGACTCTTTCTGCTGGTTGGACGTTGCTCCCTCGTGGCATATCAAACATAGATTATTGGCTTTGTGCTGGGCATAGCAGATCAAGCAGAATTCTTTTCTCTTCTGTCTGATTCCACCTCAGGGAGGTGGATCTTAATTCCATCTCTGGAGGTTGTACTTTTCACCGCCATCTCTGGATGTCGGGACTTGCTCTGACTTTGTTTGTGGAGCCTTGTTCCTTCTCTGATTGTCAAGCCTTGTTCCCTTTATGGCGCTTGAGATTGCTCTGTCTCTGGATGGGCAAGCCTTGCGCCTTTGCTGGCTGTCGAGCCTTGTGCATTCTCTGGTCGGTGGGCCTAGATCTGTCGCTTCATGGCGATCCTTACTTCGTTTCTGGTTGTTAAGCCTTGTTCTGTCTCTAGAGGTTGGATCTGGCCACCTCTCTGCATGTCACGTGGGGCTCCATCTCTGCATGCCCGGCATGGCTCTCTCACTGTGGGTTGCCTGTGGCCGACTCCTAGCTCTCTAGGGAGCTCAAGTGGGACTTTGTTCCCGGATTCGTGACATCCTTTCCTTGCCATTCCTCCTTGGGGAGGGTTTCTTCCCCTTTGGTGGCGGAGCACTTCTTCATCCTGGATGTGGGGAATTTGCCCCTTCTCTAGTCATAGAGCGTTGTTCCCTCCTTATATGTGAGACATAGTTCCATCTCAATCTGTGATGTATGTCTCGGCGGCTGGCCAGGTAGAGGCTTCCGCTTCTTACTCTCAGGCATGCTTATGTTCTGGCAGTGCCCGGAATCCTTTATTCTGGCTGCTTGGCTCTGTTTCTGCCTATGGGGCCATGCTTCTGCCTCCCGTAATCCTTTATTCCGGCTACTTGGCTCTGTTTCTGCCTATGGGCCCATGCTTCCGCCTCTACCTGGTAAGGGAGTTCATCTCTGTTGTCTACTGAGGCTGCAGAGCATGTCTTCCACTGGGTTGTGATCCAGTTCCCTAACCTTCAGGGATCAGTGGCTGGATTTCAGCTTCCAGATTTCCTTTGTTCAGGTAGGTAGCGCATTCCTCCATCTATGTTGGTGGTGTCTCCTTTGGTCTTGTTGGTGGTCATGGCTCTCCTGGTCCGCCTTTAGAGGGTCCGGACCCATTTCAGTTCTGTTTTGTGGCTTCATGTTTGATACTACGGCAGAGGTTAGATTCTGTGTCAGTTTGGAAAGTGGTACGTTGCTTCCTTTCTTCAATGTGGCCTTCAGCTATTGGTGTCTTCTTTGGTACCGGTGGGGCTTCCTTATTTGGGCCCTCGGGATTCTCTGTGCTCCTATCTCGAGCCTTTCTGGGCCTCGGGGCACTGGCTCCCCTGCCTGGTGCCTTTGTCTTTCCCTCTGTTTCGGTGGATCTATTTTCTTCCCACGGTTGGAAGTTTTGGATGTCTTCACTGGGTGGGTTCCCCTCTAGGTTGATTCTTGACATAAGTACATAAGTATTGCCATACTGGGAAAGACCAAAGTTCCATCAAGCCCAGCATCCTGTTTCCAACAGTGGCCAATCCAAATCACAAATACCTGGCAAGATCCCAAAAAAGTACAAAACATTTTATACTGCTTATTCCAGAAATCTTAGTGGACATTGCTTTAGTCCTATTAGAGCATTGATATTTTTTCTGTTCATAGCTTTTTCCGCCCTAATCCTGTGACTGCTTTGCTACATCCCATTGGTCTGGATTGGTCTGGTATTGATGACAAAGAAGAAAAAATTGTGTTCTTACCTGTTAATGTTCTTTCCTTTAATCATACCAGAGCAGTCCAAATGCCCACCCTTTCTGTTTTTCTTTGAGTTCCTTCTTTATTGATTCTTCTTGGGGTTTTCTCTTTTCCTTATATGACTTACTTCCTTTTAGGCTCTGGGAAGCAGGGTCACTTACATGGGGCCAGGATTCATCTTGCCTGTCCATGCCACTTTCTTGTATAAGCTCTATGCGGTTTATTTTTTTGCTTCACTGGTGAGCCTTTTCTCCTGCTTCGAGAGTGTGTCTGCACAACTGATGGGAAGCCTGAGTGGTGCCTCCCCTTGTTCTTTGATGGGTGGTATGGCTGACCGTTGGTTGCACGTGAGTCTTAGAGGGCCTTCCCTCTGGGTGCTCTTGGCTTCCCGGTGGGCTCTGTTCCTGTATTCTTGTATTAGGCAGTTGGTAGCACCATTGCTTGGCTATTCGAAGTACTGAGCATTCCAGGCTACATGATACCCTTAAGGGGCGAAGCACTTGGAACCATTTTCTCTGTCTCCTTCCACTGGTGGATGGACATAACCGTTGGTCTGGACTGGACTGGTCTGGTGTGATTAAAGGAAAGAAAATTATCAGATAGCATAATTTTTCCATATAGTGGAGACCTTCAGAAATATAGTAAAGAATTCCCATCTTCAGTTTGGCATCTTCTGTACCCCCATGGAAGGGGAAGGTCACCTGAATGGAGAGCATAACTCTGTGTGGCAGAAAATAATCCTGCCATCAGGACCTGCCCTCCAGGCGATACAGTGTCCTCTTGCACAGAGGATGTGCCTCCAGGGGCATGTGCTCAGGAGGGGTTAGGATGGCCATTATAGTTGGCAATTCAGTTATAAAGGAAGAAGATACTGCGTGGAGGAGGGACACGAAGATCTCTTGATATCTTATCTGCCTGTTGCGAAGGTTAGAGACTTCAAACATCACTTAGATGATTTTAGACAATGCTGCTGAGGAGCCGGTTGTCTTGGTACATGTGGGCGTCAATGACAAGAAAAGTGTGGGAGGGAGATTCGGGAAGTCAAATTTAGGACTTTTGATAGAAAGTTGAAATCCAAAACTTCCTGAATAGCATTCTCAGAAATGTTCCCCATTCCATGCACAGGACCCAAGAGGCAGACAGAGCTCCAGAGACTTAATGTGTGAATAAGATGATGGTGCAAAGAAGAGGGATTTAGATTTGTTAGAAACTGGGCAATTTTATGGGGAAGACGGGGCCTGTTCTGAAAAGATGTGTTGCACCTTAAACATGGTGAAGCCAAGTTACTGTCACTAACATTCAAAAAGGAAATTGATAACTTTTAAACTAGAACCTGAGGGGAAGTCTACAGCTGCTCAGTAACGCATGGTTTAGAATGAGGTGTCATTTAGAGAAGTAAGCCTAAGAACCAGTTCAGATCTCACTCTAGCTCCTTATGATCTTGGGCAAGTCACTCTATTACCTCAGATACAAACTTAGATTATGAGCCCTCAAGGAACAGAAAATACCTACTATACCTGAATGTGCACCATTTCTATATCTTTCAGTCTTGCAGGCAGGATATAAGTATTTTAAACAAATAAATTTGAAGGTTAATAGTGGAAGTTGGGACATCACCAATAGATTGCAATAAAGGAAAGTAGTCCAATTGACTTTAAGTAAAGAACAAAGTGAAAAGATTGCAAATTATCCCTGGCCAATTGCTAGGCAGGCTACAAGTATAAACACCGAAAAATAAACATATTTTGAAAGCCAAAATAACATATTGAAAGCCTAAAAATAAGATAGGAGAGTTAGAATATATAGCATTGGGAGAAAGGAGGACCCAGCCCCTGGTGATGGCTGATTAACTGATGAGCTCTTGGAAGGCCAGTGGAAATGGTTTATTACTTTAAGTTAGACACACCCAAAATCATGGAATAACCCTGGTATGAGTAACTGGTACAATAAAATTGGTGAAGGAACTGGAGCCATTTAAATCAGTGTATGTAGTGGCTGAAAGAGTGAGAGAGCAGTGCATGGTAGTATTTCGTATGTATGCAGCAAAATCGGAATTGGAGTGAGAAAGCAATGTTGGTGAGGAATACAGGAAGGAAAATAACACTAATGGAAATATTAGGAAATGGCTGGCAGACTTAAAACACAGCATATCTGCATTCAAACAAGAAATAAGATGCTGGCTGAATTAAAAAAGGTTAAAGGTTTTATCATATTCGGGACGCTCGTTTGGCGTCCCGTGCTGGACTCATTATTTCTAAGGTGTTGAGAGTTGTTCCTCCTGAGGAAGGATGATCCAAAATGCGGTTCTCGCATCGAGGAGTGAATGAGGAAGTGGAATGAATTGAATGGTTGAATGACTATTGCAGCCACCGGAAGCCCTTGCCAAGCTGCGCTGGGACATTTTACCCAAATTTGTGAGGATACCATGTTGACTACGGAGTTTTAGCAGCTGAAGTTGCACTGTGTACTGTGGATAGAGACTAACGGTTCCTGGAAGAGGAAAGAGTTGTACACAGGGGACTAATGCAACCTGAGAGAAATATATAAGGACATAATTTAATGAACATGTGTTCAGGACTAATGGAGATTAAGTACGTTGCCATATATGATATGCTTTAGAGAGAGAGTGGTTGGGGTGAATGTGGCAGTGAAAGGCTGGCATGAGTGAGTTCTGGTGTCTGCAGTAAGATGGATGTACATCGATTAACATATTTGTTATTCATGATAAAGGTTTTTGGGAATAGAAGTACGTAGTTGATGGTGAATTAAAAAAGGACATGGCCAGTTTTGGAGGAAGAGTGAAGGAGTTGAAGGGTAGATAAAAGCAATGGGAGGAGGTGTGGCAGGACTAGCAAACAATAAATGTACATCTCAGTTGCATGATGGAGGCCTGGGCATAAAGGATCTCGAGAATATAGCCTGCCAGAACAACATCAGAATCTCGGGAGTCCTGGAGAAGGAAGGTCCTGGGGCTGAGGAAGTTAGCAGGAGTTGACATGAGAAGGGAGCCAAAATTGTTCTTACTGGGCATATCAGGAAAACTTTCTAGTGGGATTCCAAGGTTTTTGTGAATGGGATGTATGGCTGTGAGATGTGAAATAATACCATTTTGAAAGAGGCAAGTAACACCCATGTTAAATCACTAAAAGTGTAGATTAGGGCATGTGGGAACAATAGGGAAAAAAATATGAGTAAGGGAGGAATGAAAAGGCATTGTTTTTGAGAAGCAAGAGGCAATCGGGTATTCTTTGATAATTGAGTGTAAGACATTGGGGGAGGGAGGGAGAGATTTGCGATTACCACACACTATTGGATTGAAGCAGAGGGAGGTGAGGAATGGATATTGAGGCTAAAAGGGGGCTTCATGGGAAAAAGGCTGTTAGTTTCAAATGTAAAAAGTGTAAAGCTGAAAATTTGTAACTGCATTCAAAGCCTTAAGAAGTAAAGTATTAAAAGAATATATACACTGAATAATGATGTAAATATAATAGGCATCTCAGAGACCTACCATGTTTCCCCGAAAATAAGACCTACCGGGGTTTTCCTGCAAATTTAAAATATAAGACATCCCCCCAAAAGTAAGACCTACCAAACTTTTTTTTAAAGAAGGGCCGCCGAGAGCCACCCGAGGTCACCGGGCCCCCCCTCCCCACCCGAGGTCACCGGGCCCCCCCATCCGTCGCTCCCGGAACTAACCTGAAGCTCCTTTCACCTTCGCAAGTTCGGATTGGAGCAGCAGCATGGCAGACCTCTCCTTCCTTCCATGTCCCGCTCTCGCCTGACGTAACATAACGTCAGGCGAGGGCGGGGCATGGAAGGAAGGAGAGGTCTGCCCTGCTGTTGCTTGCTGCTCCGAATCCGAACTTGCGAAGGTGAAAGGAGCTTCAGGTTAGTTCCGGGAGCGACGGAGGGGGGCCAGGCGACCTCGGGTGGGGGGACGACGACGACCGATGTTTCCCAGAAAATAAGACATCCCCCCGAAAATAAGACCTAGCGCGTTTTGGGGAGGAAAAATAAATATAAGACAGTGTCTTATTTTCGGGGAAACACGGTAGTAGGATGAGGATAACCAGTGAGACACTGTTGATACCAGTATACAAATTATATCGTAGTGATAGGGTAGATCAAATTGGTGAAGAGGTGGTGCTATATGTTAGCATTGAGGAAAACAAAAATTATTCAGGAAACAGAATACACCTTGGAATCTTTATCAGTAGAAACTGCACTTGTGAACGAAAAGAGAATAGTGATGGAGATATACTACTGTCCACCTGGCCAGAATAAATAGATGAGGAAATATGAAAAACAAAATTAGGGAAGCTTAACAAATTTGTAAACATAATAATTCACCCAATATTGACTGGATTAATATCATGTCAGGACATGATAGGAAGGTAAAATTCCTAAATGTAATAAATGACTGTTTCTTGGAGTAGCTGATTCAGAAACCGACAAAAGGGGAACTATTTTAGACCCAGTCCTTGGTGGAACCCAAGATTTGGCACAAGAGATAATGGTGTTGAGGTCACTTGGCAATAGTGATCATAATATGAAAAGATTTGAGTTAATAACTGGACAGAGAATATTATGGAAATCTAAGAACATAAGAATCACCATACTGAGAGACTGAAGGTGTGTCAATCCCATCAACCTTTTTCCAACCTTGGCCACTGCAGATCACAAGTATCTGGCAAAAACCCAAAAGAGTTAAATAGATTTTATGCTGCTTATCCCAGAAATAAGCAGTGGATTTTCCCAAGTCCATCTTAATAATGGCTTAGGGACTTTTAGTAATCTGTCCAAACCTTTTTTTAAAATCCTGCTATGCTAACTGCTTACCAAATTCTCTAGCAATGAATTCCGAAATTTATTTATTTTTATTTATTTAGATTTTGCTCACACCTTTTTCAGCAGTAGCTCAAGGTGAGTTACATTCAGGTACTCTGGATATTTCTCTGTCCCAGGAGGGCTCACAATCTATGTTTGTACCTGAGGCAATGGAGTGACTTGCCCAAGATCACAAGGAGCAGCAGCAGGATTTGAACCAGCCACCTCTGGATTGCAAGACCGGTGCTCTAACCACTAGGCCACTCCTCTACTCCACTTTAATTTTATATTGAGTAAAGAAATATTTTCTCCTGTTTGTTTTAAAATTACTCATGGCTTTTTTTTGAGGGGGTACTTGGGGGGTTACTGAGTACCGGCACCTTTTCCATTGTCTGCTAAAATTGACCCATGGTCCCCAAGTTTTAATGAAAGAGCTCAGGCTGTACACACCAATTTTGTCTTGTCATAGATTCTGTGATTGGTTGCAGGAGGCCTGGCTATTGTGGGGTGGGTCCCTCAGTGATCATCCCACCTCTGAAGGGTGGCCTGGCATTTGAGTAGTGGCACCTTTTTTTGCTAGAAAAAATGCACTGAATTTACTACTTAGTAACTTCATTGCGTGCCTCCTTGTATTTTTGGAAAGAGTAAACACTGAGAGAATACACTGCTTTTCCTATGCAGACAATGTTACACTATACTTCCCCTTCTTCAAGGAAAAGGATGATGTCAGTGTTTTAATAACCCAGGATCTTGCCTTAGTGGAGAAATAGGACAAAAGTTTGCGTCTTAGACTAAACAGTGAGAAAACCAAATGTCTAATCATCTCTGCACCTTACATAGATGTTTCAGATATTAGGCTGAACCTAAACAGAATACCCTTGAAAATACAACCAGAATTTAAGATATTAAGAATTCTAGTAGACAATCACCTGAACTTAGAATCTCATTGTCAAACAGTAACCAAAAAAGCATTCAACGTACTTAGAAAACTTAGAAGAATACGTCATTGATAAGTTTTAGCACTGATATCTTCAGACTACTGGTACAGTCCCTCATCCTATTGCAATGTGCTATATGTCGTCTGTAATACATCAGTTAGAAAAAGACTGCAATCGGTACAAAATGTAGCTGTCAAACTGATATTTGAGAGAGTAACTCCACTGTTCACTGAGCTCCATTGGCTCCTGGTGGAGGCAAGAGGGATATTCAAACTTTGTGTAATGATATACTCAGCAATGTACGGTAACTTGCCATAATATTCAAACCAATGAATATGATTACCCAAACCCAGGAATAGGAGACTAGCTGGCAGCCTACTAGATCTGCTATTGCCCTCTGCTAAGGGCATCAAATTGAGGTCAATACATGTACTGACTTTACTTAACTGCAAAATACTGAAATAGCTTACCAACTCAGATAAGGACCTTATCCCACCTTGGGACATTCCGCAAAATGCCGAACACTTATCTATTCTATAAAAAAAAAAAAATTGTCCTACAAAATGTCCAATAAGCCACTGATTGAATATGCATAATTTATTAGATGTATCTGAACCCCCTCCCCCTTCAATGTAAACCTCAATTTGTAACCTCTCTAATACACTTCCCTTTCTCTTTTGCATGTAAGTTGCAATGAACTCGTAATGGGAATATTGGCAACTAATAAGAAATAAAATAAAGTTCCAGTCCATTCAGTATTTTATAGACCTCTATTATATCTCCTTTCAGCCATCTCTTCTCCAAGTTGAAGAACCCAGCCTCTTTAGCCTTTTCTCATAAGGAAGTCGTCTCATCCTCTTTATCATTTTTGTTGCCCTTCTCAGTACCTTTTCTAATTTCACCGTATCTTTTTGAGATACGTTAACCAAAAATACACACAGTGTTTGAGGTGCAGTCACACAATGGACTGATACAAAGGCGTTATAATATTCTCAAGTGGGGGTTCCATTCCTTTCCTAAATAGGACAAACATATTACCACAGAAGGGTGATGTCATCTAACAGAGCCCTGGTATGGACATTGCCCAGTGTTCAGAAGTTTCAGAAGTCTTTCATAGTGCTGACCTCACATGTATGGACACCTTCCTGCTTGCTATCACCACGCGGGTCTAGGTAGTTTTCTTTTTTTCTGCAGAGCTAGGAAGACATTGTTTAGTTCTCTCCTCACCATGATTCACAGTATTTTCTGGCGACTTTCCCTACTGTTTTTTCAGCTCACCTCTTAGGACCAGGACCTACCTTTACTTCCACCCTCTTAGTCTCCTTAGGTTTTGTTTTTTTGCATTACTTTTAATTTTTCTTGCTTTTTTACAGCTCTTTGGCTCGCTTAGGCCTGAGCTCTCCAGTCGGGAAATATCCCTTTTTTTTCATCATTGAGCCATTTGAGTTCACTGCAGCTGTTTTTCCTCATATGTCCCAAAAAACTCGCAGGGGTTTTAAAAAGTACTTTAGGTGTGACAATGTCATCTCTACAAATGCACGAGACTGCAAGGACTTCCTTCATTTATGCGATCTAACATGGCCGCATATGCAAACAACCCACACAATCTCATACAAATAAAAGACGAACACACACTCAACGCATGGAAACAGATACAAAGGAAATACAAATATGCAATAAGACAGACCAAAAAGTCATATTACAAAACCAAAATTGGGCCGGACTACAGCAACACGAAGAAATTATACCATCTCGTGAATAAATTACTAGATATAACTCCGGTCATCACAACCAGTACCGACATGCCATCTGTAGACAACCTCGCTAAATATTTCAACGAAAAAATTATAAATCTACGCAAACTCCTACCTCCGGACACGAACATAGAAAACTTCATTAATGGGCTGGACCCAACCCCCTGGTGAATACCCGGCAGACCGATCATGGTCAAACTTCACTCTCCTCAACGCTGACAAGCAATCAAAAAATACTCCAGATCTCACATCCCATCTAAATTTCATGCTTCAGAGGGGCATCTTCCCTAAAGAAAAAGGCAACATCTTGCTCACCCAATACCAAAAGACACCAAGAAAAAAAACAATAAGATATCACCAACTACTGCCCAGTAGCATCTATCCCATTAGTAGTCAAACTCATGGAAGGACTGGTGACCAAACAACGATTACATAAACAAATTCAACATACTACATGAGTCACAATCAGGATTCCAACCCCAACACAGCACCGAAGCAGTATTACTCACTCTCCTATCCAAATTCAAGCAGGAGATAGCAATAGGCAAAAGCATTCTCCTCCTTCAATTTTACATGTCCAGTGCGTTCGACATGGTTAACCATAACATATTGTTAAGACTCCTAGATTATTTCGGAATTGTTGGTAACACTCTCAGTTGGATTATGGGCTTTCTAACCACCAGAACATACCAAGTGAAATCAAGCACTAACATATCGTCACCCTGGAAACCAGACTGCAGAGTACCGCAGGGATCACCACTATCACCGATCCTTTTCAACCTCATGATGGTCCCACTAGTCAATGCCTTATCCACACAAGGCCTTAGTCCATTCATTTACGCTGATGATGTCACAGTATACATCCCTTACAAACATGATCTAGCAGAAATCACCAATAAAATCAAGCTCAGCTTAAACATCATGAACTCATGGGCAAACGCATTCCAATTAAAACTCAATACAGAAAAAACACACTGTCTCATCATCTCATCCCAATACAACACATACAAACCCACAAGCATTAACACTCCAGGATACACCCTCCCTATCTCAGAAAGCCTGAAAATTCTCGGAGTAACAATCGACCGAAATCTCCAACTAGAGTCCCAAGCGAAAATCACCAAAAAGAAAATGTTTCTCTCAATGTGGAAACTAAAACGTGTGAAACCATTCTTCCCGAGGAAAATATTTCGCAACCTGGTGCAGTCAATGGTACTAAGCCACGCAAATTACTGTAACGGAATCTATGCGGGATGCAGAGAACAAATCATAAAGAAACTTCAAACTGCCCAAAACACAGCAGCAAGGCTTATATTTGGAAAAACACGTTTTGACAGCGCCAAACCACGCCGAGAAAAATTGCACTGGCTTCCAATTAAGGAACGCATCGTATTCAAAATCTGCACAACAGTGCACAAAATCATCTACGGCGAGGCACCGGGATACATGACAGACCTCATTGACCTGCCAGTCAGAAACACCATAAAATCAGCACGATCATACCTAAACCTCCACTACCCAAGCAGCAAAGGACTCAAATACAAATCCACTTACGCATCCAACTTTTCCTACCTGAACGCACAACTGTGGAACGCACTACCAAAAGCAGTAAAAACCACACTCGACCACTTGAATTTCCGGAAAGCACTAAAAACAGAACTGTTCTGAAGGGCATACGCCTCCGACGCAACATAAAAAACCTGGACATTTGCGACACAATGTAACCAAAGATCGTAACAGACATATACTATCTCTTCCTTTCCCTAACGATGTTCTCCCCAACTGTCTTTACCATACATGTATCTCACTCTACCATAATATCACCTTGATATTATTCACACCTTGTATTTGTTCACACCGAAATCGGTCAACGCTGATTATGGTACCATGTAAGCCACATTGAGCCTGCAAAGAGGTGGGAAAATGTGGGATACAAATGCAACAAATAATAATAAATAATAAAACTCTTTTTGACACTCGCAAGTCCACTCCATCAGCATCGAAGGCATTGGTTCGTATGACTTCTGGAGCTGCATCGGACACTAGAGACACACCAGTGTCAAGGAGGTTACCACCTACTTTGACATCGGACGTCAGTAGTACCAATCAGGACTGAGCATCTTCGAATCACAAACCCGAGGGCATGAAAGATTCAACATTGTTCACACTAGCACTGGGAGACCACAGTGTCGAGCATTGACCAGAGGATAAGAAGCACTGACATCGGTCCTCCTTGAGGCATAGTGCCATCATCATATCGATCTCGAGCGGTCTGGAATGCCCTCAGAACTTTCCAAGACCGCATTCTCAGCCAGATAATACTCATTTGCACAGATAACCAGTTTGCGATGTATTACTTGAACAAACAAGAAGGAGCAGGTTCCTACTACCACTGTCAACAAGGAATCCAGATATGGACTCGGGCAACTTCTCAAAATAGTAAGAGAGCTGTTTACCTAGCTGGCAACTAGAATGCTGTGGCAGACAAATTGAGCAGTCTTCTTCAGCCTCACGAATGGTCCCTCAGCATGCCTATAGCCCATCGAGTATTCCGGCAGTGTGGAACCCCAATGATAGACCACTTCACTTCTGCCCAGAACAAGCAGCTTTCCCAATTTGTTACAGACTGTTTGCTCCCATTCATGTACTCCCAGATGCCTTCTTGTTTCTCTGGGGAGTGGATCTTCTATATGCCTTTCCCCCACTTCCTGTCCTAGAGAGAACTTTTCTCAAGCTACATCGAGACAAATGGACCATCCTAATTGCTCCCTTTTGGTCACATCAGATTTGGTTCCCCCTTCTCTAGAGTTCTCATCCGGAGAACCATTGAGGTTAGATCTTTTTTCAACCCTAATAACACAGAATGAGGGGTCCCTCCTCTATCCAGACTCCCACTTTCTGGCCATGATGGCTAGGTTTTTGATGACATAAGCTTACATTCTCCGAGGACAAGCAGGCTGCTTGTTCTCAGAAGTGGGTGACGTCCACGGCAGCCCCTCCGATCGGAGATCTTCACTAGCAACAACGTTCGCTAGCCCTCGCGTGCGCATGCGCGACCGTCTTCCCGCCCGAATGCGAGCATGTTCGCCAGTCTTCTTTTTTTCGCGGCTCAGGACGGCTGTTTACGGACGTTCTGCGCCTCAAGGAGACCCCTTGCGCCTTTTTCACCGCGTTCTTCCGTTCGGAAGTGTCTGGAAAGTCTTCTGTCGCGTTTTTCATCGTGTTTAAAAAAAAAAAAGTGTATTTTTTCCCGTTAGTTTCCTTTCGTCGTCGGAAGCAGCCTTTTTTGGCTGCCCGTACAGGTTTTTTCCTTGTTTTGGTGCCTCTTTTTGTCACCATCGCGAATTTTGATTTCGCCGGCGTGATTTTTCCGCCCATGTCCTCGAAGCCTGCCAGCGGCTTCAAAAAGTGCACCCAGTGCAGCCGGATGATCTCGCACACTGATAGGCACGTTTCGTGCTTTCAGTGTCTGGGAGCTGGTCATTGTCCCCAGGCCTGTACCCTCTGTCTTTTGCTGAAGAAGAGGACTCAGGCGGTGAGGTTAGTTCAGTGGAACCTCTTGTTCAGAGCCTCGTCCGGTACTTCGACGCCTGCGGTACCGAGGTCATCGGCGGTATCAATGTTGTCGGAGGGTGCATAGTCATCAGGAGCGCAGGTGAGGGCTGTCTATTCCCCTGCTGGTAGCGGTGAGCCCTCGAGTAGGTCTCCGCCTGCCTCGAGGGCTCCTGCGGTACAGGCCCCCCGAGATCGACCTGTTTCGGACCCGGCCCCAAGGAGGCATTTGGATTCAACATCCTCCTCTTCGGTACTGGGAGGTACCGGTGACCTGCTTCGTGCGAAGGCAAAGAAGCATCGGCACCGGTCACCTGCCCGTCGCGGTACCGAGAGCTCCTGGTCGCCGAGGGATTCGGCACCCGCTAAGCGTCGACACCTGGAGGATCACTCGCCCTCCATGCAAGAGGTGTCGATGCGCTCTACGATGGACAGCCCGGTACCGCCTCCGCGGCCCCAACAGATTCTGAGCTCGTCGCCGGTACCAGACCCTTTGCCTTCCTCGACAGCCGCTCTGAACGAGAGCCTCCGAGCCATCCTTCCAGGGATCCTGGAAGTGCTGTTGCGCCCTTCCGCTCCGGTACCGGGGGTGCTTGCAACACCGATGCCGTTGAGAGAGGCGACGGCTGGCTCCTCGCCCATGGTGCGGTACCTGCATCGGTGGCCTCCCAGGCTGACTCCCCGATGTCTTAGATTGAGGGAGCTTCATCACCGCCGGTGCGGGAGTCTTCCTCTCGATGTACCCACTGTGGCCAGGTTTCCACGGAGTCGAGGCGGGCCCGGCTTCGGACTGCAGTCCACAAACTGGTGTCCGATACTGAAGGTGAGGCCTCGTGGGAAGCAGAGGAGGACCTGAGATATTTCTCTGACGAGGAGTCTTGCGGTCTTCCCTCTGATCCTACTCCCTTTCCTGAAAGGCAGCTTTCTCCTCCTGAGAGTCTGTCTTTCGCGGCCTTTGTCCGGGATATGTCTACGGCCATTCCCTTCCCTGTGGTCACGGAGGATGAGCCAAGAGCCGAAATGTTTGAACTTTTGGACTATCCTTCGCCACCTAAGGAATCGTCCACTGTACCCATGCATCATTTCCTTAAAAAGACATTGCTGGTGAACTGGACGAAGCCACTAACTAATCCCCACATTCCAAAGAAGATAGAATCCCAGTATCGGATCCATGGGGACCCAGAGTTGATGCGGACCCAGTTGCCTCATGACTCTGGTGTGGTGGATCTGGCCCTTAAGAATGTCAAGAGTTCTAGGGAGTATGCTTCGGCGCCCCCGGGTCGTGACTCTAGAACCTTGGACTCTTTTGGGCAGAAGGCCTACCATTCTGCTATGCTCATTTCCAAAATCCAATCTTACCAGCTCTACACGAACATTCATATGCGGAACAATGTGCGGCAGTTGGCGGACTTGGTGGACAAGCTGCCTTCTGAGCAGGCCAAGCCTTTTCAGCAGGTGGTCAGGCAGCTGAAGGCGTGTCGTAAATTCCTGGCCAGGGGTGTTTACAATACTTTTGATGTCGCATCCAGGGCCGCTGCTCAAGGTGTGGTGATGCACAGACTATCATGGCTGCGTGCCTCCGACCTGGAAAACAGGATCCAGCAGCGGATTGCGGACTCTCCTTGTCAGGGGGATAATATTTTTGGTGAAAAGGTCGAACAGGTGGTAGAGCAACTCCACCAGCGGGACACCGCTTTCGACAAATTCTCCCACCGGCCGCCTTCAGCATCTACCTCATCAGGTAGACGTTTTTATGGGGGAAGGAGGACTGTTCTCTATTCTACTAAGCGTAGGTACAATCCTCCATCTCGCCAGCCTGCTGCCCAGGCTAAACCCCAGCGCGCTCGTTCCCATCAACAGCGTGCGCCTCAACAGGCCCCAGCAGCTCCCCAGCAAAAGCAAGGGACGAGCTTTTCTTTTTTTTTAATTTTATTTATCATTTTACTTAATTGCATTCACATTTATCACATAAATGTAAGGAAATACAGAAATTAATATAAAAAGTAAAACATTTTCTCTCAACAATATATATTTACATAAATGTCCACAATTGGAAGATCCAAGATCAGGAAAACAATCTTAAAGAAAATAAGAAAAACTCAAAATGGTTAATCTTACACTTCACATTTTCTGAGGGAGGAAGGTTAATCGGTTATTGCAGCCGGTACAGTGGTAACTGAAGGAAGTTGCTGCAGAGGATTCTTCATCTGTTTTCACAAACTCTTATAATTTCTTAGGTTCAAACAAATAAGTAATAAGGAAATAAAAGGGGACGAGCTTTTGACTGGCTCCAGCAGAGCATAGCCGAAATCAAAGTGTCCATGCCGGACGATGTGCTGGTCGGGGGAAGGTTAAAATGTTTTCACCAAAGGGTGGCCTCTCATAACCTCCGACCAGTGAGTTCTCCAAATAGTCCGGCTGGGATACGCCCTCAATTTGATTTCAAAACCTCTAAATTGCCCACCGGGAGCTCAGTCCTTCAGCTTCCAGCACAAGCAGGTACTTGCCGAGGAACTCTCCGCCCTTCTCAGCGCCAATGCGTTCGAGCCCGTGCCACCAGGGCAGGAAGGGCTGGGATTCTATTCCAGGTACTTCCTTATGGAAAAGAAAACAGGGGGGATGAGTCCCATCCTAGACCTAAGGGCCCTGAACAAATATCTGGTCCGAAAAAAGTTCAGGATGCTTTGCCTGGGCACCCTTCTTCCCATGATTCAGGAAAACAATTGGCTATGCTCTCTGGATCTTAAAGGACGCTTACACTCACATCCCGATACTGCCAGCTCACAGACAGTATCTTCGATTTCGTCTGGGAGCATGGCATTTTCAGTATTGTGTGCTACCCTTTGGTCTCGCCTCTGCGCCCAGGGTGTTTACAAAATGCCTGGCTGTCGTAGCGTCGTCTCTACGCAGACTGGGAGTGCACGTGTTCCTTTATCTCGACGATTGGCTGGTGAAGAACACCTCCGAGGCAGGAGCTCTACAGTACATGCAGATGACTATTCGACTCCTGGAGCTACTAGAGTTTGTGATAAATTATCCAATGTCCCACCTTCTTCCAGTCCAGAAGCTAGAATTCATAGGAGCTCTGCTGGACTCTCAGACGGCTCGTGCCTACCTTCCGGAGGCGAGGGCCGACACTCTTCTGTCTCTCGTTTCCTGGGTACGGGCGTCTCAGCAGATCACAGCTCGGCAGATGTTGAGATTGCTCGGCCACATGGCCTCCACAGTGCATGTGACTCCCATGGCCCGCCTTAACATGAGATCAGCTCAATGGACCCTAGCTTCTCAGTGGTACCAAGCTGCTGGGAACCTAGAGGACGTAGTCCTGCTGTCCACGAGTTTTCTCCAATCCCTGCATTGGTGGACAGTTCAGTCCAATTTGATTCTGGGACGTCCTTTCCAAATTCCTTAGCCACAAAAGGTGCTGACGACGGATGCGTCTCTCCGGGGGTGGGGAGTTCATGTCGATGGGCTTCACACCCAAGGGAGTTGGTCCCTTCAGGAAAAAAGTTTGCAGATCAATCTCCTGGAGTTGCAAGCGTTCTGGAACGCTCTAAAGGCTTTCAGGGATCGGCTGTCCCAACAAATTATCCAAATTCAGACAGAAAATCAGGTTGCCATGTATTACATCAACAAGCAGGGGGGCACCGGATCTCGCCCCCTGTGTCAGGAGGTCGTCAGAATGTGGCTTTGGGCTCGCCGGAACGGCATGTTTCTTCAAGCCACGTATCTGGCAGGCATAAACAACAGTCTGGCCGACAGATTGAGCAGGATAATGCAACCTCACGAGTGGTCACTCAGTTCCAGAGTGGTACGCGAGATCTTCCAAGTGTGGGGCACCCCCTTGGTGGATTTCTTTGCCACTCAAGTCAATCACAAGGTCCCTCAGTTCTGTTCCAGACTTTAGGCCCACGGCAGGCTAGCGTCGGATGCCTTTCTCCTGGATTGGGGGGGAATGCCTCCTGTATGCTTATCCTCCCATACCTTTGGTGGGGAAGACTTTGCTGAAACTCAAGCAAGATCGAGGCACCATGATCCTGATCACTCCCTTTTGGCTGCGTCAGATATGGTTCCCTCTTCTTCTGGAGTTGTCCTCCGAAGAACCGTGGAGATTGGAGTGTTTTCCAACCCTCATTACTCAGAACGAGGGGGTGCTTCTGCATCCCAACCTCCAGTCCCTGGCTCTCACGGCTTGGATGTTGAGGGCATAGATTTTGCCTCTTTGGGTCTATCCGAGGGTGTCTCCCGTGTCTTGCTTGCTTCCAGGAAAGATTCCACGAAGAGGTGTTATGCTTTCAAATGGAAGAGGTTTGCCGTCTGGTGTGACAGTAAGGCCCTAGATCCTCGCTCCCGTCCTACACAGACCCTGCTTGAATACCTTCTGCACTTGTCCGAGTCTGGTCTTAAAACCAACTCTGTAAGGGTTCATCTTAGTGCGATTAGTGCATACCATTACCGTGTGGAAGGTAAGCCGATCTCGGGACAGCCTTTAGTTGTTCACTTCATGAGATGTTTGCTTTTGTCAAAGCCCCCCATCAAACCTCCCACAGTGTCATGGGATCTCAATGTCGTTCTCACCCAGCTGATGAAACCTCCTTTTGAGCCACTGAATTCCTGCCATCTGAAGTACTTGACTAGGAAAGTCATTTTCTTGGTGGCAGTCACTTCAGCTCGCAGAGTTAGTGAGTTTCAAGCCTTGGTAGCTCATGCTCCTTATACTAAATTTCATTATAACAGAGTAGTCCTCCGCACTCACCCTAAGTTCTTACTGAAGGTGGTGTCAGAGTTCCATCTGAACCAGTCAATTGTCTTGCCAACATTCTTTCCCCGTCCTCATACCTGCCGTGCTGAACATCAGCTGCACACATTGGACTGCAAGCGAGCATTGGCCTTCTATCTGGAGCGGACACAGCCCCACAGACAGTCCGCCCAAATATTTGTTTCTTTTGATACCAACAGAAGGGGAGTGGCTGTCGGGAAATGCACCATATCTAATTGGCTAGCAGATTGCATTTTCTTCACTTTCGCCCAGGCTGGGCTGACTCTTGAGGGTCATATCACGGCTCATAGTGTTAGAGCCATGGCAGTATCAGTGGCTCACTTGAAGTCAGCCACTATTGAAGAGATTTGCAAGGCTGCTACGTTGTCTTCTGTCCACACATTCACATCCCATTACTGCCTACAGCAGGATACCCGACGCGACAGTGGGTTCAGGCAGTCGGTGCTGCAGAATCTGTTCGGGGTTTAGAATCCAACTCCACCCCGAATGCCCATTTTTATTCTGTTCCAGGCTGCACTCTCAGTTGAATAAGTTTAGGTCAATCTCAGTTATGTCCTCGCCGTTGCGAGGCCCAATTGACCAATGTTTGTTATTTTGAGTGAGCCTGGGGGCTAGGGATAGCCCACTTGTGAGAACAAGCAGCCTGCTTGTCCTCGGAGAAAGCGAAAGCTACATACCTGTAGAAGGTATTCTCCAAGGACAGCAGGATGATTGTTCTCACCAACCCGCCCGCCTCCCCTTTGGAGTTGTGTCTTCCCTTGTCTTTGCTATTTACTGGACTGGCGAACACGCTCGCGTTCGGGCAGGAAGACGGTCGCACATGCGCACTGTGCATGTGCACGCGAGGGCTTGCAAACGTTGTTGCTAGTGAAGATCTCCGATTGGAGGGGCTGCCGTGGACGTCACCCACTTGAGAGAACAATCAGCCTGCAATCCTCGGAGAATACCTTCTACAGGTATGTAGCTTTCGCTTTCCTTAAACCTTCCAGAAGGAGTCTCTGGAGTACTATTAGCCTCTAGGAAGCTTTCTACACAGAAGTGTTTTAAGTGGAAAAGATTTTTGCTCTGGTGTACAACCAGAGCACTAGACCCTGCTAGATGCTCTCTTCCTACCCTTATGGCTACCTCCTCCATCGTTCTGATACTGTCCTCAAAACTAACCCAGAGAGTACACTTGAGGGCCATTAGCGCTTTTCTCTCTAGAGCTGGTAACAAGCCAATGTTTACTTATCCCTAGATAGTTAGATTCATGAAAGGTTTATTTCATACCAGACCTCCTATCAAGCCATCTCTGGTGGGGTGAGATCTGAGTGTCATCCTCTTGGCTCTGATGAAACCTCTATTTCAACCACTTCATTCCTGTTCTCTAAAGTTCCTCACATGCAAGGTAGTGTTCTTAATAGCACTTCTACCAGAAGAGTCAACGATCTTCAAGCACTTATAGCAGGACCCACCTTACGACAGGGTTATGCTCCAAACCCACCCCAAATTCCTTCCTAAAATGGTATCTGCATGCCACCTCAATCAGCCAATTGTACTTCCTGTCTTCCCTAAGCCACACTCTCATCCTGGAGAAGCAGCAGTGCACACCTTAGCCGTAAGCGTGCTCTAGCATATTATGTGGAGCGTACAATACTTCATAGGAAGTCCTCCCAGCTTTTTGTATCCTTTGACCCTAACAGATGGAGTCCCATTACCAAACATACTATCTCTACTTGGCCCTTACACGTATTTTCAGGCTGGGTTGACTCTTCATGGCTGGGTCACTGCTCACAATGTAAGAGCCATGGTAGTTTCAGTATCCCATTTCCGCTTTGCCTCCATTGAAATTTGCAAGGCAGCAATGTGGTCATCTTGTACCCACACCATCACTACTCACTTTTGTCTAGAGCAGTATTCTAGGCTGGATAGCTAGTTTGAACAAGCAGTTCTGCAGAATATTTTTTCCTACTTAGAAAAGTCAACTCTGCCCTGTGGCCCTTTTTTTCCACCAGGCCCACTTTCTTCTTAGTTCATTTAAATTGTGAGCCTGGTATCTGATGAGTCCCACATGTCAGAATATGTCCTCGGAGAAAGCAAAGTTACTTACCTGTAGCAGGTGTTCTTCAAAGATAACAGGCATAGTCTGATATCCCTCTCATTTCCCCTTGGATTTGTCTTCTTAGTTTTCATATTATACTGTTGGTTCTATGCTCAAGTGCAATGGTGGCACTGCCTTAGTTTTAAATTGACAGTGCACTTTAGCAGTGTCCGCATCGGGCTGTGTAAATGATGTCACCCATATGTGAGAATGTATGTCTGCTGTCCTTTGAGAACATCTGCTGCAGGTAAGTATCTTTGCTCTATAGCATGAAACTCCAAGGTGAGTGTAAATATGAGAGGAGTATGGGCAGACTATGGGCATGGCGCCAAGTGATGTGTATAACTTATAGAATGCTATCAGTTACGCGCATCACTTGTCTCATTTAGGTGTGACCATTTATACCTGCCATTGACATGGTGTAAGGGTTTACACCTAAGTATTAGCATGCCAGGGTGGTTTTGTGCTAGTATTCTATATAGGATTCTTAGGTTCACCTAAGTGCCACTATAAAATTGGCGCTGTGCACCCCATTGTAGCGCCTAAATCAATGTGCCAAGTTATAGAATTGCCTCCATTGTGTTCCAAAGCTAGGAAAAGCTTTTTCTCACGTGGGCTTCACTGAAAGACATCACCCACTTATGAAGACATCTATCCTGTTGTCCACTGAAAACACCTGCTACAGGTTAGTACCTTGGTTCCATGCAAAAATAGTTAATTCAGGAAGGTATATAGACAGATTTGTAGAACTGAGCTGGTCTGTGTCAGAACTTAAAATGGTTCATCTATGAAAACACTGATATTGTGTATTATTATTATTATTATTATCAATTTTATGTATTTATTATCAGTGTTTTAGTTTGTTTATTGCTGTAGGTTACTTTCTCCATCATCCGAAGTCTGGTACAATCAATGGTGCTAAGTCACCTAGACTACTGCAATGCAATATACGCCAGATGCAAAGAACAAATTATTAAGAAGCTCCAAACTACCCAAACCACCGCAGCCAGACTCATATTTGGAAAAATGAGATATGAAAGCGCCAAGCCCCTACGTGAAAATCTACATTGGCTTCCAATCAAAGAACGAATTGCATTCAAAATCTGCACCCTGGTTCACAAAATCATTCACGGCGAGACCCCGATCTACATGGCAGACCTCATAGACCTACCAACCAGAAATGCAAAAAGGTCATCACGCACATACCTAAATCTCCACTACCCAAGCTGCAAAGGACTAAAATATAAATCAACTTATGCATCCAGCTTCTCCTACATAAGCACTCAACTATGGAACACACTACCAAACATCATGAAAACAAAGCACGATCTAACAATCTTTTGGAAATTATTAAAAACCAATTTGTTCAAAAAGCAATACCATAATGACTCAACCTAAACACCAGAACCCCACAACACAACGAAACTCATACAAGAACTGGACAAAACTTAACCCTTCCTCCTTGACTACCCAATTTACCCTATCACTTATTGATCCTTAATGCAAGTACCACTCTGTATTTCATACCCAATGTGTTCTATCACTTGTTGATCCTAATTGCTATTACCACTCTGTATTTCTCATACCGGAATTGGCAATCGCCATCACAGTATTATGTAAGGCACATTGAGCCTGCAAATAGATGGGAAAATGCGGGGATACAAATGCAACAAATAAATAAACAATCACAATAAATCATCCACATGAGTGGTTCACATTATCCAGTTGCGTTGACATGAATGGTTCTGTGAGCTCTGAAAACAAAAACAGAAGTGTCTGTATCCAAAGGATTTGTGTTGTTTTAACTTCAATGGGTAATTTTTAGCCAGACAACTGATGTTTAGATTGTAAACCACCCTGAAGGCTGCCATAGGGCGGGGTAGAACATTTTTAATAAACTTGGTTCAGACAAAAATTAACTAGTTAAGAGAAGTGGGATTGGAGGTGCCATTAACTTTTAATTACATAGTGCCAATATTCAGTGCTATCCATTAAGGATATCCATTCAGTTAACAAATGATGGGTATAAAAATAATTTGATAAGTAAAATTATCTGGTTATCTTTATGTAGGTTTGTTCAGATATTGTGATTTAAGCAGTTATATCTTTAAATATCCAGTAAACATTAAGGGGCAGTTCCCTAAGTAGGCACTTCCTTTTAGACACACTGATGCTGCATGGTGAGAGTCTATTCTGTTTGGATGCCCAGGTTCCATTATAGAATACTAGCTTAATATGGTTTTAGCACCTAAAGTCTCTAGGGGATCAATATTCAGCCGTCGGTGATGAGCGTTTTTGTGGGCTCAGGCATTGAATATATGGTTATATTTAAGCTGATTAAAACATAGCCACTTAAGTCAATATTCAGTACTTAAGCACCCACCCATGGGTTACTGCATAAAATTAGAACAGATTTTTTATGTGGTCCAGTTTATGCAGTAAACCTGGCTGCTTAAGGACTGAATATCAGCACTTAAGCAGCCAAGTGCTGACACCGCCCCCAGAACGTCCCCAACGTAACTGACTTTGAGTTCAGTGTTAACTGCAATATTTAGCGGCATTTAGCCAGTTAAATGCCGCTGAATATTAGCAGCTAGCCCCGACCAAGAAAGTTAAGCGATCAGCAGCTGGATAAATCACTTTGAATATCAGGCCCTAAGTGCCCTCAGTTACACCAGCCATAGACCTGGCATAACTGTGGGTGCCTAAGTACGTTATTGTGCAAGTTTTATTCATATAAGTGGGAGGCACATCCATGGCCTGCCTATTTTCCATCCATATGAACGTTCCCCCCTTTGCATTTATACCATATCGTGGAATTCTATATCAGACAGTTATGCGCAAAGATGATCCATGCTAAGTTCAAATACTATAAATGTTGTTTCACGCAGAACGACCTTACATGGATGCGGATGCCTTATAAGCCACAGGGGATAAGCAGGCATTAGGTCTTGCTTTGTCTTGATTGCTTGAGAGAAAAAAGAATGAGGAAGAAAAGAATTATGCAGCCTTAACCCTTGTCCCTGAGGAAAGTGATTGAAACCCCGCGGAGTCGGGTGGTTTCAGGGGAAGGCAATTGATGAATGTTTCAGCGAGGCAAGATAGTTCTGCCAGGGAGGCAAGAATTTGTCAAGATAAGTGCACAGTTTTCACCTAGTATATACATTTTTATAAGTGATAAGCGATTTTATAGCACTGAGGTGATTTGGAAGCATGAAAAAATGAGCATATGTTGCTCCTCCTAAAAATTTGTTAGAGTTACCCGATGAAAGAAGTGCTATGCCACTTTGTAGCAGCAATATTGACTTTAGTAATAGTGGTAAATATCTGAGGGTACTCTACATACATAAAAATTTCTATTATATTATACTGGTGTGAACTGTTTCAAGCACTCTCTTTGAGTTGGTGGCTACAAGTCCTGGTTTGTGTGTATATGTTCCACGCAGAACAGCATTTATTGAATACTAGCTTGGCATGCATTTCGTGCCGAACTATGGACAGATGCATAAATGCTTGCACCCAACTAATGGCAGTTAGGCATGCAAATGCACCTGCCAAAATTCTGAGAATGCCCCTGATCTGCCCGTGGAGTTACACGCTATGAAAATTAGACATTTATGTTATAGGGCGTAGGGCAGATCCATGCATAACTCCTAATGCCAATTAAGTGCTTATTAAAGCCAATTATTGATTATCACTGTCATGGCCCTGCTGTGTCTGCGGCTCACCTGCTAGATGTGGGGTTCAGGTTGTGTTGCATCCTCTGACGACTCCTCCTGCCCCCGCAGTTCGTCAGCCGCTCATATGGGTAATTCCAGCATCCTGGGGTTTTCCGCTGTTGCTGTGGGCTGCCCATCTTCCAGGGCACGCATGTGTGCCTGGTGCTGCCCTAGTGTTTCCTGCGGGTGGATCTTGCAGATGATGTCAGACACCTGGAACCTTTTTGAAGATGGATCACCACACCTTCTTTGCCTTGCAACAAGTCTCCATGCTTTTCGTGTGGTGCTTCCAGCGTCCAATTTCCAGCTTCTGGTCTCCTGCTACCAGGCTGTAGCTTCCGGGCTCCAGTTTCCTGCTACCTATCCACCTTAGCCTGGGTGATTCACCTACCATCAGTTGGGCTCCCTTCTTCAACTACGGTCCGTCCTATGGCTCACCTAACCTGGAGCGTGGCAGTTTTTGGAAGGCCATGAGCTCAGACGAATCACCCACCTTACAGCTATTAGAACAACTGACCCTGCAACTTCAGCATTTATCTGGCTTCGTCCAGAACTTATCCGCCCATATGGATTGGCTGCAGGATTCTTCATCGCCACCAGGGGCATCTGTGGTGGGTTCTTCTGGCTTCTCCTCCAAGATATGATGGCAACCCCAAGACTTAGAGGGTTTATCAACCAACGCTTGATCATTTTTGAACTGCAAGACAGAGACTTTTCGTCTTACTGGGCCCTCGTGGCTTATATCATCTCACTATTGACAGGCCAAGCTCTTGTGTGGGCTTCAGCCCTCTGGGAATGGAGTGACCCAGCACTCAACCTAAATGTCTTTCTGGAACAATTTTGATGGGTATTTGAGGAGCCAGGGAAGGCCTCTGGAGCTTCAGAACTTTTACAATTAAGACAGGGAGCTACACTATACAGTTCCGAATCCTTGACTTTGAACTGAACTGGAATAATGAAAGCCTGGTGGCAGACTTCTGGCAAGGGCTATCGCCACACATCAAGGACGAACTGGCAGGCCAAGATCACCCTTCCTCATTGGATGACCTCAACAATCTATGCAACTGGGTGGGTGCTCGATTTCAGTAGTGGGCCCTGGAACGACAGTCTAATGCCCCAGCTGGCACCCCCAGTGAGGAAAACGCATCTCTGGATACAGCACAAGTGTAATAGGTAGCGGGGAGATGGGCCTGGGTCCGCCTGCCTGAAGTGCACTGCACCCACTAAAACTGCTCCAGGGACCTGCATACTGCTGTCATGGAGCTGGGTATGACATTTGAGGCTGGCATAGAGGCTGGCAAAAAAAAAAAAATTAAAAAATTTTTTAGGGTGGGAGGGGGTTGGTGACCACTGGGGGTAGTAAGAGGAGTTCATCCCCGATTCCCTCTGGTGGTCATCTGCTCAGTTCGGGCACCTTTTTGAGGCTTGGTCATGAAAAAAAATGGACCAAGTAAAGTCGACCAAATGCTCGTCAGGGACGCCCTTCTTTTTTCCATTATCGGCCAAGGACGCCCATTTGTTAAGCATGCCCCAGTCCTGCCTTCTCTACGCCTCCGACATGCCCCTGTGAATTTTGGTCGTCCCCGCGATGGACTGCAGTTGAGGGCACCCAAAATCGGCTTTCGATTATGCCGATTTGGGCGACCCTGAGAGAAGGACGCCCATCTCCCGATTTGTGTCGGATGATGGGCGCCCTTCTCTTTCGAAAATGCCCCTGATTGTGTATTTGAATTTTCAGAGCGCATGTAAGCCGCATTGAGCCTGCCATGAGTGGGAAAGTGCAGGGTACAAATGTAACAAAAATAAAAAATAAATAAAATTTGACAAAATACCTCATGAATGACCCCTTAGGAAATTAGAATGACATGGGATAGGAGGCATTGTCTTATGGTTGATTAAAACCTGGTTAAAAGATAAAAAATGGAGAGTGAGGTTAAATGGTCAGTATTCTCAATGGAGAAAGGTAAATAGTGGGGTTCCCCAGGAATCTGTGATGAGACTGCAGCTTTTTAACATATTTATAAATGAAATTGGAATAATGAGTAATGTGATCAGAATACTACTACTACTTAACATTTCTAGAGCGCTACTAGGGTTACGCAGCGCTGTACAATTTAACAAAGAGAGACAGTCCCTGCTCAAAGAGTTTACAATCTAATAGACAAGTGAACGGTCGGTCCGATAAGGGCAGTCAAATTGGGGCAGTCTGGATTCACTGAACGGTAAGGGTTAGGTGCCGAACGCAGCATTGAAGGGGTGGGCTTTAAGCAAAGACTTGAAGACGGGCAGGGAGGGGGCTTGGCTTAAGGGCTCAGGAAGGTTGTTCCAAGCATAGGGTGAGGCGAGGCAGAATGAGCGGAGCCTGGAGTTGGCGGTGGTGGAGAAGGGTACTGAGAGGAGGGATTTATCCTGTGAACGGAGGTTACGGGCGGGAACGTAAGGGGAGATGAGGGTAGAAAGATAGTGAGGGGCAGCAGACTGAATGCATTTGTAGGTAAGAAGGAGAAGCTTGAATTGAATGCGGTATCTGATCGGAAACCAGTGAAGTGACCTGAGGAGAGGGGTGATATGAGTATATCGGTTCTGGCGGAATATGAGACGTGCAGCAGAGTTCTGAACAGATTGAAGGGGGGATAGATGGCTAAGTGGGAGGCCGGTGAGGAGTAAGTTGCAGTAGTCCAGGCGAGAGGTAATGAGAGCGTGGATGAGAGTTCGGGTGGTGTGTTCAGAGAGGAAAGGGCGAATTTTGCTGATGTTAAAGAGGAAGAAGCGACAGGTCTTGGCTATCTGCTGGATATGCGCAGACAAGGAGAGAGAGGAGTCAAAGATGACTCCGAGGTTGCGGGCAGATGAGACGGGGAGGATGAAGGTGTTATCAACTGAGATAGAAAGTGGAGGAAGAGGAGAAGTGGGTTTTGGTGGAAAGACGATAAGCTCGGTCTTGGACATGTTCAGTTCCAGGTGGCGGTTGGACATCCAGGCAGCAATGTCGGATAAGCAGGCCGTTACCTTTGCCTGAGTCTCCGCGGTGATGTCTGGTGTGGAGAGATACAGTTGGGTGTCATCAGCATAGAGATGATACTGGAAACCATGAGATGAGATCAGGGAGCCCAGGGAAGAGGTGTAGATTGAGAAGAGAAGGGGTCCAAGGACAGATCCCTCGGGAACACCAACAGATAAGGGGATGGGGGTGGAGGAAGATCCATGTGAGTGCACTTTGAAGGTGCGGTGGGAGAGATAGGAGGAAAACCAGGAGAGGACAGAGCCCTGGAACCCAAATGAGGACAGTGTGGCAAGAAGTAAGTCATGATTGACAGTGTCAAAAGCGGTGGATAGATCGAGGAGGATGAGGATGGAGTAGTGGCCTCTGGATTTGGCTGATTTTAGCTGATGATATACAGTTATTCAAAGTTATTAAATCTCAAGAGGATTATGAAATATTGCAAGAGGAACTTAAGAGATTGGACAGCCAAATGGCAGATAACATTTAGTGTGAGCAAATGCAAAGTGATGCATGTGGGGAAGAGGAACCCAAGCTATAATTGCATAATGCAGGGTTCCACATTAGGCGTCACCACTCAGGAAAAGGAGTTAGGTGTCATCATTGTTGATACATTTAAAACTTCACAGTGTGCACTGACTGCTAAGGAAGCAAATAGAATGCTAGAAATTATTATAGGAAAGGAATGGAGAACAAAACTGAGAATAATATATTGCCTTAGTATTGCTCCCTGATGCAACCACACATTGAATATTGTGTGCAATTTTGGTCACTGCATCTTAAAAAAAATATAATGGAATTAGAAAAGGTACAGAGGAGGACAATAAAATGCTAAAGGTGATGGGATGACTTCCCTGTGAGGAAAGGCTAAAGAGGATAGTCTCTTCAGCTTGGAAAAGAGACGACTGAAGGAAGATATAATAGAGGTCTATAAATTACTGAGTGGAATGGAATGGCTAGTTGTGATATTCTTTCCAAAAATACAAGGACTTGGGGAGTAAACTTTAAAACAAATCTGAGTAAATATTTCTTTACTCAGTATGTGATTAAACTCTAGAATATGTTGCTAGAGAATGTGGTAGATGCAGTTAGCTTAGCAGGGTTTTAAAAAGTTTGGGCAAGTTTCTAAAAGCTATTATTAAGGTAGACTTGGGAAAATCTACTGCTTATTCCTAGGATAAGTAGCGTAAAATCGTTTTTACTCTTTTGGGATCTTGCCAGGTACTTGTGACCTGGATTGGCCATCATTGCAAACAGAATAGTGGGCTTGATGGATATTTGGTCTGTCTTAGTATGGCAAGACTTAATGTTCTTAGTTCCTTATGTGATGGGAGACTGGGCATCCAACTGGGAGATGAATTTTAATGTAAGCAAGTGCAAAGTGATGCACATTCGGACAAGCAACCCGAACTGTAGTTATATGAATCAGGGTTCCACGTTAGGAGCCTTCACAAAGGATCTAGGTGTCATCATTGATACATTGAAATCCTCTGCTCATTGTGCAGCAATGGCCAAAAAAACAAGGGAACAGTAAGATGTAGGAAGTGAAGTTCTTCTCTGAATAGAAGTAAAGCAGGACCTGGAAGCAATCATATCTAATGATTTTCATATCTAATGATTTTAAAGTGGCCAAAGAGGTAGATAAGGTGATGGGAAAAGCCAGAAGGAAGCGGGACTGCATTAACTGTGGAATGCCCAGCACAAATAAGATTATAGTGTCTCTTTATAAGTGACCAGTGATACCTTATTTTGAGTACTGTTTGCAATTCTGAAGGCTGCATCTTTGAAAAAAATTAATCTAATGGAGTCAGTACAGAGGGCAGCTACTAAAATGATAGACAGTCTTCTTCATAAAACATATGAGGACAGACCTAAAGATTTAAATGTTAGAGCAAATGGCATTGAACTAGCAATCTTTAGGGAGTTATGGCTGGAGATCTACTATTCTGCCATAGGAAATACACAATGTCATGTCTGTGGTCATGACCCCTCTCAGGCTTACCTTATTTCTGGTGGTCAGCTTCTAAGCTGGCTTTTGTCTGTTCTTCCTGAGTTAACTTTGTATCTGTGTGCTGGCTGCTTCCAGCATGGCTCTGATTTCTCCACTGTGCTGCACCTGTGTATGTTGAGCCACTCTGTGCTTCAGTATGCTTTCTGCCTGCTTCTTGGTTTGTGCTCCCCTCGCCCTCTGGTGGCCAGAACCAGTGGCTGCCATAGACTGTCTTGCTGTCCCTACCCGTTCCAGGCTTCAGCCAAGTCTGGTCTGGATTTTCCAGGCTGCCAGACTTGTCTTTCTTATTTGTGCCTGAACAGCACTCATAGTTGCCTTGAGATTGCTGCAGCTGAGCCTCAGGTGCTGATGGGCTTTATTAATCACCTAGAAACGTCTGTGTTTGCCTTTGCATCATCTAAGGTCCCTGGTATGTGGGTGTGCTCTGTGCACTTCTGCCTAGTCCAGTTTTATTCTGAGTTCTTGCCTGGTTCTTGTTTGTTTGTGTATATTTAGCTTTGGTTTTATTGTTTAGTTCCTAGTCTTGTTTCTGGTCTGCATTTCCTTGTCTTGTGTCTGTGTTTTTTATTAGTGGCTGCTTGGCAGCTTTTAGTCCTGACTCCCTCCTGTCTGTGTTTCTGTCTTAGTGGCTGCCTGGCAGCTTGTAGTCTTGACTCTGTTGTGTGTTTCCTGCTGGTATCCAGTTCCTGCCCAGTCCGGTAAGTCCTGCCGGCCACCTGCACCCAGGGGCTCAACTGTCAAGTGCAGGTGTGAAGCCTTGCTCCAGTCCTGTGTTCCAGTCCAAGTGTTCTTGTCCAGTGTGTTCCTGCTTTGCTTATCCCTGTCTGCAGTCCCTGCTTTGTGTGTGTGTTAGCCCAGTGCTGGTTGGGGTGGTTTTGTCTGCCACTGCTGCTCCTTGGCAGCTGCCCAAGGGCTCACAAACCTAGTTGCTGCTTTGAGACCTGACACACAGCCTAGAAAGCCGCAAGGGGATAGTTGTCCTCTAGGCCTGAGTAAGCAAATACACTGCCAGAATTTCCAACTGGACCATCAAAGGATGTGTTCCTGTTTAGGTCTGAATATAAGAATATTCTGGTCCAACACTTAATCGCTTCTTGGTCTGGTTCCTGTCCTTATTTCTGTCTTAATTCATGACTTGCTACTTGTTTTGTGCCTGATTTACTCTGTGATGCCTTGTCCTGAGCTATGTCTGATTTAACCTGGTAAGTTCTTCCATTCCTAGTTCCTCTTCTAGTCTTAGAAATGTCAAGGGCTCTTGTACTGCTGTGCTCAGCCCTGGGCTTAGCCTCTCCATTGCCTTTTAGGGCATGAGTAGCACCTTGCTAGGGCATCCTCTAACATAAACATGTATAACCTGGAGGAGAGGCAGGAAAGGAGCAATATGCTAGACATAAAAAGGGCAAATGTGTTAAATTAGATGTCCATATTTACGTGTCCTTTACACACATAAATGTTCCAAATACTAGCACTTATGTATAAAAGTGGTAACAGGGCACCTAAGTGCTATTCTGCAAATATCGGCTTAACTTGTGTAACACATAATTTGCAAGAGGATTTACGTGGCATGGAGCATGGGTGGAATATGTGCAGGGCTCCCACTTATGCACATAACTTACAGAATACTGTAGTAATACATTTCCTTGCTTCATTTAGGTGCACCGATATCAGGTTTCTCTAATGTTCCGTAATAGAATCTAGCTGCCTAGATTTCATTATAGAATAGACTCCTTGGGGTGCCAAAATGGAAGCATCGAGTTGTGGAATTGCCTTCATAGAGAGCAATTCTATAACTGTGTGTGTGTGTGTGTCTATATATATACATATATATAGACACACACACACACAGTGCACTCCATTTAAGTGCATGTCGGCTAAGCGCATGTTTAACTGCATGCCGTACTTCTGTCCCGTTTTTGGCGCCATCAATTTCTATGGGGACAAACTTCGGTTTAATTCACCACTGATAAGTGCAAGATTCATTTATATGCATGGTTTAAGACCACTCCTTTGCAGGAGAGACTCTGCATAAGCACACGCACGGAATATGGAAGCCGATTGGCACGTGACAAAGGGGCGATAAATTTGAAATCTCATTGGTTAACTGCCACAGGCAGAATAAGCGAAAGAAAGTTGTTAGAGTGTGCACTGGAGTCGGAGTCGTCATCGCGCAACTGTAAGACTTTAACACTGGCTGAACGAATAGAAGTTAAAAAATTAGAAAACAAAGTCAAGCATCTATTGCTAAAGAATATGCTGTCAATCCCAGCCAAATTTCACGTATCTGGAAGCAGAAAGATCAGCTTCTGGAAGACTGGCAAAACAATGCAAATCCACACAGGAAACATAAATGGGCGGGAAAAGCTGAGGATGTAGAAGATGCTCTTCTTTGGTGGTTTTCTCAAGTCAGGAGCAGACAGTTTCCTGTCAGTGGTCCACTGCTTATGGAGAAAGTTGAAAGTCTTGGACTAACTGAATTCAAAGCCACTGTTGGATGGTTGGAAAGATGGAAGGAGAGGAACAACATAAAATTCAAGAAACAGCATGGTGAAAAACAAGACGCTGATGACTTTGATGCTGAAAATTGGGTTCAGTTCTTCCTACCATCTTGAACGAGTTTGCACCTCGTGGCATTTTCAATGCTGACGAAAACAGTCTGTACTGGCGAGCAATTCCTGAGGGAGCACTTGCATTCAAATAAGCCGAAACTACAGGAAGTAAAATGTCGAAGGACCGACTGACGATCCTCCTTTGCTGCAATATGGATGGGAGTGAGAAGTTGGAACCCCTTGTCATTGGAAAGAGCAAACAGCCCCATTGCTTCAAGAAAGTTAAGCAACTTCCTGTGTCATACAAGGCTAATGCAAATTCTTGGATGACTGGGGAAATTTGGAAGCAGTGGCTAAAGAAGTAGACACTAGAATGCGTGCACAAAAGCGTCAGATTTTGTTGCTTTGCGATAATTGTGCTGCATACAGTGATGATGTCAAGGTGGTCTTCCTGCCACCAAACACTACCTCTCTGATCCAACCTATGGATCAGGGCATAATAGCCAATTTCAAAAAAATATTATCAGGCTCTTGTGCTACATCGTCTGATGAACGTTATGGATGACCAGACTGGCAAGGATAAACGTGCTGTTGAACTGGCTCGTAATCTATCACTGTTGGATTCTCTACATATGCAGAAAGAAGCCTGGAATCATGTTACACAGGCAACCATTGTGAACTGCTACAAGCGGGCAAGCTTTGTTAAGGATATGGAGAGGGACGAAACAGATGCAGCTGTTGCAAACGCACCAGATGAACAGGCTATTGGCATCCCAGCCGGTGTTACTTAAGAGGAATTTCATCACTACGTAGCTTTGATTACGATCTACAAACAGCTGACGGCAGCACTGATGCCCAGATATGCGCCTACACGCAGGCACCGGCTGATGATGAAACATGATGAAATGAGCAGCGAGGCACATGCTGACGAAATTCAACAACCTCCTGTCAATTTTGCAAGAGCGCTGGAGAGTCTCAACACCGTGTGGGCCTATCTGGAGGCCACTGGATGTCAGTGCTATGACAGTTTTTACCGTCTGGCAGACGTAGTCTACGGAACTCACACATACAATAGTGTACAGAGAACTATGACTGATTACTTCAAGTAAGCCTAACGTCCGTTAACGGAGACTGTATAATGTCAGTTAACAGAGACTGTATACTGTACATATAATAAACAGTACTGTACATATGTTTATCAGATGTCAAGCTTCTTTGGTTCACAATGGTTAAGTGCACACTCCGGTTAACTGCATGTATTTCTTTGGTCCCAGACCCTTCCACTTAAGCGGATTGCACTGTGTGTGTGTGTATACATATATATATATATATATATATATATATATACCTAGAGAACACCTGATTGTTTGATTGTTGCACATTACATAAAAGAAAGTAAATGTCTAATTTCTTTTATAGAAAATTAGCTTAACAGGGTATAGATGCGTGAATGCACTTAGGCATGAGCATTTATGCCAGCCAAAGAGCTGATGAACACTTACACCTAAGTTCCAGTGATATATTCATAACTTAAAAGTATTCTGTAAATTACACTGTAAATGTGTGCCCTGGCCATTCTCTTTCTAGATGCTGCTTATGTGTACGCTGAGCTGCAGACTACACTCTTTCAAGATATGCATGTAGTTACAGAACAGCACTTAAATTGGCATATTGGCATATGTGAGTGTACATTTTTGTATTCTAAATGTATGCATGTGTAATTGGCACATAAATGTTAGTGTCTACTTTAAAGGATTAACCCCTCGTGTTATTATTCAGCCCATGGCAGTTATCATTTCTTTAAATCCAGCTGTTGTGATTTTTTTTTTAATACCCAGATACTCAGTGCCAGGTTATACCCAGATACCAATACTAAATATATGGGTTTAAAGAGGCTGCCAGCACTTATCTGGTGCCGGTGATGTTCAGACTGGTACCCAGATAACTATCTGGATAAAGTTAGGCTATCCTTGTTGCTGCTAACTGGGTAAGTTCCGACTCTGTCTTAGCTTTGCCCCCCAACTGTCCTGGTACTATCCATTCAGCACAAGGGCAGTCAATAATTTGAGTGCATTATCAAGATAATGCTGCTGAAAATTATTGATCCTTTTTCCTGCCCTACACATACACTGCTTGAATACCTTCTGCATCTTTCAGAGTCTGGGTTGAAAACTAACTCTAAGAGTTTACCACAGTGCAGTTAGCACTTACCATCACTGTAAGGTAAGCCCATGTCCTCACCCAGCTGATGAAATCTGCTTTTAAGCCGCTTGTCTTGGCATCTGAGGTTTCTGATCTGGATGGATTTGTTTTTGGTAACAGTCACTTCAGCGCATTGAGTTAACGAGTTTTAGGCCCTAGTAGCTGATCCACCTTATACAAGGTTTCATCATAACAGAGTGGTTCTCCACACCCATCCTAAATTCCTTCCTAAGGTGGTGTTTGGAATTCCACCTTAATCAGTCAGTTGTTCTGCCATCGTACTTCCAAAAACTCATGCCCATCCTAGTGAAAGCTTGAATACTTTGGACTACAAGTGAGCCTTGCCCTTCTATCTGGAGCGGGCTAACACCCATACACAGTGTACCCAGCATTTTTGTTTCTTTTGACCCTAACAGGATGGGGGTAACCATTGGTAAACTTTGTCCAATTGGCTAGCAGACTGCATCTCCTTCACTTACACCCAGGCCAGACTGACTGTGGAGGGTCATGTCATGACTTGCAATGTCAGGGTCATGGGTGCGTCAGTAGCCCACTCAAGGTCATCTTCCATTGAGGTTTGCAGAGCTGCAATGTGGTCATCAGTCCACACATTCACATCTCATTACTGCCTTCAGCAGAAAACCTGACATGACAGACATTTTGGTCATACAGTCCTGCAGATTTTGTGTTGGGTCTAGAATCCAGCTCCATCATCCTAGTTCCATTCTGTTCTGTTCCAGGCTCCACCTGCACAACAGAGTTTTATTTATGGTTCAGTTTAATTGGTTTCTGGTTGACCTTTTGAGTCCCTATTGACAATTGTTGTTGTTTTTCAGTGTCCCTGGTAGCTAGGGATTCCTACATGTAATATTACTGTCCTGCTTGTTGTCAGAGAAAGCAGAATTACTCGCCTGTAGCATATCAAATGTAACTTTATGTCTCTGAGTCAGAAGGTAAAGCACCTAGGTGTGCACGCGGTGTTCTCATCGATTCTTCCTGTCGAAGATAAATGCTAAATGATGGCACTCGCATCCTGGAGCTAAATTGTGTGGATGGTGCCGATATGAGCGCTTCGTTTTCCTGGACCATGGAATGATTTTCCAAGCCATGGAATGATTTTCCAAGTGCTACTGAGCGGCGATGGTGTCCATCTTTCAAGAAAAGGATGAAATGGCTTCAGTAACAGACTGCTAGAGTACTAAAGAGAGTTTTAAACTAAATTTGCTGGAGATGGGTGAGAAAAGCTCTAAAGTCATTAGCAAGCCCCAGGAAGGTAAGACATCAAGTACCCCTGTAGAAGGGGAAAAACATGGTAACATCTGGAGAGTCTTACCATACCATTGCTAAACAAATGTCTAGATCTAGAGGCTGCAATGATAGAAGCTGACTTGGATATAGTTGCAGTCACGGAGATGTGCTTCATGGAGAACTATTACTGGAATATAGTTATACCTGGCTATAATCTATTCAGGAAAGACAGGGTAGGAAAAAAGGGTGGAGGAGTGGCATTATATGTTAAGAATAATATCCAAGTGATGGAACTGCAGGACGTATGGGGTAAGGAAGAAGCGCTGTGGGTTAAACTTTTAAGAGGGAAAGGAATGTGTATTTACATTGATGTAATATACAGGTCACCTTCACAGTCAGAAGAAATGGACAGAGACTTAATTGAAGATATCCATAAGATAGCTAGAAAAGGGGAAGTGCTACTGATAGGTGATTTTAATATGCTGGATGTCGATTGGGGTGTCCCTGCTGTGGGGTCGACTAGAAGCAAAGGGATTCTCTACAGGAAGAATTGTTTCAGCAGTGGGTAACAGAACTGACGCGGGATGGAGCTATTCTAGACCTTGTGCTTACAAATGAGGACATTGTTTCTGATGTTACTATGGGAGATCATTTGGTATCTAGTGATCACCAAATGGTATGGTTCAATATTAAGACAAATGGGGAGAGGGCTTTTTCGAGATTGAAAGTCCTAGGTTTCAAGAAAACTAGCTTTGTCAAAATGGGGGAATTTCTCAAGGAACAGTTGGTTGGATGGGAACAGCTGAAGAAATCAGAACAGCAGTGGGCAAAACTGAAAGGAACTGTTTTAAAAGCGACTAACCTTTATGTTAGAAAATTACTAGGAGTAAAAGGAAAAGAAGGCCTCTGTGGTTCTCGAACACAGTAGCTGAAAAGTTAAGGGGAAAGATTAGCCTTCATAAGTTACAAGAGGACTCGGAAAGAGGAAGACAGGCAAAAATATCTGGAAAACCTAAGAGAAGCTGGAAAAGCTGTCAGGAAAGCAAAGAGACAAATGGAAGAAAAGATAACTGATACGGTAAAATTGGAGGACAAGACGTTTTTCAAATATATAAGTGATAGGATGAAGTGCCAAAATAGCATTGTGAGGCTCAAAACTGAGGGGGAGAAATATGTGGAAGCCGAAAAGGATAAAGCTGAACTGCTTAATAATTATTTCTGTTCTGCATTCTTGGATGAAAGACTTGGGTGTAGGACCACAGAAAACAAATGCTAAGGAGGGTGGATGTGTGGTAAACCGGGACCGATTGTCAGAAGACTGTTCATGAAGATCTAGCTAAACAAAAGTAGACAAAGCGATAGGACCTGATGGGATAAATCTGAGGGTGCTCAAGGAACTTGGAGATGTTCTGGTGGCTCCGCTATCTGACCTCTTCAATGCCTCCTTAGAGTCTGGAGTGGTCCCGGAGGACTGGGAAAAGGAGGAGATTGGGAATTACAGACCTGTCAGTCTGACCTCGGTGGTAAGTAAATTAATGGAAACGATTCTAAAGTGAAGGATCGTGAGGTTTCTCAAATTGAATGGTCTTCAGGACCCGAGGCAGCATAGCTTCATTAGAGGCAGGTTGTGTTAGACAAACCTGATTGATTTCTTTGGGTGACCAAACAGATGTGGGGGGAGTGATAGATGTGGTGTACTTGATTTTAGCAAAGCATTTGACATGGTTCCGCATAGGCAACTGATAAATAAACTGAGTGCCCTTGGTATGGGACCTAAAGTGAGTGACTGTGTTAAAAACTGGTTAAATGGGAGGTGACAGAGGGTAGTGGGAAATGGAGCTTGCTTCGAGGAAAGGGATGTTTTCAGTGGTGTGCTACAGGGATTGGTCCTCGGTCTGGCTCTTTTTAACATCTTTGTGAGTGGTATTGCAGAACAGCTGTCTGGTGTCTCTTTGCAGATGATACCAAACTCTGTAATAGGGTGAACACCCCAGAGGGTGTGGATGGCATGAGGAAGAATCTATTGAAGCTTGAAGGCTGGTTTGAAAATTGGCAACTAAGATTTAATGCTAAGAAATGTAGGGTCATGCATTTGGGTTAAAATAATCCAAGGGAGCGGTACAGTATAGGGGGTGAACTGCTTCTATGTATGGAAGAAGAGCGGGACTTGGGGGTGATTGTGTCCGAAGACCTTAAGGTGGCCAAGCAGGTAGAAAATGTGACAGTCAATGCCAGAAGGATGCTTGGGTGCATAAGGAGAGGGATGACCAGCAGGAAAAAAGTGGTGATAGTGCCCTTATATAAGTCTCTGGTGAGGCCCCATTTGGAGTACTGCGTGCAATTCTGGAGACTGCACGTACGGAGGCTGCACGTACAGAAGGATATAAACAGGATGGAGTCAGTCCAGAGGACAGGCTCATGGACCTCAACATGTATATGTTGAAAGAGAGGCAGGAGAGAAAGGGATATGATAGAGACATATGAGTACCTCAGTGGCATTAATGCACAGGAGATGAGCCTTTTCCAAATGAAGGTAAACTGGAATGAGAGGGCATAGGATGAAGTTAAGAGGAAATAGGCTTAAGAAGAATCTAAGAATAAACTATTTCACAGAAAGTGTGATGGATGCGTGGAATGACCTCCTAGTGGAGGTTGCGGAGACAAGAACTGTGTTGGAATTTAAGAAAGCGTAGGACAGGCACGTTGATGGAAAGATGGAGATGGGAAGGTGGTAGAACGAGAGGACATGAAATGAGATTGAAGGGGGGCAGACTCAGGAAAGATGTCAGGAAGTATTTTTTCACAGAGAGGGTGGTGGATGCTTGGAATGCCCTTTCGCGGGAGGTGGTGGAGATGAAAACGGTAACGGAATTCAAACATGCGTGGGATATGCAAAAAGGAATCCTGTGCAGTAGGAATGGATCCTCAGAAGCTTAGCCGAAATTGGATGGCGGAGCAGGTGGGGGAAGAGGGGTTGGTGGTTGGGAGGCGAGGATAGTGGAGGGCAGACTTATACGGTCTGTGCCAGAGCCAGTGATGGGAGGCGGGACTGGTGGTTGGGAGGCGGGAAATACTGCTGGGCAGACTTGTACGGTCTGTGCCCTGAAAAAGGCAGGTACACATCAAGGTAAGGTATACACATATGAGTTTATCTTGTTGGGCAGACTGGATGGACCATGCAGGTCTTTTTTCTGCCGTCATCTACTATGTTACTATGTATGTTAGGAAAGGAGGAGCTAGTGGTTACTGAGGAAGGGCAGACTGGATGGGCCATTTGGCCCTTATCTGCTGTCATGATTCTATGTTCTAGGTGTTCTTCGAGGGCAGCAGGACACATATTACCACATATCCGCCTACTGCTCCTAGGAGTTGTATTCTCTAAGCTTTTAGAAATTAACTGCTGATCCCACATGACTTGAGATGGACAGGAAGGCATGCGCAGTCAGGACTACCAAAAGCTTCTGGAAAACTAGAATGCTAGGCAGAATCTGCACCAGGGTTCCATATATGTCCTGCTGTCCTCAGAGAAAACCTGCTACAGGTGAGTCACTTTATTTTCTCATATTGCTACAGATCCTCCCACCTCCCCTAGGAGTTGTATTCTCTAAGCTTTTGAAGTCAAATGTTGGTTCTGTGCTACCGAGGTGGGCAGGAAGAGACGCATACATGAGCGGTCAGAGCTGCCAAAGTCTTCTAGAAGTTTTAGAACATCGGCCAGCGTCCACATTGGGGCTCCATTGGTGACATCATTCAACAGTGGTAATATGTATCCTGCTGTCCTCAGAGAACATCTGCTACAGGTGAGTAGCTTTGCTGTATTGGGCCCTTAAGTTGCCATACTGGGACAGACCAAAGATAAATACATGGAAATCAGGCATTTTTCAGTGGAAAGAAGGCTCTGGAAATATTGGATGAGTGAATAATTTATAGGAAATAATCTAAGGAAATATTTCTTTGTAGAAGGGGTTGTAGACAAATAGAATGGCCTCCCAATGGAAGTGGTGGAGAAGAGGACAGTAGCAGGATGCAAGAAAACATGGGATAAGCATAAATAAATCTCTGAGGGAAAAGAAATTGTAGATAATGGGCTGTTCGTTTATATCAGCAGACTGTCTTTTTCTATCCAATCAATTTTCAGTGAATATTCTTGGGAATAATTGGAGACATCTAACCTAGGTGTTTGAAATTATTCTTATATTCAGCAGCATGTAAAGGGCTTCAACAGGATGCCTACAATTAAGTGCCTTGGGAGAATGTGGTAGGAGCCTATTCTATAAAGGAATTTTGAGCATCTATTTTCCTTTATAGAATACTAGCATACCGGGCATATATATACATAGGCGCAAGCACTTATGCCAATCATAGTACTAGTGTAAGT
This sequence comes from Microcaecilia unicolor, assembly GCF_901765095.1. Lineage (NCBI taxonomy): Eukaryota > Metazoa > Chordata > Amphibia > Gymnophiona > Siphonopidae > Microcaecilia > Microcaecilia unicolor. The sequence continues at coordinate 159,266,881 of NC_044041.1, forward strand.
GTTAGCACCTAAATGCTGCAGATACCCACTTAACTTACAATATTCTTTATGTTACACATAAAAATTTGAACCTAGCCTAATCTCTGACCATGTGTACATCCCCCTTGCAAATACACATTATGAGGTGTATTTTCAAAGCACTTAGACTTACAAAGTTACATGGTGCAATAAATGACATTATTCTAAACAATTATGTGCGTAATGGGCTCATAAATGTTAGTGCCTATGTTATGTAATTACTTTTATATATATATATATAGAGAGAGAGAGCTGCAGAATATACAGGAATAAATTACACATATAAATATATATGTGTATGTAGAATGTCTAAATAATCAGGGCCTCTATATGTATGAGAGACTCCTGGTCGTGTTTAAATCACTTGTCCTGGGCTAACCATAGATATTCAGCAGCCCTTATTTGTTAGTGTCGCTGAACATCTGTGGTTAGTGCCTAAGCTCAAACTGGCTAATTTGTGTGCTGATATTAAGTGCTTAACTGCAAAAGATAATTGCATAAAACAGCCGAATATTGCATTTAATCACGTTAGCCGGTTGCGTTTGTAAAAGCATTGAATATCTGGGGATCATGCTTTTGGCAGGTGGAGATAGAGTACTAATGAGCTGTGCATTCTAGGAACGTGTGCAGAGTAGCTCAGCCAGTATTCTCTATTAGGCAGATAGGATCCTGTGCATCTCTGTTACTTTCTGTAGTCTCCTGCCCTGCTTGCAGGTTCAGTCGAGTTTGGGATTGAGCTCTTCTTCTATCCAAGTGTAAACCTAGTAGTTCTAGGTCCTTCCCTGCGTCCCCACTTACCACTTTCTGTCTCTCTTTCTTTCCCAGCTATTTTTCTCCTGCCGCTTTAAAATAAATAAATTATAGACATTAGCTCTCTCAGCATTTGTCATTGGGCTTGAATGTGCCTTTGAATTAAACAGATCAGAAATATTTTTCAGACTTTAAATACTACTTAATTTACTATGTCTGACCCTGTTAAATCCTGTTCCCATTGCGGAGGTTGGCTTTTGCCATCGAGTATGTGCAGTTTATGTGTAAAATCAGCAGACTTGTCAGTTCAGCTGAATTTGTGAATAGGAACTGCGCCTAAGGGGGTGTAGGCTAGTTTCTGTGCCACTTCAGTTTTGGTTGGCTCAAACAAGCTTCGAATTGAGTCCCCATTTATTTATAGTACATTTATACCCCACATTTTCCCACAAAAGCGGGCACAATGCGGCTTACAAAATTACATAAAGTTACATATCTATGAGGGTAATGACTGAATAACTGTTTGAAACAGGTTCAGTCAAGAGGAAGAAGGTGCGGACTGAGTGATGTAGTTGGGATAAGCCTTCTCAAACAAAAATGTTTTTAAGGATTTCTTGAAAATTTGATGGTCGGCAATCTCTTTCAAGGACCTTGGTAGACTGTTCCAAGACTTTGGGCTGACATAGGATGTTCTTTAGTCTTTGCAGGTCAGTGCCTTCCTTCATATGCTCTTACACAGGTGTTAAGCCTATTTCTCCGAGGACAAGCAGGCTGCTTGTTCTCACTGATGGGGTGACGTCCACGGCAGCCCCTCCAATCGGAAACTTCACTAGCAAAGGCCTTTGCTAGTCCTCGCGCGCCCATGCGCACCGCGCATGCGCGGCCGTCTTCCCGCCCGAACCGGCTCGTGTTCATCAGTCTTCTTTTGTCCGCGCTCGGTACGGTCGTGTTTTCGCCGTGTCGGGCCCCACAAAGTCGACCTCGCGCGTTCGTCGTGTGTTTTCGAAAAAGAGAAAAATATAATCCATTCTGTGTGGGAAAAGACTCTTGGTCTTTTCTCCCCCCACTAATTTCAGCTTTTCGCCCCGGTAAGTTTTCTTTCGTCGTCGGGGTAGGCCGCTTTTAGGCCTCGGGTCGAAGTTTTCTTCCCCTTGTTTTTTCGGTGCCTTTTCCGCCATTTCGACTTTTGATCTCGCCGGCGTGATTTTTCCGCCCATGACATCGAAGTCTACCAGCGGCTTCAAGAAGTGCACCCAGTGCGCCCGGGTCATCTCGCTCACTGACAGGCACGCGTCGTGTCTTCAGTGCTTGGGGGCTGGGCACCGCCCGCAGGCCTGTAGTCTGTGTTCCCTTTTGCAAAAGCGGACTCAGGTAGCGAGATTGGCCCAGTGGAACGTTTTGTTCTCGGGCTCTTCGTCGGCACCGGGGGTATCGAGTGCATCGACGTCTTCAGCGTCCAGAGCTTCATCCTCGGCCGCCAGTGCATCGAGTGCATCGAGGCATCGGCGCCGAGACATCGGATAGCTGCATCGACGTCGGTGGTACCGGGACCTCGTCTGCTGATGTCGTCGGACGGTGGTGCTTCGTCTGGAGTGCAGGTGAGGGCTGTCCATTCCCCTGCTGGTGGCGGTGAGCCTTCGGGTGGTCTCCCCCTACCCTGAGGGCTCCTGCGGTACAGCCCCCCCGAGACCGACCTCCTTCGGCCTCGGCCCCGAGGAAGCGACGGCTGGATTCTACGTCCTCATCGGTGCCGGGAAGCTCCGGTGACATGCTTCGTTCCAAGAAATCGAAGAAGCATCGTCATCGGTCTCCTTCCCGGGTCGGCACCGAGAGCTCTGGGTCGCTGAGGGAGTCGGCACCCAGCAGGCATCGGCACCGAGAGGACCGCTCACCCTCTGTTCAGGAGGTGTCGATGCGCTCCACTCAGGACAGCCCGGAACAGCCTCCACGCCCGGAACAGGTTCTGACGTCGACGCCTGCATCGACCTCCATGCCTTTCTCTGCAGCCGCTCTGAACGAGAGCCTCCGGGCCGTTCTCCCAGAGATTCTGGGAGAGCTGTTGCGCCCTACCCCTCCGGTACCGGCGGTGCTTGCGCCACCGGTACCGTCGAGCTGGCCCATCGCCCGAGGTGAGGTCTCCGGCGTCGGTGCCGTGTGCGGTACCGGCTGCCGTCGCCTCCCAGGAAGGCTCCCCGACTACGTCGGCGGAGGGAGCTTCGCCGATGCGGGCGAGGGAGTCTACCTCTCGATGCCCCCATCGTGGACGTGGCTCCACAGAGTGGAGTCGGGCACGGTTGCAGACACAGGTCCGTGAACTTGTGTCTGACACTGAGGGTGAGGCCTCGTGGGAAGAGGAAGAAGACCCCAGATATTTCTCTGACGAGGAGTCTGAGGGTCTTCCTTCCGATCCCACTCCCTCTCCTGAGAGACAGCTTTCTCCTCCCGAGAGTCTGTCTTTTGCTTCCTTTGTCCGGGAGATGTCTACGGCCATCCCCTTCCCGGTGGTTGTGGAGGACGAGCCCAGGGCTGAAATGTTTGAGCTCCTGGACTATCCTTCTCCACCTAAGGAAGCGTCCACTGTACCCATGCACCATGTCCTAAAAAAGACATTGCTGGCGAACTGGACCAAGCCTTTAACTAATCCCCACATCCCCCAGTACCGGATCCATGGGGACCCAGATCTGATGCGCATTCAGTTGCCTCATGATTCTGGAGTTGTGGATCTGGCCCTAAAGAAGGCTAAGAGTTCTAGGGAGCATGCTTCGGCGCCCCCGGGCAAGGACTCTAGAACCTTAGACTCCTTTGGGAGGAAGGCCTACCATTCCTCTATGCTCGTGGCCAAAATTCAGTCCTACCAGCTCTACACGAGCATACACATGCGGAACAATGTGCGGCAGTTGGCGGGCTTGGTTGATGCGCTCCCCCCTGAGCAAGCCAAGCCTTTTCAGGAGGTGGTCAGGCAGCTGAAGTCGTGCAGAAAATTCCTGACCAGAGGGGTGTATGACACCTTTGATGTTGCGTCCAGGGCCGCTGCTCAAGGTGTGGTGATGCGCAGGCTCTCATGGCTGCGTGCCTCCGACCTGGAGAATAGAATCCAGCAGCAGATTGCGGACTCGCCTTGCCGTGCAGATAACATTTTTGGAGAGAAGGTCGAACAGGTGGTAGAGCAGCTCCACCAGCGGGACACCGCATTCGACAAGTTCTCCCGCCGGCAGCCTTCAGCCTCTACCTCTACAGGTAGAAGATTTTTTGGGGGAAGGAAGACTGTTCCCTACTCTTCTGGCAAGCGTAGGTACAATCCTCCTTCTCGACAGCCTGCGGCCCAGGCTAAGCCCCAGCGCGCTCGCTCTCGTCAGCAGCGTGCGCCTCAGCAAGGCCCCTCGGCTCCCCAGCAAAAGCAAGGGACGAGCTTTTGACTGGCTCCAGCAGAGCATAGCCGACATCCAAGTGTCAGTGCCGGGCGACCTGCCAGTCGGAGGGAGGTTGAAAGCTTTTCACCAAAGGTGGCCTCTCATAACCTCCGATCAGTGGGTTCTCCAAATAGTCCGGCAAGGATACACCCTCAATTTGGCCTCAAAACCTCCAAATTGTCCACCGGGAGCTCAGTCTTACAGCTTCCAGCACAAGCAGGTACTTGCAGAGGAACTCTCCGCCCTTCTCAGCGCCAATGCGGTCGAGCCCGTGCCATCCGGGCAAGAAGGGCTGGGATTCTATTCCAGGTACTTCCTTGTGGAAAAGAAAACAGGGGGGATGCGTCCCATCCTAGACCTAAGGGCCCTGAACAAATATCTGGTCAAAGAAAAGTTCAGGATGCTTTCCCTGGGCACCCTTCTTCCCATGATTCAGGAAAACGATTGGCTATGCTCTCTGGACTTGAAGGATGCCTACACACACATCCCGATACTGCCAGCTCACAGACAGTATCTGCGATTTCAGCTGGGCACACGTCACTTCCAGTACTGTGTGCTACCCTTTGGGCTCGCCTCTGCGCCCAGGGTGTTCACAAAGTGCTTGGCTGTAGTAGCAGCGGCACTTCGCAGGCTGGGGGTGTACGTGTTCCCATATCTCGACGATTGGCTGGTGAAGAACACATCCGAGGCAGGAGCCCTGCAGTCTATGCAGATGACTATTCGCCTCCTGGAGCTACTGGGGTTTGTGATAAATTATCCAAAGTCCCATCTTCTCCAGTGCAGAGACTCGAATTCATAGGAGCTCTGCTGGATTCTCGGACGGCTCGCGCCTATCTCCCAGAGACGAGAGCCAACAACTTGTTGTCCCTCGTCTCGCGGGTGCGAGCGTCCCAGCAGATCACAGCTCGGCAGATGTTGAGATTGCTGGGCCACATGGCCTCCACAGTTCATGTGACTCCCATGGCCCGCCTTCACATGAGATCTGCTCAATGGACCCTAGCTTCCCAGTGGTTTCAGGCTGCTGGGGATCTAGAAGACGTAATCCACCTGTCCACGAGTTTTCTCGAATCCCTGTATTGGTGGACGATTTGGTCCAATCTGACTCTGGGACGTCCTTTCCAAATTCCTCAGCCACAAAAAGTGCTGACCACGGATGCGTCTCTCCTGGGATCGGGAGCTCATGTCGATGGGCTTCACACCCAAGGAAGTTGGTCCCTCCAGGAACGCGATCTGCAGATCAATCTTCTGGAGTTGCGAGCGATCTGGAACACTCTGAAGGCTTTCAGAGATCGGCTGTCCCACCAAATTATCCAAATTCAGACAGACAACCAGGTTGCCATGTACTACGTCAACAAGCAGGGGGGCACCGGATCTCGCCCCCTGTGTCAGGAAGCCGTCAGCATGTGGCTCTGGGCTCGCCGTCACGGCATGGTGCTCCAAGCCACATATCTGGCAGGCGTAAACAACAGTCTGGCCGACAGGTTGAGCAGGATTATGCAACCTCACGAGTGGTCGCTCAATTCCCGTGTAGTGCGACAGATCTTCCAGGTGTGGGGCACCCCCTTGGTAGACCTCTTCGCATCTCGAGCCAACCACAAAGTCCCTCAGTTCTGCTCCAGGCTTCAGGCCCACGGCAGACTGGCATCGGATGCCTTCCTCCTGGACTGGGGGGAGGGTCTGCTGTATGCTTATCCTCCCATACCTCTGGTGGGGAAGACTTTGTTGAAACTCAAGCAAGACAGAGGCACCATGATTCTGATTGCTCCTTTTTGGCCGCGTCAGATCTGGTTCCCTCTTCTTCTGGAGTTGTCCTCCGAAGAACCGTGGAGATTGGAGTGTTTTCCGACCCTCATCACACAGGACGAAGGGGCGCTTCTGCATCCCAACCTCCGGTCCCTGGCTCTCACGGCCTGGATGTTGAGAGCGTAGACTTTGCCTCTTTGGGTCTGTCAGAGGGTGTCTCCCGCATCTTGCTTGCTTCCAGGAAAGATTCCACTAAGAGGAGTTACTTCTTTCTATGGAGGAGGTTTGCCGTCTGGTGTGACAGCAAGGCCCTAGATCCTCGCTCTTGTCCTACACAGACCCTGCTTGAATACCTTCTGCACTTGTCTGAGTCTGGTCTCAAGACCAACTCTGTAAGGGTTCACCTTAGTGCAATCAGTGCATACCATTACCGTGTGGAAGGTAAGCCGATCTCAGGACAGCCTTTAGTTGTTCGCTTCATGAGAGGTTTGCTTTTGTCAAAGCCCCCTGTCAAGCCTCCTACAGTGTCATGGGATCTCAATGTCGTTCTCACCCAGCTGATGAAACCTCCTTTTGAGCCACTGAATTCCTGCCATCTGAAGTACTTGACCTGGAAGGTCATTTTCTTGGTGGCAGTTACTTCAGCTCGTAGAGTCAGTGAGCTTCAGGCCCTGGTAGCCCAGGCCCCTCACACCAAATTTCATCATAACAGAGTAGTCCTCCGCACTCACCCTAAGTTCTTGCCAAAGGTCGTGTCGGAGTTCCATCTGAACCAGTCAATTGTCTTGCCAACATTCTTTCCCCGTCCTCATTCCTGCCCTGCTGAACGTCAGCTGCACACATTGGACTGCAAGAGAGTATTGGCCTTCTACCTGGAGCGGACACAGCCCAACAGACAGTCCGCCCAATTGTTTGTTTCTTTTGATCCCAATAGGAGGGGAGTGGCTGTGGGGAAACGCACCATATCCAATTGGCTAGCAGATTGCATTTCCTTCACTTACGCCCAGGCTGGGCTGACTCTTGAGGGTCATGTCACGGCTCATAATGTTAGAGCCATGGCAGCGTCGGTAGCCCACTTGAAGTCAGCCTCTATTGAAGAAATTTGCAAAGCTGCGACGTGGTCATCTGTCCACACATTCACATCTCATTACTGCCTGCAGCAGGATACCCGACGCGACAGTCGGTTCGGGCAGTCAGTTCTTCAGAACCTGTTTGGGCTTTAGGATCCAACTCCACCCCCCGAGGGCCCTGTTTGTTCTGTTCCAGGCTGCACTCTCAGTTAGTTGGTAAAATTTTTAGGTCAATCTCAGTTATGTCCTCGCCGTTGCGAGGCCCAATTGACCATGCTTGTTGTTTTGAGTGAGCCTGGGGGCTAGGGATACCCCATCAGTGAGAACAAGCAGCCTGCTTGTCCTCAGAGTAAGCGAATGCTACATACCTGTAGAAGGTATTTTCCGAGGACAGCAGGCTGATTGTTCTCACAAACCCGCCCGCCTCCCCTTTGGAGTTGTGTCTTCCCTTGTCTTTGTCTTGCTACATATGGGACTGACGAACACGAGCCGGTTCGGGCGGGAAGACGGCCGCGCATGCGCGGTGCGCATGGGCGCGCGAGGACTAGCAAAGGCCTTTGCTAGTGAAGTTTCCGATTGGAGGGGCTGCCGTGGACGTCACCCCATCAGTGAGAACAATCAGCCTGCTGTCCTCGGAGAATACCTTCTACAGGTATGTAGCATTCGCTTTAGCATTCATTGGTATCTCCCATGTCATCACTCACATTATCTTTTATTTTATTTTTGTTACATTTGTACCCCGCGCTTTCCCACTCATGGCAGGCTCATTGCGGTGGGCAATGGAGGGTTAAGTGACTTGCCCAGAGTCACAAGGAGCTGCCTATGCCGGGAATTGAACTCAGTTCCTCAGTTCCCCAGGACCAAAGTCCACCACCCTAACCACTAGGCCACTCCTACATATTCACACAACATAATTTGTTCTATATAACTTCATTTATTTGCTTTATGAGCACATTCTTTCATTCTTTATTTCGCCAAAGACAAGCAGGCTGCTTGTTTTCACATGTGGGTTGACGTCTGCATTGGCCCGGGAATCGGCATTTTGCCAGAGCAAAAAATGAAGTTTTGCCAGAGTCTTCTGGTGCGCATGCGTGGACTGACTTTCCACCCACCACGCAAGTTCGTCTCAGTTTTTCCTTCTCCGTGACAAGGTGCAGCAGGTTCCTCCGTTGAGGCCCGGGAAAGAGTTTTCTGGAGAGCGATTTTTTTCGTGAGTTTTTTCGCTTTGTTTTGTTTTTAAAAAAAAGTAGCTTACCCGAAGTTTTTCTTGTTTAGCTCTTTTTCTCCTCATTTTAAGTTTACTTTGTTTTTCGACGCGGCCGGCATTTACACCGCACGTTCAAGTTTCTCCCCTCTTTTGTGTGCCCTTCCTTTTGGCACAATCACTTCTTTTGATTTCACTGAGGCCGTTTTTCCATCCATATCATCGAAGACACCCAGTGGCTTCAAACGTTGTACTCGGTGCAACCAGACCATCTCAGGTAAGGATACCCATTCCTGGTGTATCCAGTGCCTTGGGCCCGACCATATCCCAGCTGCTTGCAGTCTGTGTCTTCGTATGAAGAAACGGACCCAAGTGGCTCGAGAAGCCCAACAAGAAAAACTTTTTGAGGCATGGTCTGGTCCTTCGGCATCGGTACCGAGGTTGGCAGCGACGACATCGAGGGAGTCATCGATGTCAGGAGCAGAGGTAATGGCTGCTGAGAGACTAACTCACGTCGAGGCCTCCTGCTATGAAGGCCCCCCAAGTATGACCATCATCGGACCCGGCCCATAGGAGATGTGAGGGTTCCTTGTCAGTACTGAGGAGCTTCAATAACGGGCATCGAGCAAAGGTGAAGAAGTACCATCATCGATCTCCTTCCACACACAGTGCCGGGAGTTCCAGGGTATCGAGGGATTCGGCACCCAGGAAGCATCGGCGCCGAGAGGATCGCTCTCCTTCTATTCAGGAGGTGCCGATACGCCGATCTCCTAGCAGCCCGATGCCTGCACCTGAGCCTCAGCAGTTTTTGCCACCTGCTGTTCCACTGACCCCACAGCTTTCTCCGATGGTGGCTGTCGACGACCGCATCCAGGCCCTGTTTCGAGAGCTGCGCCAGTCTGCTTCTATGTCGGGGGTGCTTGCGCCTTCCATACCGTCTGCTGCAGCGGCGTGTGGCCCTTCACTTGCGGTAAGGTCCCCGTGCTCGGTGCCGCTTGCAGCACTGGTGTCGGCTGCCACCCAAGTCGACTTCCCCTCGACATTGGTGGAGGAAGCTTCACCGCAGTCCAGGCGGGCGTCAGCCTCTCGACATCGCCATCGAGGATGCCGATCCTCGGCGTCGAAGCAGGCTCAGCCTCGGAGTGCCCTAAGAGAGGTCTTATCTGATACTGAAGAGGAGTGTTCATGGGAGTCAGAGAAAGATCCCAGATACTTTTCTTCCGATGTCGTATGGGATTCCCTCTGAACCTTCCCCTCCACCTGAAAGGAAACTATCTCCTCCGGAGAGTCTGTCCTTTACTTCCTTTGTCCAGGAAATGGCTATGGCTATTCCTTTTCCTATGAAGGTTGAGGATGAGCCCAGGGCTGAAATGCTCGAGGTCCTGGAGTATCCTTCTCCACCTAAGAAGCCTATAATGGCTCCTCTACATAAGGTACTGAAGGAAGTCCTTATGCGGAACTGGTTGTTCCCTCTGTCTGGCCCTGTGATCCCGAAGAAGGCTGATTCCCAGTATCAGATCCACGGTGAACCTGGGTTGATGAGGTCTCAGTTACCCCACATGGTGGTGGACTCCGCCCTCAAAAGAGCCAAGAGTACTAGAGACTATGCCTCGGGGCCGCCAGGCAGAGAAGTTAGGACCTTACATAAGTACATGTAAGTACATAAGTATTGCCATACTGGGAAAGACCAAAGGTCCATCAAGCCCAGCATCCTGTTTCCAACAGTGGCCAATCCAGGTCACAGATACCCGGCAAGATCCCAAAAATGTACAAAACATTTTATACTGCTTATCCCAGAAATAGTGGATTTTCCCCAAGTCCATTTAATAACGGTCTATTGACTTTTCCTTTAGGAAGCTGTCCAAACCTGTTTTAAACTCCGCTAAGCTAACCGCCTTTACCACATTCTCTGGCAACGAATTCCAGAGTTTAATTACACGTTGAGTGAAGAAATATTTTCTCCGATTCGTTTTAAATTTACTACATTGTAGCTTCATCGCATGCCTCCTAGTCCTAGTATTTTTGGAAAGCATGAACAGACGCTTCACATCTACCCGTTCAACTCCACTCATTATTTTATAGACCTCTATCATATCTCCCCTCAGCCGCCTTTTCTCCAAGCTGAAGAGCCCTAGCCACTTTAGCCTTTCCTCATAGGGAAGTCGTCCCATCCCCTTTATCATTTTCGTCGCCGTTCTCTGCACCTTTTCTAATTCCACTATATCTTTTTTGAGATGCGGCGACCAGCATTGAACACAATATTCAAGGTGCGGTCGCACCATGGAGCGATACAAAGGCATTATAACCTCATTTTTGTTTGCCATTCCTTTCCTAATAATACCCAACATTCTATTTGCTTTCTTAGCCGCAGCAGCACACTGAGCAGAAGGTTTCAACGTATCATCAACAACAACACCTAGATCCCTTTCTTGGTCTGTGACTCCTAACATGGAACCTTGCATGACATAGCTATAATTCGGGTTCCTCTTTCCCACATGCATCACTTTGCACTTGCTCACATTAAACGTCATCTGCCATTTAGACGCCCAGTCTCCCAGTCTCGTAAGATCCGCTTGTAATTTTTCACAATCCTCCCGCGATTTAATGACTTTGAATACATAAGTGCATAAGTAATGCCTTACTGGGAAAAGACCAAAGGTCCATCGAGCCCAGCATCCTATCCCCAACAGCGGCCAATCCAGGTCAAGGGCGCCCGAAATTGTGGATTTTTCTCAAGTCCATTTAGTCTATGGACTTGTCATTTAGGAAACCGTCCATCCCCTTTTTAAACTCTGCCAAGCTAACCACCTTCACTACGTTCTCCGGCAACGAATTCCAGAGTTTAATTATGCGTTGGGTGAAGAAACATTTTCTCCTATTTGTTTTAAATTTACTACACTGTAGTTTCATCGCATGCCCCCTAGTCCTAGTATTTTTGGAAAGCGTGAACAGACGCTTCACATCCACCTGTTCCACTCCACTCATTATTTTATATACCTCTATCATGTCTCCCCTCATCCATCTCTTCTCCAAGTGAAAAGCCCTAGCTTCCTTAGTCTTTCCTCATCAGCAAATTTAATTACCTCACTACTTACTCCCATCTCTAGGTCATCCTATATAATAATTCTCACCTCCAACGTTCCATGCTTGGGACCGTGGGTCCCTGGCTGCAAGTGGTCTGCGAGGCAGACACGCAGGACGTCACTGATGTCAACACAGCTGATTCCCTACTCCTCCTACTGCCTCGGAATCAGCTGTCACCCCCTCCCGCGAACCTGTCGATCCCCCCCCCCCCCCCGCCGGAACGCCGAAAACTGCCGCCGCCGTTCTTGTGCTACCTTCTCTTCCCTTCCCGTAGGTTGTTCAATCATCTTCTTAGAAAGTTTAACTCCTTGCGTCTGACGTCAGACGCACGGAGTTAAACTTTCTAAGAAGATGATTGAAGAACCTACGGGAAGGGAAGGGAAGGTAGCACAACAACGGTGGCGACGGTGGCTGCAGTTTTCGGCGTTCCGGGGTGGAGGGGGATCGACAGGTTCGCGGGAGGGGGTGGGTTCGAGGGGGCCGTAGCACGGGGGGGGGGGGGGGGGGGATTGCCTGCCTAAGGCCCGTTTCCTTGCCTATAGAAACGGGCCTTTTTTACTAGTAATAAATATGTTAAGAAGCAGCGGTCCCAGCACAGAGCCGTGCGGAACCCCACTAACTACCCTTCTCCATTGAGAATACTGACCATTAAACCCCACTCTGTTTGGATTCTTTTGGGAGGAAGACGTATCAGGCTGCTATGCTCGCCGCCTAAATCCAGTCTTACCAGCTCTTCACGAGCGTCCACTTGTGGAACTAGGTGATGCAGCTGTCTAGCTTGGTTGATGCCCTCCCTTCGGAGCAGGCCGAGCCTTTTCACCAGGTGGTCAGGCAGCAGAAGGTGTGTCGAAAATTCCTGGCCAGGGGCGCTTGTAACTCTTTAGATCTACCATTCAGAATCGCTGCTCAAGGTATAGTGATGCGCAGACTCTTATGACTGCATGTCTCTGATCTGGATCATTCAGTCCAGCAGCGGATGGCAGATGTGCCTTGCCGGGGGGACCACCTCTTTGGTGAAAAAGTAGAGGATCTTGTTGACCAGATCAAGAAGCATAATGATGCTATGAATTCTCTCTCCCGCTGGGCGCCTTCTGCTACAACCTCCTCATCTACGAGGTATTTTGGAGGGAAAAAGTGCCTCCTTTCCCTATGCTAGGCGTAGGTACACTCCTGCTTCTCGGCAGCCTTTCCCAGGCTTAGCTCCTAAGGGCCCCTGCTGCTCCCCGGAAAAAGCAATGAACGGGCTTTTGACTGGCTCCAGTTCAGCATAGCCACTGTAAAAGTGTCTGTACCGGACGACTTACCGGTTGGGGGGAGGTTAATGTTTTTTCACCAAAGGTGTCCTCTCATGACTTCCGACCAGTGGGTTCTTCAAATACTCCGGTTAGGATACACCCTTAGTATAAAATCCAGACTGCCAAATTGCCCACCGGGAGTTCATTCCTACAGCTCCCAGCACAAGCAGATACTTGCAGAGGAACTTTCCACCCTTCTAAAGGCCCATGCGGTCGAACCCATTCCACCAGGGGAAGAAGGGCTGGGATTCTATTCCAGGTACTTCCTAGTGCAAAAGGAAATGGGGGATGCATCCCATCCTAGACCTGAGAGCCCTGAACAAATTCCTAGTCTGAGATGGTTTCCCTGGGCACCCTTCTTCCCATGATTCAGGAGAAAGATTGGCTCTGCTCTCTGGAATTAAAGGATGCTTACACACACATCCCGATAATCCCAACTCACAGGAAGTATCTTCGATTTCGGCGAGGAACACAGCACTTTCAGTATCGTGTTCTGCCCTTTGGCCTGGCGTCTGCGCCCAGAGTGTTTACAGAGTGTCTAGCAGTAGTTGCAGCGTCGCTACACAGACTGGGAGTGCATGTGTTTCTTTATCTGGACGATTGGCTGTTGAAGAGCACCTCGGAGGAAGGTGCTCTGCAGTCCATGCGAATGACTATTCAGGTGCTAGAGCTACTGGGGTTCGTGATCAATTACTCCCAAGTTCCATCTCACTCCTGTCCAAAAATTAGAATTCATTGGAGCACTGCTGGACATGAAGACATCTCGGGCTTATCTTCCCGAGACAAGGTCAGACAACCTCCTGTCTCTGGTGTCCACAGTTTGAGCATCTCAGCATATCACAGCTCAGCAGATGTTGAGACTTCTGGGCCACATGGCCTCCACAGTTCATGTAACTCCCATGGCACATCTACATATGAGATCAGCTCAATGGACCCTAGCTTCCCAGTGGTGTCAAGTTGCGAGGATCTGGAGGATGTGATCCAACTCTCCACAAATTTTCAAAATTCTCTTCAGTGGTGGACAATCCGGTCCAATTTGACCATGGGACGACCATTCCAAATTCCTCAGCTACAAAAAGTTCTGATGGATGCATCCCTCCTAGGGTGCGGAGCTTATGTAGGTGGGCTTCACATTCAAGGAGCCTGGTCCTTCCAGGAAAAAGGTCTTCAGATCAACCTCCTGGAATTACGAGTGATCTGGAATGCTCTAAAGTCTTTCAGAGATCGGCTGCATAAACAAATCATCTTGAGTCAAACACAGTCAGGTTGCGATGTATTACACCAACAAACTGGGGGGCACCGGATCTCACCCTCTGTGTCAGGAAGCTCTTCAAGCCGTCACGGCATGTTTCTCCAAGCTACTTATCTGGCAGGTGTAAACAGTCTGACCGACAGACTGAGCAGGGTAATGCAACCTCATGAGTGGTCACTGAATATGGGCATAGCCCGCAAGATCTTCCAAGCGTAGAGCACCCCCTTGGTGGATCTTTTTGTCACTCAGAACAATCACAAGGTCCCTCAGTTCTGTTCCAGGCTTCAGGCCCATGACAGACTAGCATCAGATGCGTTTCTCCTTCTTCGAGGAACAGGCCTTCTGTATGCGTATCCTCCCATACCTCTAGTAGGGAAGACTTTGCTGAAACTCAAGCAAGACCGCGGAACCATGATCCTGATTGCACCCTTCTGGCCGCACCAGATTTGGTTCACTCTTCTTCTGGAGTTGTTCTCGGAAGAACCGTGGAGTTTGGAATGTTTTCCGACCCTTATCACCCAGAACGAGGGGTCACTTCTACATCCCAACCTCCAGTCTCTGGCTCTCACAGCCTGGATGTTGAGAGCTTAGAATTCGCCTCCATGGGTCTTTCAGAGGGTGTCTCACGGGTCTTGCTTGCTTCCAGGAAAGATTCCACGAAGAGGCGTTACTCTTTCAAATGGAGGGAGGTTTGCCGTCTGGTGTGACAGCAAGGCCCTAGATCATCTTTCTTGTCCTACACAAACCCTGCTTGAATACCTTCTATACTTGTCAGTGTCTGGTCTCAAGACCAACTCCGTAAGAGTTCACCTCAGTGCAATTAGTTCTTATCATTGGTGTAGAGGCCTTTCTCTGGACAGCCTTTAGTTCGCTTTATGAGAGGTTTGCTTTTGCCAAAGCCCCCCTGTCAAACCTCTGCCAGTGTCATGGGATCTCAATGTCGTTCTCACCCAGATAATGAAAGCTCATTTTGAGCCACTGAATTCCTGCCATCTGAAGTTCTTGACCTGGAAGGTCATTTTCTTGGTAGCTGTTACTTCAGCTCGTAGGGTCAGTGAGCTTCAGGTCTTAGTAGTAGATGCACCTTATACTAAGTTTCATCACAACAGAGTAGTCCTCCACACGCACCCTAAGTTTCTACCAAAGGTGGTGTCAGAGTTCCATCTGAACCAGTTAATTGTCTTGTCAACATTTTTCCCCGTCCTCAGGCTCACCCTGGCGAAAGCAGCTTCCACACCTTGGACTTAAAGAGAGAGTTGGCCTTTTACATGGAGCCGATGAAGCCCTTCAGACAGTCTGCCCAGTTGTTTGCATCCTTTGATCCCAATAGTATGGGAATCACCATCAGTAAACGCTCCATTTCCAGTTGGCTAGCCGCTCCATTTCCAGTTGGCTAGCAGATTGCATTTCCCTCACTTATGCCCAAGCTGGTCTGACTCTGGCGGGTCATGTCATGGCTTGTAATGTCAGAGCCATGGCAGCGTTGGTGGCTCGCTTGAAGTCAGCCTCCACTGAAGAAAATTGCAAAGCTGCGACGTGGTCTTCGGTCCACACATTCACATTTGATTACTGCGTTGAGCAAGATACCTGGTGTGACAGCCTGTTTGGGCAATCAGTATTGCAGAATCTGTTTGGGGTTTAGAATCCAACTCCACCTCCCTTGGCCCATTTTTATTCTGTTCCAGGCTGCACTCTCAGCTAATTGTATATAGTTTCAGGTTAAACTATGTTATGTCCTCACCGTTGCGAAGCTCAATTGACTAATGTTCATTGTTTTGAGTGAGCCTGGATGCTAGGGATACCCCACATGTGAGAACAAACAGCCTTCTTGTCCTCGGAGAAAGCAAAGATACTTACCTGTAGCAGGTATTCTCCGAAAACAGCAGGCTAATTGTTCCTCCCCTTTGGAATTGTCATTTCTTGTTTCTTATGCTTTTTGATTTAACTGAGGAGACACGCTCGCGCAGAAGAAGACTGGCAAAACTTTATTTTTTGCTCTGGCAAAATGCCGATTCCTGGGCCGACACAGACGTTGACCCAAATGTGAGAACAAGCCTGCTGTTCTCAGAGAATACCTGCTACAGGTAAGTATCTTCTCTACACCTCATGCTCTTACGTTTCACACCATATTGTATTAGTTATGGGTTCATACTATTGATCATTTCTTTGGTGATATTTTAATGTTAACTATACATATTTATAAATTGTTTTATTGTTTTACTGCTTTCTTTTTATATTTCCTTTTTATACATATCCTCTTTATATATATCACTATACTTATAAATAAACTGCTTTAATATATTGTTACACTCTCCAAACACTTTATGTTCTTTACCACATTGGTTTACCATGTACCTATTATGAATCCACACAACTAGATACATTTTTTAGTGGTACTTCATTTTTTATTGCACATATATATTGCTTTATTGTTTTATTACATGGTTTTATATAATAATTTTCCTTAAACAGATATGTTGTCACACTCTCCATACATTTT
This sequence comes from Microcaecilia unicolor, assembly GCF_901765095.1. Classification (NCBI taxonomy): domain Eukaryota; kingdom Metazoa; phylum Chordata; class Amphibia; order Gymnophiona; family Siphonopidae; genus Microcaecilia; species Microcaecilia unicolor. The sequence goes on from NC_044041.1 coordinate 159,283,204, forward strand.
CACTATATATAAACAATTTATTTTATGCAAATATATGGTCATATTTTCCGTACACTTTTCATTGCATTGTTTTGCTGTTTGAGTCCTTATGATTGGTGACTATTGATTTTATTGTTAACTATATATGTATATTGTTTTACTGTGTGTGTATATATATATATATATATATATATATATATATATATATATATATATAATATATATACAGTGCAATCCGCTTAAGTGCAAGGGTCTGAGACTAAAGAAATGTATGTAGTTAACCGGAGTGTGCACTTCACCGTTGTGACCCAAAAAAGCTTGACATCTGATAAACATATGTACAGTACTGTTTATTATTATATGTACAGTATACAGTCTCCGTTAACTGACGTTAGGCTTACTTGAAGTAATCAGTTATAGTCCTCTGTACATTATTGGGTTTGTGAGTTCCATAGACTACGTCTGCCAGACGGTAAAAACTGTCATAGCACTGACATCCAGTGGCCTCCAGTAACACTGGCTGGGATGTCAATAGCCTGTTCATCTGACGCGTTTGCAACAGCTGCATCTGTTTTGTCCCTCTCCACATCCTTAACAAAGCTTGCCCGCTTGTAGCAGTTCACAATGGTTGCCTGTGTAACATGATTCCAGGCTTCTTTCTGCATATGTAGAGAATCCAACAGTGATAGATTACGAGCCAGTTCAACAGCACGTTTATCCTTGCCAGTCTGGTCATCCATAACGCTCATCAGACGATGTAGCACAAGAGCCCGATAATGTTGTTTGAAATTTGCTGTTGTGCCCTGATCCATAGGTTGGATCAGAGAGGTAGTGTTTGGTGGCAGGAAGACCACCTTGACGTTAAACAGCCTGACATCATCCCTGTGTGCAGCACAATTATCACAAAGCAACAAAATCTGACGCTTTTGTGCCCGCATTCTAGTGTCTAACTTCTTTAGCCACTGCTTCCAAATTTCCCCAGTCATCCATGAATTTGCATTAGCCTCATATGACACAGTAAGTCACTTAACTTTCTTGAAGCAACGGGGCTGTTTGCTCTTTCCAATGACGAGGGGTTCCAAATTCTCACTCCCATTCATATTGCAGGAAAAGAGGATTGTCAGTCAGTCCTTCAACGTTTTACCTACAGTAGTTTTGGCTTGTTTGAATGCAAGTGTTCCATCAGGAATCGCTCGCCAGTAGAGACCGTTTTTGTCAGCATTGAAAATGTCACGAGGTGCAAACTCGTTCAAGATGATAGGAAGAACTGAAACAACCCAAGTTTCTCACCATACTGTTTCTTGAATTTTATGTTGTTCCTCTCCGTCCAACTTCCCAACCATCCAACAGTGGCTTTGAATTCAGTTAGTCCAAGACTTTCAGCTAGCTGGTTAGCTTTCTTCATAAGCAGTGGACCACTAACAGGAAACTGTCTGCTTCTGACTTTTGAAAACCACCGAAGAAGAGCATCTTCTATCTCCTGAGCTTTTCCCGCCTGTTTTCATTTCCATTGTGGATTTGTATTGTTTTGCCAGTCTTCCAGAAGCTGATCTTTCTGTTCAAGATACGTGAAATTTGACTGGAATTGACACCAAAATTCTTTAGCAATAGATGCTTGACTTTGTTTTCTAATTTTTAAAGAACTTCTATTCGTTCAGCCAGTGTTAAAATCTTACAGTTCCACCACCATGACGACGACCCAGTGTACACTCTAACAACATTCTTTCGCGTATTCTGCCTGTGGCAGCTAAAGGGGCGGTAAATTTGAAATCTCGTTGGTTTTCACGCGCCAATCGGCTTCCATATTCCGTGCGCGCGCTTATGCGGAGTCTTCCCTGCAGAGGAGCGGTCTTAAACCATGCATGTAAGCGAATCTTGCACTTATCAGTGGTGCACTAAACCGAAGTTTGTCCCCATAGAAATTGATGGCACCAAAAATGAGACCGAAGTACAGCATGCAGTTAAACGGAGCATGCGCTTCTCCGACATGCAGTTAAATGGAGTGCACTATATATATATATATATATATATATATATATATATATATATATATATATATATATATAATTTTGTTGTTTTTTATATATATATATATGCGGCCGAACCACAATGTTTGTGTCGAGTCTTTTCTCAATAAACGTTTTTTTGCTTTTAATTCCATTGTTTCCAGTCTTTGGTATCCGTGGTCAGCTTCCCACCCTTTTCTTTCTACACCTTTGTGGTTTCTTGTGAGATGTCAGAGTTCTTCATTTTGGTGGATTCTCTTGGGCACTTGGGGTGCAGAAATACAAAAGAGATGTATCAGATAGGAGAGGAGAGATTGGTATATATCCAGCAGACAGGATCTGGACCGAATTCGAATTACTATCAGAAGACCTCATCTCTAAAACACTGAAATGATTCACCAAATCCCAATGCAAACTAGATATCTGCCCAAACAACCTCATGAAATCAGTTCCTCAACAATTCATAATACACCTAACGAACCACGTGAACTTCATGCTGCAAAACGGACTTTTCCCAAAGGAAAAATTTTACTCACCCCAATACCCAAAGACACAAAGAAAAACGCAAGCGAAATAACTAACTACAGACCAGTAGCATCTATACCACTAATAACCAAAATAACCGAAGGGATGGTAACCAAACAACTCACAAACTATCTTAACAAGTTCTCAATACTGCATGATGCCCAATCAGGATTCCAGTCAAATCACAGCACAGAAACAGTATTAATTACCCTAATGACCAAATTTAAACAAATGATTGCAACCGGCACCAATATACTCCTCTTACAATTTGACATGTCAAGTGCCTTTGATATGGTTGACCACGGAATCCTATTACACATACTTGAATATTTTGGCATCGGAGGCAATGTCCTAAACTGGTTTAAGGGGTTCTTAACCTTACGCGCATATCAGGTCACATCAAATTCAACTACGTCTGCTGCATAGACACCTGAATGTGGAGTACCGCAAGGATCCCCCCTCTCACCAACTATTTTCAACCTAATGATGATCCCCTTGGCAAAACTTCTATCAAACCATAACCTTAACCCATACATATATGCCGATGATGTAACGATATATATTCCTTTCAAACAAGACATTAAAGAAATCTCCAACGAAATCAACCAAAGTCTATACATCATGAACACCTGGGCAGATGCATTCCGATTGAAACTGAAGCCAGAAAAAACTCAATGCCTCATACTTACCTCCCAATACAACACGAATAAATTTACCGCTATTAACACACCTAAACTAAATCTGCCAATCTCAGAAACTTAAAAAATCCTTGGAGTCACTATTGACACCACCTAATACTTGAGACTCACGCGAACAACACAACCAAAAAGATGTTCTACTCCATGTGGAAACTGAAAAGAATAAGACCATTCTTTCCAAGATCTGTCTTCCACAACCTAGTGCAATCTCTCGTACTCAGTCATCTGGACTACTGCAACTCACTATACGCAGGCTGCAAAGAACAAATACTGAGGAAACTTCAAACAGCCCAGAATACAGCAGCTAGACTCATCTTCGGAAAACCAAAATACTAAAGTGCAAAACCCTTATGTGAGAAACTCAACTGGCTCCCACTCAGGGAATGTATCACTTTTAAAGTATGCACCTTAGATCACAAAATCATTCACGGTGAAGCCCCTGCATACATGTCTGATTTAATAGACCTGCCACCCAGAAACGCTAAAAGATCATCCCGAACTTTCCTCAATCTCCACTTCCCTAAGTGCAAAGGCATAAAATACAAAGTACTGCACGCATCAACCTTCTCTTACATGAGCACGCAATTCTGGAATACACTACCACGCAACCTGAAAACGATCTACGAATTAACCGACTTCCGCAAACTATTGAAGACTCATCTCTTTGAGAAAATTTATTGCAAGGATCAAAACACATGAAGTCCATACACACTAATAGAAATGCATCAATACACTCTCTTCTGAATTCTCTTCCCCGTATTTTCATCACACTTAAAACTCTACCCACAGATAAAATTGTTATACCTGAATGTTCTCTTGCTATTGTTCTATCGCCCTATCATTTCCCCATTGTTACATTCCATTGTTCTATTCCCCAAATGATATTTTGACTTGGACTTTGTCTTCCTATAACTCTTCACAATGTAACCCATAATCGTACTGTAACAAATTGTATTTCCATCATTCACAATGTATTGTAAGCCACACTGAGCCCGCAAATAGGTGGGAAAATGTGGGATACAAATGCAATAAATAATAATAAGTTCAACTCAGGAGAGGGACCTTGGGGTGATGGTAGCTGAAGATCTCAATGTGACAAAACAGTTTGACAGGGCAGTGGCTGCAGCCAGAAGAATGCTAGGTTGCATAGAGAGGGGTGTAACCAGCAGAAGAAAGGAGGTGTTGATGCCCCTGTGCAAGTCATTGGTGAGGCCCCACTTGGAGTATTGTGTTCAGTTTTGAAGGCTAGGATGTAAAAGGACTTGAAGCGGTTCAGAGAAAAGCGACAAAAATGGTAGGAGTTTTACGTAGCAAGATGTACAGGGAGAGACTTGCTGACCTAAACATGTATACCCTGGAGGGAAGGAGAAATAGGGGTGATATGACACAGACGTTCAAATATTTGAAAGGTAGTAATTCACAAACAAACCTTTTCCAGAGATGGGAAGGTGTTAGAACTAGAGGGCATGAATTGAAATTGAAAGGGGGCAGACTCAAGAATAATGTCAGGAAGTATTTTTTTCACTGAGAGAGTGGTAGATGCTTGGAATGCCCTCTCGCGGGAGGTGGTAGAGATGAAAAAGAGTGGTAGATGCTTGGAATGCCCTCTTTTCGGGAGGTGGTAGAGATGAAAACATTAACGGAATTCAAAAATGCGTGGGACAGACACAAAGGAATCTTGTTTAGAAAGATCAAATCCAAACAAGATTAGGGGAGATTAGGTAGGAAAGCCAGTGCTGGGCTAACTTGTATGGTCTGTGCCCTGATGGAGGCTGAAATAGATTTGAATGGGCGGAGAGGAGCTTTTCTGGGGCTTTTGACAACAACTTCAGACATTTAAGAACAAGGCCAGTGCCAGGCAGACTTCTATGGTCTATGCCCTAAAAATGGCAAGGATAAATCAAGAACAGGTATACATATCATATGTAATGAGTTTATCTTGTTGGGCAGACTGGAAGGACCGTACAGGTCTTTATTTGACGACATCTACTACATTACTATGTTACATCTTCAGCAATTGTGTCATGGAGGGAAGGTTGGAAGAGGAGAGTGAAGCTGCAAGATTATCACTTTTGGGAGGGGGACAAGGGAGGGGATGGAGGTGGATTTATGGGGGGATATGGAGTGGCAGTCGATCAAAGGTTGGCTACTTTATCGTGCTCTCTCTGAGCTGGATTTTTCCCCCTATGGCAGCACCACTGTCAGTTTCTTTGTAGATTCCAGAGACATTCTCCATGTCCCCTTCTTTATCAGGACCAGGATCTTCAGTTCTCCCGTTTCTCCTCCTACTTTACTCCTTTATCCTCCTCTTTAGAAGTGGTGGTGGGCTGGTTTCCCATTCCAGCTTATACCTTCATGCAACCCGGTCTCTTCTAACTACTCCTTTTCTCCTGAAATGAAACTATGGCTGGGCTGTCTAAATATTTTCTTCCTCTTACTCAGCAGTACAGTGTCCAGGGAAGCAGGAGCCAAAGACAAAAGAATTCACAAAGGGCTGGGACCAGTTTCTCTCCAGACTGGGGGGGGGGGGGTCTCTTCCTGCCATTACTTCCAGGAGAGCCCTCCCCATGTTCTGGAAAGGGAGGGGACATTTACAACTCAAAAGTCGAGTATTTTAGTAGAGCTACTAGATATCTCTGCTTTCTGTATATGTGGTAATTCTATAAAATAGATGCTAAAGTTTACATGCTCTTTACATTTGTAGAGTACTAGCATATACACACAAATATGTGCACATATGCATGTACATGCCAAAATTCTGCCTAAGTGCTGTTCTGTAAATATAGATATTTGTTATATAGTGTGTATTTTACAAGTAGGCATACACATGAGTGGAGACTGGGTGGGACTCACTCGTGTAACTTATAGAATACTAGTAAGAAAAAAAAAAGCCCATTTCTGACACAAATGAAACGGGCGCTAGCAAGGTTTTCCTCTGAGTGTGTATGTTTGAGAGAGTGTGTGTGAGAGTGACTGTGTGAGAGAGAGAGAGAGTGAATGTGCGAGTGTGTGTGACAGAGAGAGAGAGTGAGACTGGGTGCGAGTGTGTGTGTGAGCATGAGAGTGTGTGCCATGGTCCCCCCCTCCCTTCCTCTGAGTTCCAGGGTTGTTGTCCCCCTCCCTGCCTCTGAGTTCCAGGGTCGTCCCCTCTCTCCCTCCCTGCCTCTGAGTTCCAGGGTCGTCCCCTCCCTGCCTCCCTCCGAGTTTCAGGGTCCCCTCCCTCCCCTGCATTATGCTCTCTCCCCTGCATTTATCCATATGCAGGCAACGTCCTCTGTGTCCTGCCCCTTCCATCCATCCATGTGCAGTATCTCTCCCCTGCCCCCTCCACCTCCCTCCGAGTTCCAGTGTCCCCATCCCTCCCTCCTATTTCCAGGGTCCCCCTCCCTCTGTCCCTCCGTCCGTCCCTCCCTCCCAGTTCCAGGGTCCCATGGAACTGGGAGGGAGGGGGGACGGAGAACGTTGGAGGAGTGACGTCAGCAGGTGGTTACAGTCCCAGTGACACACATTGGAACGTTGGAGGAGAACATTGGAGGAGTGATGTCAGCAGGTGGTTACGATCCCAGTGAGACACATTGGAATGTTGGAGGAGCAAATTATTATATTAGACTATAAGCTAAGGATGTATCCGCAACATTTAGATGTGAGCATTTACTCCAGCTCTACTGCTGATGTAAGTGATAACACCTAAATTATACACATATATCTGAACTGTTACACCTGTATTTTATAAAGAAAAGTAGGTACCTACATATTGGGGCCCTGTTACAGAATTACCCTCATAAAGCAGAACCTTAAAGGTCTCCAGATATCATAAATTGAAATTGTTCCTTTTTATTGAGGCATTTGGAGAGAATGTTTCATGAAGTAACATGCTAGAACAGTCTCACAAGTTGAGGTGGGTAAGAATGATGGCAAGGATGTTCAATGTATTTGTGTTATTTAGAGTGGATTCATATATTTGTCAGTGATTGTGTTTTTTGTTTTTAATTGTATATTTTGTGAAGGAATTGGAAACTGACAGCACACTTGTGAGGGTTATAGTTGGAAATCACTGGGGAGCAATTGTTTTAAAACTCTGAGCAAGATAGTTGAGCAACAACTTGAGAACCAATAGAGCTCTGAGGGGCAAGGCTTTGTGAGTAGGGCGGTCTTGCAACAGCTGCCATAAATGGGTGGTCCTGGCCCTGGAGTCATTTGCAGCCTGGGAGCCAAAAGAGAAGGATCTAGAAACACAGGTACTCTGAATAAAGAAGATGGGCACATAATTAAGGTTTGGTACACCCAGTGGAGAGAACCTTAAGGATCAATGTGGGGTAAGTGCTTTTGTTGTACTTTATGAACTGTTCCAAGAAAACCTGAGAGTTTATGCCTTTGATATACTTTGTGAACTTTTTAAAGAATATGTGGAGGGAAATGCTTTGCTTTTCTCTTAATTTAATTCAACGTTTATAGTCACCTCCATACCAAAGGGAACTAGCTGGGTAAGAAAAACATATTCAAACACATGAACATAATGCAAGGGCACCTAAAGTTTAACTGAGTTACAGATGTTCTCCAAGGGCAAGCAGGCATAATATTCTCATGTGTGTGATGTCATCCATGGAGCCTAGTGCGGACACTGTCGAGTGCACTGTCACTTTAAATCTTTCAGACAGTGCCCCCACCACACATGCGCAGATTTTTTACCACCCGACTTTCGAACGCAGGACCAGCAGTCTATAGTTTTCCAGAGAGCAGAGAGGAGGTTGTTCTAATTTCTCCTCAGCACATCAAACTTTTGGTGCCTTCCCTTTTCAAGGATTTTTTTCCATATTTTTCTTTTCTGTATTTCTTTTGTTCAGTGTATTCATTTCATATTTTTCATCAATGTATTCATTTCATATTTTCATTTTTGGCCTTTGAGGCCGCTGAGCCCTTCCGTGACCTGGGAAACATCAACCATTTTCGGGTATGAGACTAATTGAGCTCCCTGGGCCATGGAGCCTTTTGCCTTGCATCGGCTGTTTTTCCCTCCATGTCCTCAAGGGTGCCGAGTGGCTTTAAGAAGTGTACTTGATGCAATGGGACTGTTTCAGGAACAGACCCCCATAACTGGTGTGTTCAGTGCTTGGGTCTGGAGCACTGAGATATACAGTGTAGCCTCTGCCTGCGTATGCAAGAAAGGACTCTTAAAGCCCACAAAATCCAGTGTGGTTCTGCATCAACACCAGCATCCGCATCAAACATGTCAGGAGATTCGGCACTTGATGCAGAACCTGCAGCAGCATTAGCATCGGGTGCACCACTACCTCTCATAGAGAAAACTCTTCTCAAACTACATAGAGACCAAGGAACCATGATTTTAATTGTTCCCTATTGGCTGGCATCAAATCTGGTTCTGTTTTCTCTTAGAGTTATCGTCCAAGGAACTATTGAGGTTTAGATCTTTTTCCAACACTAGTAACACAGAATTAAGGGTTCCTCCTTCATCCAGACTCGACATAAATTTATATTCCTTAAACTTTCCTGACTTATTCTCTATGATACTCCGAGCTTCCAGGAAACCTACACAGAAATGTTTTCTCTAGTAGAAAAGATTTTCTCTGTGGCATGCAGCCAGAGCACTGAACCCTACTAGAAACTCTCTGCAAACCCTTATAGAGTACCTCCCCCATCTTGTGTTCTGGCCTCAAAACTAACTCAGCCAGAATACATGTCAGTGGCATTAGCTCATTTCACATCAAAGTTGATAATAAACCAGTTTCTGTTCTTCCCTTGATAGTAAGATTCATTAAAGGTTTATTTCATACTAAACCTCCTATCAAACTACCTCCTGTGGTTTGGGATGTCAATATCATCCTCACAGCTCTTATGAAACCTCCTTTTGAACCACTTCTTTCCTGTTCTCTGATGTCCCTCACATATAAGGTAGTGTTCTTGATAGCTCTTACTTCTGCCAGAAGAGTAAGCAAACTTCAAGCCCTTGTGGCAGACCCACCTTACACCAGGTTCTACCATGACAGGGTTGTACTTCAAACCCACCCGAGATTCCTTCTTAAAATGGTATTGGAGTTCCATCTCCATCGGTCTATTGTACTTCCTGTCTTCTTCCCTAAATCACACTCTCATCCTGGATGAACAGCACTATAGACCACAAGCGTGCTCTAGCATATTATTTGGAGCATACAAAACTTCATAGGAAGTCCTCCCAGCTTTTTGTATCATTTGATCTTAACAGATTAGGGATACCCATCATCAAATTTACTATATCTGCTTGTCTGACTGACTATCCGCATTATTTTCGAAAGTGATGGGCGCCCAGATTTCGAGCCAAATCGGGAGATGGGTGCCTTTCTCCCGTGGGTGCCCAAATCGGTATAATTGAAAGCCGATTTTGGGTGTCTTCAACTGCAACCTGTCGCGAAAACGGGCAAAGTTGACGGGGGCGTGTCGGAGACGTGGTGAAGGCGGGACTGGGGCGTAGTTATCGGCCGAGGAGAGATGGGCGCCCTCGGCCGATAATCAAAAAAAGAAAGGCGTTTTTACCATGAATTTGGGTCGGATTATTGGACCCTTTTTTTCCACCACCAAGTACCTTAAATGACCACATGACCACCGGAGGGAATCGGGGATGATCACCCTTGACTCCCCCAGTGGTCACTAACCCTCTCCCACCATAAAATAACAAACTGTTGTTAACTTTTTTTCCCAGCCTGTATGCCACCCTCAAATGCCATACCCAGCTCCATGACAGCAGTATGCAGGTCCCTGGAGCAGTTGTTAGTGGGTGCAGTGCACTTCAGGCAGGTGGACCCAGGCCCATCCCTCCCTAGCTCTTACACTTGTGCTGGTAAATGGGAGCCCTCCAAACCGCCCCCAAAACCCACTGTACCCACATGTAGGTGCCCCCCTTCAGCCATAAGGGTTATGGTAATGATGTAGAGTTGTGGGCAGTGGGTTTTGGGGGGGGGGGGTTTGGGGGCTCAGCACCCAAAGGAAGGGAGCTATGGACTTGGGAGGTATTTTTTTTTAGTTTTTACAAGTGCCCCCTAGGATGCCCGGTTGGTGTCCTGGCATGTGAGGGGGACCAGTGCACTACGAATCCTGGCCCCTCTCACGACCCAATGCCTTGGAATTGTTTGTTTTTGAGCTGGGCGCCTTCGGTTTCCATTATCGCTGGAAAATGAAACCGCCCAGCTCAAATCCGCACAAATCCGATGCATTTGCCCGGCACAAACCGTATTATAAAAAAAAAAAAGATGAACACCCATTTTTTCCGAAAATACGGTCTGTCCCGCCCCTTCACGTACCCGTTCTCGAACATAGACGCCTATGGAGATGGGCGTTCGTGTTCGATTTTGCCCCTCTATATCTCCACACGTTCAGGCTGGGCTGACTCTTCATGGCTGGGTCACTGTGCACAGTGTAAGAACCATGGCGGCTTCAATAGCCAATTTCCACTCTGCCTCCATTGAAGAAATTTGCAAGGTCTTCTGTCCACACCATCACTGCTGTCTGGAGCAGCATTCTAGGTGGTATAACCGGTTTGGACAAGCAGTCCTACAGAATATTTTACTATGTTTGTTTATTAATATTGAATATACTGCTTAACTGTGAAAGACCAAAGCTGTTTACAATGCAATAAAATATTCTTAACATAACAAAGAAATAAAAGTGTACCAAATTCTTGATAGGAAAGAACTATCTATACACACAAAGCACACACAATCAAAGCATTCAATTAAATTATCCTCAAAGACCCTAGTGTACCATACCCTCCCTACAAATATCTAAATTAAACACTTCTTTAAATAAAAAAAAAGTTTTCAATGCAACTTTAAATTTCATAAAAGTTTCTTACAAACATATATAATTTGGGAGCTGATTCCACAAGAACGTGGCCAAATATAAAAATGCCCCTGCTCTAGTGGAGCATAACCTGGTCCTATTAACAGATGGAACCACAAATCTCTGGTCCTGCATGGATCTTAAGAACCTAGCTGGTGTATAAGGAATAGTCAAAGCATGTAAATACCTCAGTTATAGAAATAATAAATTATGAATGAATGCTAAAATTTTAAACTGTACTCTAAAGGCCACTGGTAACCAGTGATATTTCAGAAATAAAGGTGTAATATGAACATATTTTCTAATATTCTCAAGTAGCCTAAAAGCAGTATTTTGCAGTGTTTGCAAGTGCTTAAAATTTGCCTTTGATATCTCTGCATAAATTACATTACAATAATCTAGTTCTGATACAAAACAACTTGAAAATTAACTATACCTGCCGGCACCAAGTATAAGTTTTTCAACCAGGCACACTGATTACTTACGGTAGTTGCCAAAAATTCATTTATAATCATGATCCTGGTAGCTGTTGAGTTTCACATGGGAGAATATTATGCTCGCTTGTCCTTTGAGAAAGCTCAATTACTTACCTGTAGCAGGTGTTCTCTGAGGACCTCCTTGGAGTTGTCATCTTGGCTTTAGTACTGTACTGTTGGTCCCGTGCTCGAGTGTCTGTCGGGCAGGAAAGCACCCTTGTATGCATGGTGGGGGCACTGCCTCAAAGATTTAAAGTGGCAGTGTCCACACAGGGCTTCATGGATGGCATCACCTACATGTGAGAATATATGCCTGCTGTCCTAGGAGAACACCTGCTACGGATAAGTAACTTAACTTTCTTGCTGGAGGAGGTTAATAGCGAAAGGTTCCCTTTTACCAAGCTGTGTTAAGCAGCTAGCATGAGTTTTACTGCCCAGCTGTACTAACAGCTACCATGGGTTAAAACTAGCCAGCATGGTAAACAAAAATTTTTTAACCTGTTTTAGCTGCCTAATTTGAGTAGGGATGGGTCATGGGTGTGGTAGGGGCAGAGTGGCCAGCTATGACATTGCATGGGTCAGTGCAGTATGTTAGCTGACACAACTGCCACTATTGCGGGTGTGCTTAACACTATTTTAAGAGGTGGCATTATGTGCAACCCAGAAGCGGAGCCAGGATGTGGCAAGTTGACGGCGCGGGGGGAGCGAGAGCGGACTTACACCAGCGCACATTTTCACTGCAACAGGATGAATAAAATAGGCGCCGGCAGAACTCCGTTTGGGGGAGCAGCCGATCCCCTGGCGCCCCACCTAGCTATGCCACTGGTGCAACCACACTACTAGCAGTCCACTAGCATGGCCACTGCATAAATGAGACAGGCAGTGGTGGTGCGACCCCACTTTTCTGTTTCAACCTCCCCAACACATAGCTTTCACCTCTTGTCTGCCCTCTCCCCGACACACACAGTACCAAACACTGTCTCCAAGCATAAACCCTTCCCATAGCACAGCGTCTGACCCCCTGAATCATCCCCCCCCCCCCCCCAGTACTTACCTGAGGTTTACTTAATAATCTAGTGGCCTAGGGTGGGAATGGTCCCCCTCCACTTTTGCATCAGATTCAAAATGGTGTCGATGACCCCTAGTGGTAATCTCAAAGTAATACCCCTAAGGTTTATCCTTGCATGTAATGTGTCCATGCAGTAAGGTTCTACCTTGTGTAGTAAATGCAGGATAGGTGCTGGGCGTGTCCCCTACATTTTCTTCATGGGCTTTACACTCACCACACCATAACTTTTAGTTCAGCTGTGGTAAGTACAAAAACTTACTGCACTTCATTAAAAGGGCTCCTGAGTCTGCTATGCTACTACGAAAGGTTAGCAAAGTTGAACACTAGTGACTGCTGGTACTTTGCAAAAGGAAACAATGATAGCCATTTAGAGAGTGCAGTGTGGAAAACTGTAAGGACTGTCGGGAGTTGGAATTTAAATGACAAAACTGTTGCAATGTATGATTGCATTTATTTGTGGGAAGAACTTCTTTTGAGGCATGTAGAACAAAATATGGAGACTAACAAATCTTACTCCTGGAATGGATGCAGCCTAAGACGGGGTCTAGTATCCTGTAGGTTGGATTGGCCTCTTGGGCTTTCAGGTATGCCTCAGTGGGCCAAATGCTGCTGTACCAGGAAGCACCAATGGTATATGCATGAGAGCTGTGTTGCCACCAAAAAAGCAGAGAGGAAGAAAGGGGGTCCTTTCAGGGTGCCACTTTCTCCCCCCACCCTGACAGAGAGCAGGTCTTCCTGAGCCAGCTTGCCATATGCACACAGACACAAACCCTGGCCACAACCCCTTCACTCTCCCACCATCCAAAGGCCTTCCCTGGTTCTACCTTTAAATCCCCTGCTGATCTAGTGGCCTCTCCCAGGCAAGAATAATCCCCAGGTGCTCTTGCCCCAACTGGTTTCTGAGCCAAAATGGCTGCAGGGATTTCCGCAGCAGCCTTGTCAGACTGCCTCAGGAGGTCCTGGCGGCCAATTTGAGGTTGATCCTGCTTATGAGCCACCAGGATTCCTTTAGGTCACTGGTATAGGTGAGGGGAGGTGAGAGAAAAAAAATGGACTGATATGAAAATAAAGAGTCCCATGTGTCAGTATCAGGCTACAGTCCATCTCTGCTAATGAGCCTTTGAAACGGCCTTAGAGACAATGGACCTGACAATATTTTTGTTTCTATTTATAATTACTGTATTTGATTGTAAACTGTAATTTTAGCTTTTAGATGCTATGTAACTTGTCTGGAATGTCTAGTTATTAATCATGTAATGAATACAGATAAGTAAATCAGTGTAACAAAACTTCTACTTTTAATGTATTTTGAATTTTAATTTTTTAGACAGCAGAATTTTTAAAAATGTACAAAGATGTGAAGGCTTTTACAAGGTACTTTAGGCAAGCTAATTTACTGGTGGGTCCCCTGCTTCTTCTCCAGTCCTTGTGGTTAATGTTACATGACATGACCAGAAACCAGCTAAATGTAATTCATGGTCACCATTAGTAAATCAAATATTTCTTTTCACATTAGCCAATTTGCATAATAAAATCTGGAAAACTACTATTGCTTTCTACCTTATACATGATTACATTCCAAATTGAAGACAGTTTAAATTATATTACAATACAATTCCTAAATGCTTTGCTATTTCTGCATTATCCTGCAGAGCGGAAGGGAGCTCCCAAAAGGCTGCGTGGTTCCTTGCTCCTGGAGAAGGCTCCTCAGTGTAAAAAGCGAAGAGAAGAAGATTTACATGCAGGCGAAAGCAAAGAATGGAGAGGCTTGCATGTCAATCCTTCCTATAAAAATGAGCTTCTTTCAACTAGCACTGCAGACTCTGTGCTTGAAATGCAGAGACCCATGCAAGATTTCCACCAGTCTACGGGTATCACGCTTTTGGAGATGGTGGAGCCCTGTATTCTGTTCTGTCCAACAGGTTCAGGATTGTGTTTCTCTTTGGGGTTTTTTTTTTTTAATGTTTTCACCTTCTTTGCATTGCCTTTTCATCTTATTCATTGTCATCTAACTCACATCAAGAGAAATTCTGTGTAGTTTTTTTCTTTGCTCTTTTTGTCTTGCTCTCCTTAGGGCGTTGACATCGTCGTTTGTCTTATTACCCCTTCTATCCATTTTCTTGTTGGAAAACTATCTTGTGCAATGTGTTTCCTTCTGTCTCATTTAAAGGAGGGCACCAAAATCAGTTTTGTGGCCTGAACTATAAACCATATATAAGGAGGGCAATTTTAAGCAGGTGTGGGCATTTTACAGGCCCAAAAATATTTTGTACCCAAAGGTTTGCAAGCCAATTTTGAAAAAGAAGCTACTTATGGAATTTCCCTTTAAAACCCAAAGGTAGGCATGTGCCTTGGGGCTTGGGGAGTATTTAACCTAGAGGCTAACCAAAACCAAATCAGTAGCCAAAATTTTCAGCTTGGTTTCATTTGAAACTGAAAGCGATGCCTTCCCACCCCCTCCTTCACATCGGAGAGCAGGTCTTCCCAAGCCGCCACCCCTCAACCACAACCCCTTTGCCCTCCCCCCCCCCCCCCCAAAAAAAAAAAGACTCTCCAAGCCTACCTTTAAACACCGTTGTGGTCTAGTGGCCTCTTCTGAGCAGCAGTGATTCCCAGTCGCTCTTGTCCCCGCTGGCTATTCAGCTAAAATGGCTGCCAAGACTTCCTGTGGCAGCCTTACCAGACTGCGGGAGGTCCCAGCAGCCAATTCGAGATAGGAACCATTTTGAGATTGGAGATTGCACCATTTTGGTTCAAATTCTAAAATGGCTGCTGGGACCTCCCACAGCAGTCTCAGTAGCCATTTTGGCTGAGGAACCAGCAGGGGCAAGAGCATCCGAGTATCGCTGTTGCATGGAAGAGGCCACTAGACCACCAGGACATTTAAAAGGTAGGCCAGGGTGGCTCAAGGCAGGGGGCACCACTAGACCACCAGGGCATTTAACGGTAGGCCTAGGGAGGGCCTACAGGTAGTTGGGCAGCCCATTGGGGGGGGGGGGGGGGGGTTGGAAAGAGTTTCTGCACTGGCATTTTCAGCAAGAACCCGAGTTCAGATTTCGGGTCAGTTTTGGTGGCGAAACCATAATTCAGTCGGCCTCTACTGATTGTTATATTTCTAGAATGTTCTATATTTTAACCTGCATACTGTTCAGGTTAAAACATAGAACATAGTAATATAGTAAATGATGGTAGATGAAGAACAGTAAGTTCTATCCAGTCTGCCCAATAAGGCAGCAAGTGTTGCACCTGCTGCTCGACGTAGCTTACACCCCTCTATTACCTTAACTCATAGGAAATGTTGGGTTTTAGATTTATTTTTTTAGTGTTTATTTACTACATTTTTAAAGAAATTTTACCCAGGGTGGTGTTAGCAAGAAAACCTGGATATAGGCAAAGTAATAAAATATTCAAGCAGTACACACCCTAGAATAGTATGCTACTTACAATGTCAACACAGCATTCATCAAAATAGCTTAATAGCAGAGGTGGGACATATAGACAGATAAAACTAAGTAACAGGAGGGACTTGAGTGCCAGCCACTGCAAGTGTAGACGAGGCTTTTCTGCACATGCAGCTGCTGATCACTGTCTTGCATCAGTGGGCTGTTATGGTAGTGTGAATTTTCTTATGGTGAGTGGGAGAGATGGGATCTTTGCTGGGCTTACCTGACATTCTCAGGGACTATAGTAAATTGGTTTGTCAAGAGGTACAACACTGGGAAATGGGAAGGTTGGGGGGGGCCTTAAAGGAAGCACAGTATTGAAAAATGTTGTTATTCCAATGGTGCAAGTAAAAATAATTATCTCAATATATATATAGATAGATAATAGATATTTATTTATTTATGCATTCCTGTATCCCTCTATTTTCCAAAAACAAGTTTCTGTTCAAAGTGGCTTACAATTTGCAGTTATGTGAAGTTACAGTTGTGATTTTAGTTAGAAAGTAGTATAGAACATCTGTAGTTTGTTATAGATATATTAAGCAAGAATGGTAGAGCTCAGCAAAGGAATGGGTTATTTTGAGTTAGTCATCATCACTGCTGGACCAAACTTGCTTTCCTATTTTCTTGTACCATCACCAGTTAGATAGGCACTGTTTAGGCAGTGTCTTAAAAGGTGGAGGTAAAGGATTTTTTTTTCTTCATTTATTACATCCCACATTATCCCAAGCAAACTCAGGTGGTTCAGTGTGCCTTATATTTGAAAATACAGTGAGATAGAATAATATGATTCAATTATATCATGGGAGCAAGAAGATGGATATGTCTGAAACATGGTTAAATAAAGTTGAGATTAGCAGCAGTGGCATGCCCAACTGAACATTTAAATCAGTCTGTCTTTTAATGATGCTGCATCATATGTTCAGAGAAATCATAGCCATTATGTTTCATGCAGAGTGCACAACAGGCATCCATATTCCATATACAAACACTTCAACACTTAAGTAAACAAACCATAGACTTTGAGTACATCCAAAACTTAGTTTCACATTTCCATCTTCAAAAATTCTACACAGCAGATATACAGATTAGTAGGAGGGAGGGACCCAAAGAAGCAGTCCAAAACAAGTAAAGTCAGAAACAACTCAGTTTATACCTAACTATTTAACCACCCTTAAGATTTACCTTTGGGTTTAAAAATCAGAACCATGTGCATGTAAGGACTGAATAAATGAATTAAAACAAATGCCCTTAATATGTAATAATACTAGACTGGTAGCAAGCAAAAATGAAACAGTGATGGCGTATTCATTCACATAGCAAGCAATAATGAATACTGATTTTTCTAATCATTCATCTACAATTCCAAGCACATTTAATTCTTTTCTCCCATCCAGTCATTAGGATGGAGTTATGCATGCATTGCAACAATGCTGAACAGATAAAATTTTAGTTGGTATAAAATCTCATTGTAGGTAGGGTTCCTCTGAGTGGCATTCTGAAAATAAGAAATTCCTAAATCAGAAGTTTCCAAGACAGTAGCGTACACATACATGTTTCTGAGGCGTCAGGAGGACCCTAAAGTGGTCAAGGGTTGATGCCTGAGGTAGCATAAAAGGTGTGTTACATGACAACATTTTCACTAAAGAGAAATTAATATATTAGCCATCTGAAGCTGGATTGCCAAAGCACTGCAGTGGCATGCAGTAATAATCCAAGACATCATTTTATTTAGAATAGACCTCTGTTCTCAATTACGAGCCCCCGATTTTAAAAGAAAATATTTCCATTATGTGCCTTTCAGGAAGTCTACCACAGCACACATCACGGCGTTTACTACAGCACATATAATCAAAAGGACACACAAACTCTTGTCTTTGATCCAGTTATCTGACCAGTCCAGCACAACCAAGAATCCCTTAAACATCTGTCGCTCTGCCCTGATATGTTTCATTTTGGTGCAGCTGCCATGTGGCTCACATTCCCAGTTATGAAAGAAAAAAAACTCTTGGACAAGTTTCATCAAACTATGCTCTTCATTTTCTAATCTTTCTTACACTTGAAGTTCTCGTGGATGCTGACATTTTGTAATAAGCACTAAGCAGCTTAGTGGCTTTCAGAAAGGGCCACCCTGTGTGAATAAAACTGTCCTCATGCTAGCTCTAGCACTTCCTCAATGAACTTGAAGATTCTTCCCTCACAGGCTTCAGTGAAGAGACTTGCTTGGTATGAGCCTGAGGATTAGGGAAGGAGGAGGAAGAAAAGAGGCAGGCTGGGTCTTTGAGGCAGGGAAACGAGGTCTCTCTCAGCTGTCTTGCCTCCCTGCATGCGCCGAGTGCTGCTGACAAAGGAGAGGCAACCCAGGGACTCAAGTCCTTCCTTTCAGTTGCTAAGCTGCCCTACTGTGTCTCCTACTCTTGCACCAGTGAGACAGAGGAAGACTCAAGAGAGGCCAATAAGGGGTCCTCTCTTAGTAGTGACATCATACTGTGGTGGGCGCGTGTCGTGTACGTGCCTGCGCACGCTAATAGTACTGCAACCTGGGAGGAAGTGGAACGAGCAGCCGACAACAACTTGAGCAGAACAGACGGTAAAAAGGTAGGCATCTGTTTTACCACAGGTGCAAGGGTTATTACCACTCTCACAAGGTGGGGAAATAACCTCTGTTTGCACCTGCGGTAAAACTTTGAAATTTTCTGCCATTCCCAAGGTTTTACCCACTCCTGTGCCATTCTCTAGCTTAAAAGAAGAGAAGCCTCTACAGCCTTGCTGTGTTTTCTGCACCACCAATGCCAAGCAAGACACACCGGCCCTAAAAATTGCAAATGTAAAGCACATCTGGTAACAGAGTTAGGTTTCATATATAACTAATGAAAACGATGTACTCCATTTTTCCATCCACCCCTTCCTGGGTGGGCTTGACCTGCCCCGTGACACCCTACAAAACCAGGCATATCAAAGCTGCAACATTATACAATTTAATATCCAAGAATCCAAGGCCTCCCTGAGACCAATTTTGAGAAGGCGATGGATGCACCCCTTTTACGCCAGATAAAGAACCTGATAGTGTTCTGAAAGATTCAGCTAGCTCGGGATAGTCTGTAAAGGATAGAGTAGTTTAGCCAACTGTGATGTTCTCCTCTCCTGAAGAAGGTGCACTCATGATGCTTCCTCCTTCTAGACAGGGGGTGCTGCAGATCAGGAGCTCCCCTCCTTTCCAACTAGTCAGCAGGAGAGTTCTTGAAGTAACTTCTGAGGAGGCCTCAGTCAGGACATTTACAGAAGCATCCTGAAAGCTTCACTTCTAAGAAAGGTCACAGCAACACCTTATGGCTGCTCATACCTTCAGGGATAAGGGCCCTCATTACACTCAGAGTGACTGCTCCTCAGTTATCAGCCATCCTGTTCCCAACCCCCTTTTGAGGTTTCTCTTAGTAAAAGGTTGGAGTTTCTGTACACTTGTGGAGCACCCTCCTGGCACCTTTTCTGGGGACCACAATACTGTACTAGCATGTTTCACCAAAATATTTGAATTTAGCCACCTGTTAAGCAAATTACTCATCCTTTGCATTCCTCAATCATGCAAACAGGGAATTCTTTTAGCAAACAGTTCATCAAAAGTCTCTTTTCTGAGCCCACTTTATAGGAGACTTCGGTCTCAGTTTAGAGCAGCCACCACCCCTTGGACAGAACTCTTCACTTTAAATTTACAGTCCTGTCCTCCACCCCCGGCTGTTAGTTCAAATATTACTGAGTTCAATCTGGCTCAATGTTCTCTTCACATTGGGGCCCACAGCAAAAAATTCCTCCTGTTGCATTTTCTGTCTTCTAATATTCAGGTAAATACCGTATCTGGTCTTTAGGAATTCTTTCCTTCGGTGACCGGGCCCTGGGGTTTCCAGCTTGACTTGATCCCCTCTCTCTCTCTCTGGCATCCTTCGTTCTCATTCTTTATGGACCTTCTTTTTGGGGTCTGATCCCGGGGGTTTTCAGCCTGCTTTGGTCCATCTCCTTGGAGACTGCTTACGAGCCTCAGCCTTCTTACTTCCTGGTGGCCCCCCTTCCCTTCTAACCTCCTGTACAAGTGCCTTTTTAAAGGATGGCCTATTACCAACCCCACCCTTCTTGGGGCTCCTCTTACGTGCAACTACATTGAGCTTCCCTGGGAAAACTCCCCCTGGTGGTCAGGTCATGTCATGGCAGGTACTTTAGCCATTCCTTTATAGCTATCACACAAGAAGACCGTCTTAACCAGCGTCACTCTACCCACCAGAGATAGGGGAAGATCTTTCCATGCGAGCCATAATTTCTAAATTTTCTCCAATAGGTCCAGTAAATTGCACTTGTACATGACCTGTGAATTGGTTTTGAGGAATATTGCTAAATAAAGGTTTTTTTTTTTAACCGAAGGAATAAGTAGAGCAGCCTGCTACGGTTCCACCCTGCTCCATGCCAGCGGTAAAAGCTCGGACATCACAGTTAACTTTAAGCCCCAAGATTTTCCCAAAGTCTTGAACCAGTTGAAAGCGAGCTCCAGATGTAGGGAAGCTTGGTCTAGATAAAGCAATATAGGCCACAGATCCAAGATGGCCGCTTGACGAGTTTGCTGCACCAGACGCGCTCGTTTGCTCGGAGGACAGCAGGATAGAAGGCACTGATTTCCCAAGTATGGGAAAACAGAAAGGGAAAACTCGGGTGAATCCCTCTACACCGAGTGGGACCCATCTTCTGAACCAGCCGACACTGGAGCAATTCGGAGTGCTGCTGGGACCAAATCGGGTCTCTTCCCCTGCTATCGAGGCTGGTGCTAGTGGGTTGGCCAGCAGTGATGACGGAGTTTCATTTAGCCCTGTCAAACGCACGGCGCCCCCGCAGCCAAGAGGATTGGAAGGTGAAGCGAGGTCTGCTTGGTTTCTCCGGAAAGAGAAGGGCAAATGCAGCGAGGGAACCTGTTTTCACCGTTGGAGGGCTCAGGAACAGCCACGGTGGAAGATGGTACCGTGAGTACGTTGAGTCAAATTGTTAACGCCCCCCCCTTTGGCTTTAGAAGCGGGTATATTACAAAAACCTCCCGTGGTGACATTAGAAGCACTCTGGGACCTAACTGCCGCTATACATTCCTCTTTACAACAACAAACTGTTAAAAATTCGTCAGATATAAAGCTATTGTCTAGCGTAGCTCTCCAGCAAGCTCAAACAATCACTAACAATGTTTCTAATTTGGAGAAAATCGGAGAAAAAATACAAACTTTGGAAGTCCTTAGTCAAGTTACAATTAAGGACAGGAGTTACATGATACATAGTAACATAGTAGATGACGGCAGAAAAAGACCTGCACGGTCCATCCAGTCTGCCCAACAAGATAACTCATATTTGCTGCTTTTTGTGTATACTCTACTTTGATTTGTACCTGTGCTCTTCAGGGCACAGACCGTATAAGTCTGCCCAGCACTATCCTCACCTCCCAACCACCAGCCCTGCCTCCCAACCACCGGCTCTGGACGTTTGGAATACTTAGAAAATAAATCTAGAAGATTAAATTTGAGGTGTACTAACTTTCCCAGATCTCCCTTAATCTCCTCTATCGATATGGTGAAAAGATATTTGACTGAGATATTGGGTATATCGAGTGAATCCTTACCCCCTATTGTGCGGGCACAGTATTTGCCAAATAAAAACAGTGTGGAGAGTTCTATTTCTCAGCCTAATAGAGGAGACGGCATGAACCTGACATTTCTAGAATCCTCTTTGGAGGTTGTAACTCAGAGGACAACTTTACTGGTTGTTTTTGCATTAGAAATGGACTGAGCCGCGGTTTTGAGACTTTCGTTCAGGCACTTACAAACAACTTTTTTTGGATCAAAAGTAAGAATATGTCCAGACTTGGCGAGAGAAACTCAAAAAAGGTGAAGTGCTTTTTTAGCACTACGCCAGAGAACTCTGGCCATAGGAGCCAATTACATTCTGAAATTTCCTTGTATATGTAGAATTGTGTATCAAACAAAAATGTTTCAGTTTTTTGATCCTAAACAGTTGATAGATGTTTTGGTTTCTAAAGAGGATGTTAATGTAACAATTGGATCATTAAACGACACTGCTAGATAGGCTAAGAGGCGAGACATTTTTTGGTAGCAGTAACTAGTGCATTTTATTTTACTTATTGTAAATTTTTTACTTTCCTTTTTCTTAAATCTTGGATCAAATTACTTTATTTTTGGTCGATAGAATGAGAAAAGAAATTATCTGTTTATATATGGATATTGGAGTGTTATTATGTCCTGTATTTCTGGTACTCTTATGAGTTGTATAATATTAAAATTAATAAATAAAAAGCAATATATCATCCGCAAACATACTAAGTTTGCATTCAAGACCACCAACCACTATAAGAATAGCCATACTGGGTCTCGCCAATGGTCCATGTAGCCCAGTGTCCTGCTTCGAATAGTGGCCAGTTCAGGTCACAAGTATCTCGCAGAAACCCTATTAGTAGCAACATTCCATGCTACCAATTACGGGGCAAGCAGTGGCATCCCCCATGTCCATCTCGATGACTATGGACTTTCCTCCAGGAACTTGTTCAGACCATTTTTAAACCCAGATACACTAATTGCTGTTACAACATTTTCCAGCAGCGAGGTCCAGAGCTTAACTATTCTTTGAGTGAAAAAGTATTTCCTCCTATTTGTTTTTAAAGTATTTCCATTTAATTTCATTGAGTGTCCCCTGGTATTTATACTTTTTGAAAGAGTGAAAAATCAATTATCTTCTACCAATTCTACATCACTCAGGATTTTATAGACCTCAATCATATCCCCTCTCAGCCATCTCCAAGCTGAAAAGGCTTAACCTCTTTAGCCTTTGCTCATATGGAAGGAGTTCCATCTCCTTTATCATTTTGGTCACTCTTTGAACTTTTTCTACTTCCGCTATATCTTTTTTGAGATACGACGACCAGAATTGAATGCAATAGTCAAGATGAGGTCACACCATGGAGCAATACTGAGACATTATAATATTCTTGGTCTTATTTACCATCCCTTTCGTAATAATTCCTAGCATTCTGTTTGCTTTTTTGGCCACCATGCCACACACTGGGCAGAAGATTTCAGCTTATTATCTACAATGACACCTAGATCATTTTCTTGAGTGCTGACTCCTAAGGTAGATAGTAACATCCTATAACTGTGATTTGGATTATTCTTCCCAATGTGCATCACTTGCACTTGTCCACATTAACTTTCATCTGCCATTTGGATGGGCAGTCTTCCAGTTTAATAAAATCTGCATGTGTTTTGACACTTTTGTGTCATCTGAAATTTAATCACCTCATTCATTCCATTTTCCAGTTTATTTATAAATATGTTAAATGGCACCAGTCCCAGTACAGACCCCTGCAGCACTCCATTATTCACCCTCCTATATTGATAAAAATGGCCCTACCCTCTGTTTTCTCCAATAACCAATTCATAATCCACAGAAGTACATTGCCTCCTATCCCATGACTATTTAGTTTTCTCAGGAGTCTCTCATAAAGAACTTTGTTAAAAGCTGTCTGAAAATCTAGATACAATACATAACCAACTCAACTTTACCCACATGTTTGTTTATGCCTTCAAAGAAATGAATCAAATTGGTGAGGCAAGATTTCTCTTGGTTGAACCCATGCTGACTGTGTCCCATTAAACCATGTTTGTCTATGTGTTCCGTAATTTTATTCTTTATAATAGTTTCCACTATTTTCCCTGGCACTGACATCAGGCTTACCGGTCTATAATTTCCTGGATCACCCTTGGAAGCCTTTTAAAAATTGGCTCTACATTGGCCACCCTTCAATCTTCAGCTACTACTGATGATTTTTTACGACAAGTTACAGATCACTAACAGCAGCAATTTCATGCTTGCATTCATTCAGTACCCTGGGGTGTATGCCATCCGGCTCAGGTGATTTATCACTCTTTAACTTGTCAATTTGGCTCATTATGTCTTCCATGTTCACCAAGATTTCTTTTCTCCACATTGTCATTCTTAAAAACCATTTTGGTACAGGTAGATAAGACCAAAGTAAAGAATTCATTCAATCTCTCCACTGTGGCTTTGTCCTCCCTGAGTGCCACTTTTGCTCCTTCATGATCTCATGGTCCCACTGATTCCCTCACAGGCTTTCTGCTTCTGATGTACCTGAAGTTTTTCTTCATATTCTGTTTTAGCCTTCTTTATCAATGCTTTGCATTTACCTTGTTGGTTCTTATTTTCTTCATTAGGATCCTTTTTCCATTATTTGATGGATGCTCTTATGGTTCTAATAGTCTTTCGCTTCACCTTTTAGCCATACTGGCTGTCATTTTCTCTTCTTTCCATCTTTGTTAATACTTGCAATTCATCTGTTCTGGGCTTCCATGATGGGTTAGTACTGGACCCTTTCAGCTTCTTTTTAACCATTTTCCTCATTTAGTCATAGTCACCTTTTTGAAAATTAAATGCTACTGTAGATTTTTTTAATGACTTTACTCCAGATATCAGCTCAAAATCAGATCCAGCACCATTACCTCTCATATTATGCCCTGCATTCCACTAAGGACTGTATTTAAAATAATACCCCCTCTTGTCTGTTTTTGGACCAGTTACTCCAAAAAGCAATCATTATACCTAAGAATTTTACCTCCCAGCACTCCCTGATGTAGCATTTATCCAGCCAATATTGGAGTACTTGAAACCACCCATTATTATAATGTTGCCCAATTTGCCAGCTTTCCTAATTTCTGAAAACATTTTTTCATCTCTCTGTTCTGTCCTAGCAGATGGTACATAAGTATTGCCATACTGGGAAAGACCAAAGGTCCATCAAGCCCAGCATTCTGTTTCCAACAGTGGCCAATCCAGATCACAAATACCTGGCAAGATCCCAAAAAGTACAAAACATTTTATACTGCTTATCCCAGAAATAGTGGATTTTCCCCAAGTCCATTTAATAACGGTTTATGGACTTTTCTTTTAGGAAGCCGTCCAAACCTTTTTTTAAACTCCGCTAAACTAAGCCCTACCAGTATACTCTTTCCTTTCACTCATGGAATTTATATACACTATGCCCTGCAGAGCTTCGCACTGCCAGATCTTAATTGCCAGAGGCAGAGGTTCAATAGCGAGTAAGAAAAGTAAGGGAGATCCCTGGTGGGTACCATGTTGTAGATCAAAGTCTTTTGTAAGTGCTCCATTAACCAACAGTCGGGCTTTTGGTTTCATATACAAAGTCCTCACCCAGGCGGAAAAACAGCCCTCAAATCTGTACCTGCTGAGTGCCCAAAACTGGTACTCCCAGGGGATAGCTTTTCCATGTCAAAGCCTACTATAGCAGAGGTACATCAAGACCCTTTACACTCATGGATGGCTACAAAGCCTTAGTTAAATTCATAGAGACGTAACATCCAGGATCAAATCCCATTTGGTTTGAGTGGATAAGAGTATGCAGATAACTATTCAGGCGCCGCACCGTAATGGCCACTAACAATTTGTCATCCGAGTTCAGAATAGATATCGGTCTATACATACCCACCTGTACAGGGTCCTTTCTCAGCTTAGGTAACAACACTACATAAGCCACATTTGACTAGCTCTCACTCTCCAGCTCCTCCAGGTCATTGTACAATTCACATAAGGGTTTAGCCACCAGATCCCCCCCATTAAGTTATAATATTCTGGGCTAAACCCATCAGGGCCTTAGCCAATTTAAAACATTTTATGCATATTCTAATTTCCTCCTCACTAAAGGTTTATTCAAAACCTGCAACTGATCCATAGAGAGCTGCGGCATCTTAAGCCCGTGAAAAAGACCATCTCAGATCTCCTCGTCTAGGAGTCTCATTCATACAGTGATCTATTCTACCCCCTGTTGCTTTGTACTTGGGCGCACCAGATTGGCGAGCAGTTTGCAAGCCCTCCCACCACACCAGTATAACAGTGGTACTAAATGTTGTTAGATGCCCTCTCATTTAATAAGACATCAGCTTGTTTCCTGTCTTCAGTGAGCTGTTGTTTGGTCATGTCGTCCAGGCGGGACAGATGGGAATGGCGCAAAGAACAAATCTCTCCAGAGAGATGAAGCATCTTGGCCTCCTAGGCCATTCAGATTCTCATTGTGTAATCAATAATATGCCCCCTCATCACCGTCTTGGACGCCTCCCAGGACATGGTAGATCTAATATCAGATGTTGCATTAGTTTGTTGTTAAATCGACCGATGCTGTCTCAGATAGACTTGAAATCTTAGGTTTTTGTATAGGCATATAGGAAATTTGCACACCCTGTCGTTGGAATCAGACACTATTGAGAAAAGTAACATTACTGAGAATGATCAGACAGCAGTAGAACCAAAATTTTTACACCAGCCACCCTGGAAAACAGTGATCTAGACACCAAAAAATAATCGAGTCTGGCGTATACCTTGTGAAGGTGACAGTAAAAGATATAATCTTTCTCCCGAGGGTGGAAACGCCAAACGTTCAAGACCCCCAATTGATGGGCAAGGAAATTGACCCCCTTATACTCATAATCATGCTGCCGTGATTTGGGAGGGTTGCAGTCCAATAAAGGGTCTGCCGTGGTACTAAAATCATAAGTACATAAGTATTGCCATACTGGGAAAGACCAAAGGTCCATCAAGCCCAGCATCCTGTTTCCAACAGTGGCCAATCCAGGTCACAAATACCTGGCAAGATTCCAAAAAAAGTACAAAACATTCTATACTGCTTATCTCAGAAATAGTGGATTTTCCCCAAGTCCATTTAATAGTGGTCTATGGACTTTTTCTTTAGGAAGCCATCCAAACCTTTTTAAAACTCCACTAAGCTAACCGCATTTACCACATTCTGTGGCAACAAATTCCAGAGTTTAATTACACGTTGAGTGAAGAAACATTTTCTCTGATTCCTTTTAAATTTACTACATTATAGCTTCATCACATGCCCCCTAGTCCTAATATTTTTGGAAAGCATAAACAGATGCTTCACATCTATCCGTTCCACTCCACTCATTATTTTATAGACCTCTATCATATCTCCCCTCAGCCGCCTTTTCTCCAAGCTGAAGAGCCCTAGCC
This sequence comes from Microcaecilia unicolor, assembly GCF_901765095.1. Taxonomy (NCBI): domain Eukaryota; kingdom Metazoa; phylum Chordata; class Amphibia; order Gymnophiona; family Siphonopidae; genus Microcaecilia; species Microcaecilia unicolor. The sequence continues at coordinate 159,310,324 of NC_044041.1, forward strand.
GCATTAGCCTTTCCTCATAGGGAAGTCGTCCCTTCCCCTTTATCGTTTTCGTCAGCCTTCTCTGCACCTTTTCTAATTCCACTATATCTTTTTTGAGATACGGGGACCAGAATTGAACACACTATTTGAGGTGCGGTCACACCATGGTGCGATACAAAAGCATTATAACATCCTTGTTTTTGTTTTCCATTCCTTTCCTAATAATACCTAATATTCTATTTCCTTTCTTAGCCGCAGCAGCACACTGAGCAGAAGGTTTCAACGTATCATCAACGATGACCCGTAGATCCCTTTCTTGCTCCGTGACTCCTAATGTGGAACCTTGTATGACGTAGCTATAATTTGGGTTCCTCTTTCCCACATGCATCACTTTGCAGTTGCTCACATTAAACATCATCTGCCATTTAAACGCCCAGTCTCCTCTTGTAATTTTTCACAATCCTCCCGCGATTTAATGACTTTGAATAGCTTTGTGTTATCAGCAAATTTAATTACCTCACTAGTTTACTTCCATCTCTAGGTCATCTATAAATATGTTTTGAGAATACTGACCATTTAACCCTACTCTCTGTTTTCTGTCTTTTAGCAAGTTTTTAATCCACAATAGAACACTACTTCCTATCCCTTGACTCTCCAATTTCTTCTGGAGTCTTTCATGAGGTAGTTTGTCAAACGCCTTCTGAAAATCCAGATACACAATATCAACCGGCTCACCTTTATCCACATATTTGTTCACCCCTTCAAAGAAATGTAGTAGACTGGTGAGGCAAGATTTCCCATCACTAAATCCATATTGACTTTGTCTCATTAATTCATGCTTTTGAATATGCTCCGTAATTTTGTTCTTTATAATTGTCTCTACCATTTCCCCATCATCGACGTCAGACTCAGCGGTCTATAATTACCCGGATCTCATCTGGAACCTTTTTTAAAAAAATGCATTACATTGGCCACCCTCTAACGGGTACCACGCTTGATTTTAAGGATAAATTACATATTACTAACAATTTTTTTTTGTTACATTTGTACCCCGCGCTTTCCCACTCATGGCAGGCTCAATGCGGCTTACATGGGGCAATTGAGGGTTAAGTGACTTGCCCAGAGTCACAAGGAGCTGCCTGTGCCTGAAGTGGGAATCGAACTTAGTTCCTCAGTTCCCCAGGACCAAAGTCCACCACCCTAACCACTAGGCCACTCCTCCACACACAATAACTCCATAAGTTCATTTTTCAGTTCTATCAGTACTCTGGGATGAATACCATCCGGTCCAGGAGATTTGCTATTCTTCAGTTTGTAGAACTGCCCCATTACATCCTCCAGGTTTACAGAGAATTCATTAAGTTTCTCCGATTCGTCATTTTCGAATACCATTTCCGGCACCGGTATCCCACCCAAATCTTCCTCGGTGAAGACCAAAGCAAAGAATTCATTTAATCTCTCCATTACGGCTATGTCTTCCCTGATCGCCCCGCCTCATTCACTCGGTCATCTAGCGGTCCAACCGATTCTTTTGCCGGCTTCCTGCTTTTAATATACCTTAAAAATAAATTACTATGTGTTTTTGCCTCCAACGCAATCTTTTTTTCGAAGTCCCTCTTAGCCTTCCTTATCAGCGCTTTGCATTTGACTTGACATTCCTTATGCTGTTTCTTATTATTTTCAGTCGGTTCCTTCTTTCATTTTCTGAAGGATTTTCTTTTAGCTCTAATAGCTTCCTTCACCTCGCTTTTTAACAAAGCCGGCTGTCGTTTGGTCTTCCATCCTCCTTTTTTTAATATGTGGAATATATTTGGCCTGGGCTTCCAGGATGGTGTTTTTGAATAGCATCCACGCCTGATGTAAATTTTTGACCCTCGCAGCCACTCCTCTTAAGTTTTTTTTTCACCATTCTTTTCATTTTATCATAGTCTCCTTTTTTAGGGTTAAATGCTAATGTATTTGATTTCCTATGTATACTTACTTCAAAGTTAATATCAAAATCAGATCATATTATGATCACTGTTATCAAGCGGCCCCAGCACCATTACCTCCCACACCAGATCATGCACTCCATAAGGACTAGGTCTAGAATTTTTCCTTCTCTCGTCTGCTCCTGTGCCAGCTGCTCCATAAAGTAGTCCTTGATTTCATCAAAGAATTTTACCTCCCTAGCGTGCCCCGATGTTACATTTACCCAGTCAATATCAGACTAATTGAAATCACCCATTCTCCGAGGACAAGCAGGCTGCTTGTTCTCACAAGTGGGTGACGTCCACGGCAGCCCCTCCGATCGGAGATTTTCACAAGCAACAACGTTTGCTAGCCCTCGCGTGCGCATGCGCGACCGTCTTCCTGCCCGAACGCGAGCATGTTCGCCAGTCTTCTTTTTTCTGCGGCTCAGGACGGCTGTTTACGGACGTTCTGCGCCTCAAGGAGACCCCTCGCGCCTTGTTCACCACGTTCTTCTGTTCGGAAGTGTCCGGAAAGTCTTCCGTCGCGTTCTTCGTCTTTTAAAAAAGTGTGTATTTCCGCTATTTCCAGTGTTTTTTCCCGTAAGTTTCCTTTCATCATCGGAAGCAGCCTATTGTGGCCGCCCTTACGGGTTTTTCCCTTGTTTCCGTGCATGTCCTCAAAGCCTGCCAGCGGCTTCAAAAAGTGCACCCAGTGCAGCCGGATGATCTCGCTCACTGATAGGCACGTTTCATGCCTTCAGTGTCTGAGGGCCGGTCATCGTCCCCAGGCCTGTACCGTACCCTCTGTCTTTCACTAAAGAAGAGGACTCAGGCGGCGAGGTTTGCTCTGTGGAACCTCTTGTTCGGAGCTTTGTCCGGTACTTTGACGCCTGCGGTACTGAGGTCATCGGCGGTATCGATGTCGTTGGAGGGTGCATCGTCATCAGGAGCGCAGGTGAGGACTGTCCATTCCCCTGCTGGTAGCGGTGAGCCCTCGAGCAGGTCTCCGCTGTTCTCGAGGGCTCCTACGGTACAGGTCCCCCGGGATCGACCTGTTTCGGACCCGGCCCCGAGGAGGCGTTTGGATTCAACGTCTTCCTCTTCGGTACCGGGAGGTACCGGTGACCTGCTTCGTGCGAAGGCAAAGAAGCATCGGCACCGGTCACCTTCCCGTCGAGGTACCGAGAGCTCTGGGTCACCAAGGCATTTGGCACCAGCTAAGCATCGACGCTGGGAGGATTGCTCGCCCTCCATACAAGAGGTGTCGATGCACTCTACGATGGACAGTCCGGTACCGCCTCCGCGGCCCCAACAGATTCTGAGCTCGTCGCCGGTACCGGACCCCTTGCCTTCCTCGACAGCCGCTCTGAACAAGAGCCTCCGAGCCATCCTTCCAGGGATCCTGGAAGAGCTGTTGCGTCCTTCCGCTCCGGCACCGGGGGTGCTGCTGGGGACCTAGAGGACGTAGTCCTGCTGTCTACAAGTTTTCTCCAATCCCTGCATTGGAGGACAATTCGGTCCAATTTGACTCTGGGACGTCCTTTCCAAATTCCTCAGCCACGAAAGGTGCTGACGACGGATATGTCTCTCCTGGGGTGGGAAGCTCATGTCGATGGGCTTCACACCCAAGGGAGTTGGTCCCTTCAGGAAAAAGGTTTGCAGATCAACCTCCTGGAGTTGCGAGCGGTCTGGAACACTCTAAAGGCTGTCAGGGATCGGCTGTCCCAGCAAATTATCCAAATTCAGACAGACCATCAGGTTGCCATGTATTACATCAACATGCAGGGGGGCACCGGATCTCGCCCCCTGTGTCAGGAGGCCGTCAGAATGTGGCTTTGGGCTCGCCGGAATGGCATGTTTCTTCAAGCCACGTATCTGGCAGGCGTAAACAACAGTCTGGCCGACAGGTTGAGCAAGATAATGCAACCTCACGAGTGGTCTCTCAACTCAAGAGTAGTACGCAGGATCTTTCAAGCGTGGGGCACCCCCTTGGTGGATCTCTTTGCCACTCAAGTCAATCACAAGGTCCCTCAGTTCTGTTCCAGACTTCAGGCCCACGGCAGGCTAGCGTCGGATGCCTTTCTCCTGCATTGGGGGGAAGGCCTCCTTTATGCTTATCCTCCCATAACTTTGGTGGGGAAGACTTTGCTGAAACTGAAGCAAGATCGAGGCACCATGATCCTGATCGCTCCCTTTTGGCCGCGTCAGATATGGTTCCCTCTTCTTCTGGAATTATCCTCCAAAGAACTGTGGAGATTGGAGTGTTTTTTGACCCTCATTACTTCTGCATCCCAACCTCCAGTCCCTGGCTCTCACGGCTTGGATGTTGAGGGCGTAGGTTTTGCCTCTTTGGGTCTATCCGAGGGTGTCTCCCGTGTCTTGCTTCCAGGAAAGATTCTACTAAGAAGAGTTACTTTTTTCTCTGGCGGAGGTTTGCCGTCTGGTGTGACAGCAAGGCCCTGGATCCTCGCTCCTGTCCTACACAGACCCTGCTTGAATACGTTCTGCACATATCCGAGTCTGGTCTTAAAACCAACTCTGTAAGGATTCATCTTAGTGCGATTAGTGCATACCATTACCGTGTGGAAGGTAAGCCGATCTCGGGACAGCCTTTAGTTGTTCGCTTCATGAGAGGTTTGCTTTTGTCGAAGCCCCCCATCAAAACCTCCTACAGTGTCATGGGATCTCAATGTCGTTCTCACCCAGCTGATGAAACCTCCTTTTAAGCCACTGAATTCCTGCCATCTGAAGTACTTGACTTGGAAGATCATTTTCTTGGTGGCAGTCACTTCAGCTCGCAGAGTTAGTGAGCTTCAAGCCAGTGGCGTAGCCAGACTTGAGATTTTGGGTGGGCCCAGAGCTAATATGGGTGGGCACGAACTGTCTATATACGTTTGAGTAGTGTCTCTTGGGATCCTACAAAATAATGCCTTAGAATTCACTTGATGCCCAACGGCTGCCCTGCATCAGTATAACCACATACATACTTAATGGAAAAATTGATATTTTTAAATATTACATTATCCCACAATCTCTCCACTGCAAAATGCTATACACAAACTTGTGCAAAAACGCACTCATATCCTTACTAAACCATAACAGCACTAATTCCAAGGACAGGACGAGCTACATCCTTATGCTTGAAAAGGCAGAACTGTAATTACACTAAGCTGTAAAACACTAATACACTACCTCGTGAAAAAAAAATCAAAACAAAAAGGGCTGCAAATACTACACGCTAGCAGAATACTGCACCTTGATCACACATGAAAAACGCATGACACAACAGACATGACACAAGGAACTAGAAGTCAAAAAATATGAAGGCAAAATACTGAACTGGAAAGTTAACTCAAGAAGTCAGACTCAGCATGCAGCAATACCAGAAAAATTGAAACTTACATGCAAAATATCACAGATTCACATTTCCAAAGCTGACATATTCCAATTAATAAATTCTGAATAAAATACTTTTTCTACCTTTGTTGTCTGATCTATTCGCTTTGGTCCCAGTGTCTTCTTTCCATCCGATATTTTTTCTCTCACCATGTCCACCATCCTCCTGTGTCCTTATGTGTCCTGTCTACCATCTGTAGCCCTCTCCCTATCCTTCCTCGAGTTTCAGTATCTGCCCTCAACGTGTTCCAAACCAGCCCTTAAACTCAGCAGTTTTCCCTCCATCCATATCCAGCATTTCTCCTTACTCCCCTCCATCCATGTGCTTCTACTTCCTCTGTCTTCCCTCCCCTCCATCCTTGTCCAACATTTTTCCTTCTCTTCCCTGCCCTCCACTCCATCCATGTCCTGCATTTCTTCTCTCTTCCCTCCCCTCCATCCATGCGCATCTCCTCCCTGACTTCTCTCCCCTCCCTCCATCCATCCAGCAACTCTCCATTCTTCCCTGCCCTCTCCTCCATCCACCCATATCCAGCAAATGCCCTCTGTCCCCTGCATTCATCCATCCATGTCCGGCAACTCTCCATTCTCCCCTGCCCTCTCCTCCATCCATCCATACCCAGCAAATTTCCTCTCCCCTTTCTCCTCCATCCATCCATGTCCAGCAATTTTCCTCCTTCCCTTCCCTCTGCTCCATGTCCAGCAATTTCTATTCTCTCCCCTGCCCTCCTCTCCATCCATGTCCAGCAACTCTCCATTCTCCCCTGCCCTCTCCTCCATCCATCCATACCCAGCAAATTTCCTCTCTCCCCTTTCCCCTCCATCCATCCATGTCCAGCAATTTTCCTCCTTCCCTTGCCCTCCGCTCCATGTCCAGCAATTTCTATTCTCTCCCCTGCCCTCTTCTCCATCCATACATGACCAGCAACTCTCCATATTCTCCCCTGCCTTCTCCTCCATCCATCTCCAGCAAATTTCCTCTCTCCCCTGCCCCCTCCATCAATCCCTGTTGTCCGGCAATTCTCCTCTCTCCCCTGCCCATCCTGTTTATTTCAATCCCCTTCCCCATTCTATCTGGTGTCTCCCCCGCCCCCCCCCAAAAAGAATGACAACGTGGATGCAGCAGCTCACAGGTTTGATTGCCCTGTGTTTTGAGTGAACGGCTGCGCGGAGGAGTGGAAACCAAATTGCTTCTTTCCTTACAATGGACTAGATGGGCGGGCTGGCTGGCTCACTTCCACTCCCGAAGTTGCAGCGTGCAAGCAGCGAGCCAGTCTCGACTCCGTCCTTCGCGTCCTGCCTTCTCTCTGTGCCGTCCCGCCTCTGATGTCATTTCTTTTCGGGCGGGCGGGACGCTGAGAGGGCAGGAAGCAAAGGACGGAGTCGAGACTGGCTCTCTGCTTGCTGCTTTTACACCCGCTGGCTGCTGCGGGCAAAAAACTAAGTCGTCGTCGTCGTCGTGGAAGGTGAGGGTCGCAAAAGACTGGGCGGGCCTGGGTCCACCCAGGCCCACCCGTAGCTACGCCCCTGCTTCAAGCCTTAGTAGCTCATGCTCCTTATACTAAATTTCATCATAACAGAGTAGTTCTCCGCACTCACCCTAAGTTCTTGCCGAAGGTGGTGTCGGAGTTCCATCTAAACATATAAAGAGGAATCCAATAAAATTTATATGGAAATATAATGTTTGATTTTAACAAAATATTTCTAAAAAGTAAGGAAAAGACCTCAAAACACCCGACCGCTTACTTTCAGTTTTCAGCGACTTTAACTGGGGGGCGTGGTGCTCGACTTTATCTTTGTAAAGCTGCTTTAGAGCACTTCATAAGAATCAGTGAAGGTTTTTATGAACCAAAGAAAATTTGAAGTTAGCATTGATATTGTCAATATATTTAAAAAAAAATTTCTTGCAAAAAGAGCAAAATTGTTAAAATCTATTTGGAAATAAATTAAAAGTTAAAATAATTCTTTCCAAGCAAGGTTTTTATGACCAGTGATGAACACCACGCCCCCAGTTAAAGCCGCTGAAAACTGAAAGTAAGCGGTCGGGCGTTTTGAGGTCCTTTCCTTGCTTTTTAGAAATATTTTGTTAAAATCAAACATTATATTTCCATATACATTTTATTGGATTCCTCTTTATATGTTCGGTGATCTTACAACTTGGAGTCCTGTATGGTAATCCTCTTACTATTGTCTACTGAAGTTCCATCTGAACCAGTCAATTGCCTTGCCAACATTCTTTCCCCGTCCTCATACCTGCCCTGCTGAACGTCAGCTGTACACATAGGACTGCAAGTGAGCATTGGCCTTCTATCTGGAGCGGACACAGCCCCACAGACAGTCCGCCCAAATGTTTGTTTATTTTGATCCCAACAGAAGGGGAGTGGCTGTCGGGAAACACACCATATCTAATTGGCTAGCAGATTGCATTTCCTTCACTTACGCCCAAGCTGGGCTGACTCTCGAGGGTCATGTCACGGCTCATAGTGTTAGATCCATGGCAGCGTCAGTGGTTCACTTGAAGTCAGCCACTATTGAAGAGAGGGAACCAGATCTGACGTGGCCAAAACGGAGCAATCAGAATCATGGTGCCTCGGTCTTGCTTGAGTTTCAACAAAGTCTTCCCCACCAGAGGTATGGGAGGATAAGCATACAGCAGACCTTCCCCCCAATCCAGGAGGAAGGCATCCGATGCCAATCGACCGTGGGCCTGAAGTCTGGAACAGAACTGAGGGACTTTGTGGTTGGCTCGAGATGCAAAGAGATCTACCAAGGGGGTGCCCCACACCTGGAAGATCTGGCGCACTACTCTGGAGTTGAGCGACCACTCGTGAGGTTGCATGATCCTGCTCAACCTGTCGGCCAGACTGTTGTTTACGCCTGCCAGATATGTGGCTTGGAGCAACATGCCGTGACGACGAGCCCAGAGCCACATGCTGACGGCTTCCTGACACAGGGGGCGAGATCCGGTGCCCCCCTGCTTGTTGATGTAATACATGGCAACCTGGTTGTCTGTCTGAATTTGGATAATTTGGTGGGACAGCCGATCTCTGAAAGCCTTCAGAGCGTTCCAGACCGCTCGTAACTCCAGGAGATTGATCTGCAGATCGCGTTCCTGGAGGGACCAGCTTCCCTGGGTGTGAAGCCCATCGACATGAGCTCCCCATCCCAGGAGAGACGCATCCGTAGTCAGCATTTTTTGTGGCTGAGGAATTTGGAAAGGACGTCCCAGAGTCAAATTGGACCAAATCGTCCACCAATACAGGGATTTGAGAAAACTCGTGGACAGGTGGATCACGTCTTCTAGATCCACAGCAGCTTGAAACCACTGGGAAGCTAGGGTCCATTGAGCAGATCGCATGTGAAGGCGGGCCATGGGAGTCACATGAACTGTGGAGGCCATGTGGCCCAACAATCTCAACATCTGCCGAGCTGTGATCTGCTGGGACGCTCGCACCCGAGAGACGAGGGACAACAAGTTGTTGGCTCTCGTCTCTGGGAGATAGGCACGAGCCGTCCGAGAATCCAGCAGAGTTCCTATGAATTAGAGTCTCTGTACTGGGAGAAGATGGGACTTTGGATAATTTATCACAAACCCCAGTAGCTCCAGGAGGCAAATAGTCATCTGCATGGACTGTAGAGCTCCTGCCTCGGATGTGTTCTTCACCAGCCAATCGTCGAGATAGGGGAACACGTGTACTCCCAGCCTGCGAAGCGCCACTGCTACTACAGCCAAGCACTTCGTGAACACTCTGGGCGCAGAGGCGAGCCCAAAGGGTAGCACACAGTACTGGAAGTGACGTGTGCCCAGCTGAAATCGCAGATACTGTCTGTGAGCTGGCAGTATCGGGATGTGCGTCTAGGCGTCCTTCAAGTCCAGAGAGCATAGCCAGTCGTTTTCCTGAATCATGGGAAGAAGGGTGCCCAGGGAAAGCATCCTGAACTTTTTCTTGACTAGATATTTGTTCAGGGCCCTTAGGTCTAGGATGGGACGCATCCCCCCTGTTTTCTTTTCCACATGGAAGTACCTGGAATAGAATCCCAGCCCTTCTTGCCCGGATGGCACGGGCTCGACCGCATTGGCGCTGAGAAGGGCGGAGAGTTCCTCTGCAAGTACCTGCTTGTGCTGGAAGCTGTAGGATTGAGCTCCCGGTGAGCAATTTGGAGGTTTGGAGGCCAAATTGAGAGTGTATCCTTGCCGGACTATTTGAAGAACCCAACGGTCGGAGGTTATGAGAGGCCACCTTTGGTGAAAAACTTTCAACCTCCCCCCGACCGGCAGATCGCCCGGCACTGATACGTTGATGTCGGTTATGCTCTGCTGGAGCCAGTCAAAAGCTCGCCCCCTGCTTTTGCTGGGGAGCCGAGGGGCGTTGCTGAGGCGCACGCTGCTGACGAGAGCGAGCGCACTGGGGCTTAGCCTGGGCCGCAGGCTGTTGAGAAGGAGGATTGTACCTACGCTTACCAGAAGAGTAGGGAACAGTCTTCCTTCCCCCATAAAAACGTCTACCTGAGGAGGTAGATGCTGAAGGCTGCCGGCGGGAGAACTTGTCGAAAGCGGTATCCCGCTGGTGGAGCTGTTCTACCACCTGTTCGACTTTCTCTCCAAAAAAGTTGTCCGCTCGGCAAGGGGAGTCCGCAATCCGCTGCTGGATCCTATTTTCCAGGTCGGAGGCACGCAGCCATGAGAGTCTGCGCATCACCACACCTTGAGCAGTGGCCCTGGACGCAACATCAAAGGTATCATATACCCCTCTGGCCAGGAATTTTCTGCACGCCTTCAGCTGCCTGACCACCTCCTGAAATGGCTTGGCTTGCTCAGGAGGGAACTTGTCCACCAAGCCCGCCAACTGCCGCACATTGTTCCGCATATGGATGCTTGTGTAGAACTAGTAGGACTGAATTTTGGCCACGAGCATAGAAGAATGGTAGGCCTTCCTCCCAAAGGAGTCTAAGGTTCTAGAGTCCTTGCCCGGGGGCGCCGAAGCATGCTCCCTAGAACTCTTAGCCTTCTTTAGGGCCAAATCCACAACACCAGAGTCGTGAGGCAACTGAGTGCGCATCAGCTCTGGGTCCCCATGGATCCGGTACTGGGACTCGATCTTCTTGGGAATGTGGGGATTACTTAGAGGCTTGGTCCAGTTCGCCAGCAATGTCTTTTTTAGGACATGATGCATGGGTACTGTGGATGCTTCCTTAGGTGGAGAAGAGCTCAAACATCCTTAGTCCAAGAGCTCAAACATCTCAGCCCCGGGCTCATCCTCCACGATCACCGGGAAGGGGATGGCCGTAGACATCTCCCGGACAAAGGCCGCAAAAGACAGACTCTCGAGAGGAGAAAGCTGTCTTTCAGGGGAGGGAGTGGGATCAGAAGGAAGGCCATCAGACTCCTCGTCAGAGAAATCTGATGTCCTCCTCCTCCTCCCACGAGGCCTCACCATCGGTATCAGACACGTTCATGAACCTGTGTCTGAAGCCGTGCCCGACTCGACTCCGTGGAAACACGGCCACGGTGGGAGCGTCGAGAGGTAGACTCCCTCGCCCACACCGGCGAAGCTCCCTCCGCCGACGTCGTCGGGGAGCCTTCCTGGGAGGCGGCCGCAGTCGGTACCTCAAGCGGCACCGATGTACCTCACCCCGGGCAAGGGGCCAGCCGGCGCCTCGATGGTACTGGTGGCGCAAGCACCCCCGGTACCGGAGGGGAAGGGCGCAACAGCTCTCCCAGGATATCCGGGAGAACGGCCCAGAGACTCTCGTGCAGAGCGGCTGTGGAGAAAGACATGGAAGCCGATGCAGGCGTCGAAGTCAGTCTGTTCCGGGCGTGGAGGCTGTTCCGGGCTGTCCAAGGTGGAGCGCATCGACACCTCCTGAACAGAGTGTGAGCGGTCCTCCCGGTGCCGATGCCTACTATGTGCCGACTCCCTCGGCGACCCAGAGCTCTCTGTACCGATGCGGGAAGGAGACCGGTGTCGATGCTTCTTTGATTTTTTCAGACGAAGCATGTCACTGGAGCTTCCCGGTACCGACGCGGAGGACGTAGAATCCAGCCATCTCTTCCTCGGGGCCGAGGCCGAAGAAGGTCGGTCTCGGGGGGGCTGTACCGCAGGAGCCCTCAGGATAGGGGGAGACCCACCCGAAGGCTGAACGCCACCAGCAGGGGAATGGACAGCCCTCGAACACAAATTTTCAAAAAATTGTGCTTAAGTGTGGAGAAAACCCTCAGAAACCTGGGACCAACTGTCGCAGGTTTAGAGCGGGGTTACTAATACCATGAGTAACACACGCCCAGATTCTATCATAGGGTAAAAAACTCCACTTGTATGTTTGTTTGTTAGTGAAATTATATCAAACATATATGCCTGTTTTTCTATTAAATCATGTTTTATCAAGCATATAAAGTACGGTCCTAAATAATTGCACTATTAGGCTTCCAGCATTGCTATAACAAATTTAAAGAGAACACTCTTATCTTATTGTCCGACGGGGGCCACTGCCGTTTCACCCTTACAACAAGGCTTCCTCAGGAACAGAGTTTTTAATCGCGATGCTGTGATTCTGTGAAAATAAGAGATTTGAGTTTAAGCAAAAAGGAACCAAAAATATGTAAAGCGCACAAAGGCAAAGACACTCGAACCGGCTTACAGCTTAACGGAGCACCAGTCCTTTCAAAATGGCGTCTCAGCGTCATCGGTATGTCAGCTGACGTTTATAGGAATCTCAATTGACTAGCAGTATTAGTTGGCTGATTGGCTGAAGAAGATTGGCTAATGAACTAATAAAAAACATGCCAATCGATGGAACTATTGAGACCATTAGGTTCTAATGAATCCAAATCAAATATCCACTGAGCCTCTCTTCTCTGTAATTTCAATTTGCGATCTCCCCCTCTATTTAATGCATCTATTCTATCGATCGCATAGCATTGGAGATCTTCAAATCTATGATTTTTATTCATGCAATGTTCTACCATGGGCTCCTTAATGGCTTGTCTGCGAATGTTGGAACGATGTTCCAATATTCTTACTTTCAACATTCTAGTAGTCATCCCAACGTATAATTTCTCGCAAGGACAGCTAATTACATAAACAACATGGTCTGATAGACAGTTGGTAAAACGGCGGAGGACATGATGTTTTTTGGTCTTTGAGATGTATATTTGTTTGACTTGTTTAGTGATAGAACAGATGGGGCAGAGGCCACATTTGAAGTGACCATGCAATCGTTTCGTGTCTTGTTTTTTCGTAGACCTAAGGTCTGCTGGACTGATCATCTCTTTAATGTTGTTGCACCTGGCATACGCTATCCGTAAATTGCTGTTCCTGAAAGCAGGAATCGATTGTACAATATCCCATCTGTTTTTAATTAATCTAGCTAAAAAAGGACTGTCCTCATTGTATTGCATGACCATAGTGCACATCTCTGCATTGTCCTTGTGTTGAGTGGTGGTGGTCAAAAGTAATTCTCTGCTATTAAATTTGGCTCTCCGATATGCTTTATGGAGTATAGATCTAGAGTAGCCTCTGTCAGCCAAATCATCCATTAATTTCTTAGCTTGTTGTTTGAAGGTGGAAAAATCTGTGCAAATGCGTCTCAATCTCAGCATTTGGGAGAAAGGTAAGCTGTTCTTTAAATGGGTTGTGTGACAACTCGAACTATGAAGGAATGTATTCCTGTCTGTGCTTTTCTTGTAAACCTTTGTAACAAAATGATCACACATCAATCTCACTTCCACATCTAGGTAATGAATCAATTCCATTTTTCCTGAAATATGAATAGTGATCTACTATCAACAAGAAATCTTTCCCAGTGAAGTTAAATAAGTCCATGCTGACAATCTGCCAAGGACACACCAGTATGTCATGTGAAATCATTGTTTCCTTCTGCTGCTCAAAAATATCTGTTAGAATTTCTGATCTCAATGATTAGAGTATAACAACCCTAAACTTGTTGTATAGAATGGTATTTTATATGCTTATTGCATCCCTGAATGACTAGCATTTCCTGATTCCGCTTTTGTTTCCTCCTTCAAGTCTGGCCATCCCGCCAGTACTATAGACTTTAGTACTTGGAAAGGTCTCATCTGTTCCAGTGTGCTGTAGGATCCAATGCAGCTTCCAGTTTGTGGCATTCAAATAATTTGTCTGGTTGATTTGTGAAATGTCATCTTTTTCTTGCACCCAGTAAACCCTGAGGTGTTCTGTACTAGTGCTGGATTCCTGATGGTTGTCTGTGGTGGCTCTAGAGAGTATCACTAGTAAGCATCTTAGGGCCTGGCTTATAAACGACATTGAAGTTGTAATGCCACAGCATAAGCAACTTTCACTGACGTCTCTTGGGTGCACACAATAGGGGCTTTTCAAAGAATGGTATCAGAGGCTTGTGGTCAGTCTCCACTGCAGTTATGTATCTGCCAAAGAGGTAATGTTTAAAGCGCTGGCTGGCAAACATAATGCTGAGCTGTTCTTTTTCAATTCTTGTATAATTTTGCACAGGTGGGATAAGTGGCCTGGATGCTCAAGCCGCTGTGTGACCCACATGCATTAAGCACCAGACAAGCCCATTTTTGCTAGTCACTCTATAACAACCAGCTTGGTGACATCATAGTACATTAGAGGCTTTTGTGATCAATCACTTTATTTTCTGCGCATCGTGATCATAGTTTGGAATCCATTGCCAAATTGCATTTTTATTCAGAATTCTTTTCAAAGTCTGACATTTCAGACAAATATGACATGAATTTTGTAAGTATGTTATAAACCCAATGAAGCACTGAACTGATTTTACATCTGTAGGCAGTGACATACCTGTGTAGCTTTAATCTTACCCAGGTCTGCTTTCTGTCTGCTTTTCTTTTTCTTCATGTTGAGTTGTAATTTCTTCCCACCTTCCTGCAGCGATCCATTAGGGCTAAGAGCTTGTTATCATTGTCATTCTCTGTCTCCTCATCAAAGTCACCACTGCCAACCATGAGGCTATCATCTGTTGTTGACATAACGTCCCTGAGCCAAGCCAAATGTTCATGTTCCTTTTGCTGACATGCCTCTAGTGTTTCAGAGATCCAAAATGGTAGTTTGTGTATTCTTTTCTTGCCTCAAGGGATCTATAATGTTGATCATGAGACAGCTTTTCTAATCTAACACATTGTAGGAATGCATCACATATATCAACCAAGTGTAAGACATCTTCAGATGTTGGCAACATATAGTGAGATCTCTTGAGCTCAATGTTTAGAAACTTTTTAAAGATGAATACAAATTCTCAGCTTCTCAGGCTTTTTTTTTAAATACTATAACTATATTGCTAATCCAAACAGTTGATTCAGTCACAAGTCAAATATGGCCATGATTTTTAACTGGGCTTTCACCTCTGGCTTTATGGTAACTGGTACACTGCATGAAGCACATTTCACAATGAAGTTTTTGTGGAACAGACCACTAGGTTATGAAAAACTTGTGTGGTTCAGCTCTGCAGGAATGGTGAACTGGTTCTGCCCAAGATGCTCACATGTACAGCCTGATAGCAACTTATATATGTTGAATTGCATTTGAAAATGTTTTAACGATGGCATGAGGTCCCATGAATATAGCGTCAATTTGGTGCTGGTTGGCTGCACCAATACCCTTGGTACCGACTTAATTTTGTCTTTCAGACACACTACTTTACATGTTGCCCCAGAGTCCATCTGACAAGGTTGTATCATATTATTCAATCTGAGATTCACATGCTGTTTTTGCCCTTTTGTGCACATAGTGCCAGGGTTATCAGGTCATATTTTTGTGAGAAGTCCAACAATCAATGTTTTTTGCATCCAGATTATTGTAATGTCTTATACCTCTGGACTAACTTAAAAATTGGTAAAAGCTCCAAGTGTCGCAGAACACAGTACTGTAGCTAGATTGATTTTCAAGCACTTGAGATTTGTTCATTACTCCACTGCTCATCTCATTTCAATGGTTGCCTGTTAAAGACCGAGTAGATTTTAAACTGGCATGTCTTTTCTATAAGATTTTGCATGGTTTTGTGCCTGTTCTTTTTTCAGATTTTATAATCCTTCCCACTACAAATTGAACATTCAGAACTACAGACTGATTTTTATTAATTTATCCTTAATTTAAATATTTACTTACAAAAAGACATTAGAAGCCTCTTTTGCTTCTTTCAGATTTGGAATGGGCTTCCTTTATAAAAATTCAAGATACTTGTTTAGAAGACATTTGAAAACTCACTTATTTAAAAAAATACTTATATTAATTTTGAATGTTGTACTTTTATTCTGTTCCTGTTTTATTGCATCGTCTTTTATAAACTTTTAGGAATTCAGTCTAAAAGAATTCAGATTAGATTCAGTAGGCAGCCAATGTAGTTCAACTAAAGTGGGTGTAATGTAATCAAATTTCTATTTCCTAGTAGTAGTAGTAAGGTTCACCCCCTTTTGTCAAAGCTAATTTGCATATTTTTGACAGTTAGCCATACCCACTTCTAGTTGCATCAGCCCATCAGAATTGAGCATCCGCCCTCACACTGCCCACTATCTGCTCATGCCCCACCTACTCTCAGCCCAAGCAACATACCCCCTTTGATGACATCATCAAATGTGATGTCATCAAAGCCCTGCCCCTTTTGCATAACTCCCCGAGCACCATCACATTTTGTCATAACTGCCCATGTGCCACCCCTTTTTCAAGATGACACAGTGGATGCCCATAGGGGCACTTCCTGTTTCACATTACTCGCTGCCATCTTGGATGAGTCACATGACAGGAAGTGATGTCAATTGTCCAACATCGTCCCCTGCAGTCCTGGAGGAGCATGTGTAGTTTATTGTGTAACAATACACTCAGAGGCATCATCTTTCAAGAAAAATCAGAGCACCGAGCATATGTTTTATCATGTTGATTTTAGAGACTTCATATGGAGAGAAAAATACATGTTGTACACACAGTCTCTCAGTGTGTGCTTGTCTTAAAAAGCCTTTGTTTAAAGAAATGCTGAGTAACTATTCGGAGGGGTACCTTAGGGTTCAGTAGTCTCACCTCTTCTTTTTAATCTTTTTTTGAGTTCTCTTGCTGCACTCATCCAATCGTGGAATTTCAGCCTACTATTAATCAGATGATTTCCTGCTATTATACCCCACATCCCCATCTTCCCCTCCCTTGCTTCGCTTCATACTTCAGTCAGTTGCTAACTGGCTCAAGGAACATCAATTGGTACTCAATACCGACAAAACTATTGCGTGTTGGTTTTCTGGTACACCTTTGCCTCCCCTGTCCTATTACTCCTTTTGGTACATCAATCACTCTAATATCCACTTTTCGATATTTAGGCATAATTTTTTTTCTTTCATTTCTGCCGCAGGTCTCACATTTAGCTAAGGTTAGTTTCCTGGTTTTTCATCAGTATAGAGTAATCCAGCATCTGTTTGATATTCCAAAATTCCATAGATTAATCCTTTTCTTTTTTTAACTTCCTGACTAGATTATTACAACATTATCTATGCAGTTTTACCACATTCTACACCATGGAGATTACAAACACTTCAGAATATTATGTAGTGCCCACCGATCAGATCATATCTCACCTCTGCTGAAAAAACATCATTGATTAACTGTTGAAAAACGAATAATATATAAAGTTGCTTTGGTAACTTTTAGTCCTGTTTGACTATCCCCTATTGCTCTTCTAGGACCCTTCAGTCCATCAACAATCATCGATTGGTTTTACCCAGTCCCAAGTCACCCATTCTGGAATCTACGTGATGTGGTGCTTTTTTCTTTTGCCAAACATTTGGAACAATCTCCCCCTTTCTTTCTGTGGTAACACTTCTTTCAAGAACTTTAAGACTGAATTAAAAACTTGGCTTTTTAAGCAAGCGTTCGGAGAGACTGTCTGCTAGCACTAGCTACCTATTTTTTAATTCTACCCTGCTTTCTAATTAATTTTGTTTAAATGTTTATACCCTACTCACTCTAACCTTTACCTGCTTTTCCCCTTTCCTTTAGTTTGACTTCTTCAGCGACTGTTATGCTTTCCTATCTTTTAATTGAGTTCCTTTTCTATTCTTTTTGTTTTAGCCTGTACACCGCTCTGCTAGTCAGAGTGGTATAGAAAGTTTTGGAAAGAAATAAATAGCATCTCCTGTTTCAAGACTACATATCAGTTTTCCTGAAGAAAAAAAAGCAGCAGACACTCCCCTCCTTCTCCCCCAAACAATCTGTACACTCAGAGCCCCAAAAAACAAAACAATTGGAATTTGTTCTTTCTCTTTCTGCACACAGTACAGATCTATGTAAAATGACTTTCACAGGACCCAGGATCTAGCCTGCCACAGCTTCTCTGATATTGACACTTCTCGTTCCTCTCAAATCATGCTAGATTTAAACTGTGCCAGTCTGTTCACTTCCTGTTTGTCTGTGTGAGGTCAAACAGGTTGACACATGGCTCCCCAGTCCCCTCCCTATCTTCTCCCCCCTTTCTGTGGTACAAGACATTTAATGCTGCACATGAGAATTAATCATGAACTATGAAGGGTTCTACATCACAGTAACTAGCAATGCCTCTGTGGAAATATTTCCACAAAACAGCAGTTCTAATTTTACGGGACAATTGGCAAGACTTCCAGATCTACAAGGACTGTTGAGAAGTGGGTTTGATGGAAATAATACTTGCACACGTGGGGGGCAATGTTACAAAAGACTAACTTTACGTCTTGATGGTGTTTGGGGTACTAGATGAAAATTGTATAGTATGAACAGGCTACCACCAAAACTTGGAAGCTCGAATGGAGAATATAAACGAGGACATCACCACTTGCTACGACAAACAACCCTTGTGAATCTTTTACATCCTATCAGGCATAGAATCAGAATAAGATCTATAGGCACACTGGCATACGTCAGAGCAGACAGTGAATTAGCAGCCATTTTGGAGTTAGAACTTAACAGTTCTACTAATCATGCGATCTTGCCTATGGACATCACAGAAGGTTTTAACACTTTGTATCTCCACACAGACATTGTGGAGCATCATTTAATAACGGATCATTTTGTACCGCTACTGCGCAGCATTCCAGTTAAAGAGGAAAGTAACGAGTTAATCACCTTCACATATAATAAGCCCCAGTATGTCCCTGTGAACAAGCACTACATTAATGCCATCACCTTTGACATAAAGACGGATCAGAACAGACATCTCATTTTGTTACAGGAAGGTGATCCTTAAGCTTCACTTGCGACCCTGGAAAGTGAACGTATGTTAGCATGGTGGCAATTAAAACTTATGGTGACCCCGCGGCATACAAAGATTACTATGTGGCCCAAACTGGCCATGGGCTTCCGGGCTTTTACAGATCACCCATTATGTTCGGCGCGGGGATCAACGATTTGTTTCTTAGTCTCTAGGAAATTGCTACCGCTGTTGAGAAGAGGCATCAAGATAGTTAAGCTGCACATAAAAAGCAAGGACAAAAACAGAGCCAAAGATGCGATGGAACATGTCACCACAGCCGTCCTGAATAACATGAAATAACAATGTGGAACAGACTGGCTCGGGGCTAGTAGTCATTTACACTGCTATAATAGGAAGAAACCAGCATGAACCAGTAAATACTATACAAAGAATGTGTTGTAGATTGGTGACATGTTTCTCCTTGTGGATTGTGAAGAAGTTCCTAAATGTTTGGATGTACAAAGGCAATTGTGTGAAGAATAACAGTATCATGAGCTCCGAAGTAATGGAGTGCTGAGCAGAGGATTACGTGAAATTCTGATTTCAATTGATGGTTTTTTTTGAAATGAGATAACAGATTCAACCATTGGAAGGGACTTTGAGAAACATGGACTAACTTCTTTATTTTAAAGATTAAGTAATTCTTAAAAAAACATTGTTACTTATAAAAAGTGTTGTATGAAATGGTGTTGTATGAATGAAGGTTGTGTTGTTGTGTATGTTAGTATGTGGTAACGGTTTTAAAAGATATGAGAAATAATCAGCAAGATTTGTGCAACATTATAAAGGAAACAAGGTATTTAATAAAGGTTGATTATGTATGGAATAACAGTTGTTAAAGAATTTGTATGATGTACAGATTACAACTAGTAATTAACAGTGGACCTATATTATAACGGTGGCTTGTAAATGTTTTACAGTTATTTTCTGAGGATCCTATGAAAAATGATGAAATGGTGTTAGTTTGTGAAAAATTACAAAAAAAGTATTTTATGTGTAGATCTTTTCAAGGTCTGTTTTATAACGTCCAGAGATGCATTTCCTACAAAGAACACCATACTGCGTCTAGACTTTGAAAAGGAATTATGAGTCTGATGTCTTGTGTCTGTGTATAAAGTATTTTGTTAAAACATATATATATATATATACACACACACATACATACATACATACATACATACATATTTAACCAGCGGCATCTATCTGACACAGCTTGCTTCTTATAAGGGAGGTTTACAGTTTATACAGTTTTCTGTTTTTTAAGGAGAAGGGTTTCTTCAGTTTTCACAGGGGTGATGAATTTCACAGAGGCCTCCACGAGGTTTTCTTTAAGAAGCATGAGCCTGGATAGCACGAATGACCGTTCCCGACTGATGCTTTTTCCATGGAGTAGAGAGGTTGATTTCCTAATCTCTTATTAGCATGTCAGACATTTTCTCTGTTGGTTCCTTCCCTTTTTGAGATACTTTTTCTCATTTTTTCTTTTCCTTGTTCTTAATTTTCACCAAAACCATTTTTAAATTTTTTTTTTCATTTTCAGACTTGGGGCCCTCTGAGACCTTTTTTTAGACAGGGAGCATCAACCATTTTGGGTTCAAAATTTATTTGAGCTCCCCAGACCATTGAGCTTTTTGACCTTGCATCGACTGTTTTTCCCTCCATGTCAGCGAGGGTGCTGAGTGGCTTTAAAAAGTGTACTTGGTGCAATAGGACTAGTTTAGGCACAGACCCATATAACTAGTGTGTTCAATGCTTGGGTCTGGAGCACCAGGGCATACAGTGTAATATCTGTCTGCGCAAGCCCACAGAGTCCAACCTGAAAAACATTTTGGTTCTGCATCAGCATTAACATTGAGCATGGTAAGGGATTCATCACCGGATGCAGAACCTGAATTGGCGTTGGCATCGACATCGGGTGCACCAATGCTGAATCGGGAATGCCTAGCATCAGAGTCAGTAACGCAGCCGCATGAGAACATCACATCCTCATCATCACGTGCATTAAGGGACCTGCAGCTTAAAAAAAATATAAGAAACATCCCCATCATTCTTCCTGCAGGCACGATGCCGAGACCTCCCTTGCATCAGCATCTTCAACGCATAGAAAGTGTCAGTGCCGTAGTGATCACTCTTCTTCACTTCAACTTACTACTACACAGGGAGAGTCTTCAGGTTCCTCCAGGTCTCCTATGCCTAGACAGGCTATAATGCAGAGTACCTCCAAACTGGTTTCCCAGCCGGTATCATAGGCTTCTCTACAAGAGGAAATCCAGTCAATGCTCAAGGAGGAGCTTTCAGGGCTACTGCATATGAAGTCTACTCAGGGTTACATTGTGCTTGTACCAGCCTGAGCCCACTCACGGCAGAGGTCCTACACACTGGCTCAGCGTTGACCATGCCTTCTCTACAAGAGGAAATCCAGGCTATGCTCAAGGAGGAATTTTCAAGGCTACTTTGTTATGCAGTCTACTGAGGCTTACATGGTGCTTGTGCCAGCCTCAGCCCAGCCCAAGGATACATTCAACAGCAGTCACGGCATAAGTACTGCACACTGGCTCAGCGTTGACTGTCAGGGGCATCATGGACCCGACCAATGTATACATCAACATCAGCAAAGGAACTCTCCTGGTTCAGGGACATATCTATCTTGATGCTCTTCTATGCAGAGCTGATGCTCTAGTAGACACACTTTTCCACATACCTCCCAAGATGATCACTTTGAAGAGTCAGACTCGGACCTCTCCTGGGAGTTGAAACAAGAACCACATGACCTCTCATCTCAGCTGAGGACTCTTTCAGCATTTGATCTGAAACTTTTTAGCCACTTGAAAAACATACATGTTCCCCAGAACATATATCCTTTCCTGGTCTTGTCCGTGAGATGGCCCAGGCCATACCTTTCAAATTGTAGACTGAAGAGGAACTTTGTTCAGAGCTCTTTGACATTCAAGATGATGACTCTGCTCCTAGAGAAAGAATCATTGTCCCTCTTCATACAGTTATTGAAAGATGCTCTTTCCAAAAACTGAGAAGCTCCCTTAACAGTTCAGATTGCTCCAAAGAAAATTGACACTATGTACAGGATACAGAAAAACACAATTATCCCATCATACCTTTGTTGTGAGATGCACCTTGAAGTGCACTCACAGTGTGAGATCTAATGCTTCTGCTCCTCCAGGCAGAGAAGCTAGAACCTTAGATGTTTTTGGCAAGTGAACATTGTGGTCCTTCTCCAGGATTTTCTTCTGTGTACACAGAATAGAAATATTTGTTTAGTAGATTTGCATTTATCTCATCATTCTTCACATAGCAGTTCACAGCATCTTTCAGTCTCACAATTTCATTTTTACTCTTCCTCCTTTCACTAGTATACCTGAAAAAATTCTTGTCTCCCCTCCTTACATTTCTAGCCATTTGTACTTCTGCTTTCAACAGATATATATCTCTCTTGGCTTTTTTCAGTTTCATCTGGTATTCCTCTCTGTGGTCCTCATCTTGGGGTTTTCTTTCTTTCTTTTTCTTTTTTTTTTTTAGTTCATGAAATGTAGAAAAATCCAGAACTGGGTGGTATGCATCCCAGAGTTTCTTTTAAAATCAATAATGGTAACGGAAGATTGGAGAGTGGCCAAAGTAACACCAATATCTTTAAAAGGTTCCAGAGGTGATCTGGGAAATTATAGACCGGTGAGCCTGACATTGATGCCGGGCAACATGGTAGAGACTATTATAAAGAACAAAATTACAGAGCATATTCAAACACATGGATTTAGTGAAGGGAAACCTTGCCTCACCAATCTACTACATTTCTTTGAAGGAGTGAACAAACATAGATAAAGGTGAGATGGTCGATATTGTGTATCTGGATTTCTCCGAGGACAAGCAGGCTGCTTGTTCTCACTGATGGGTGACGTCCACGGCAGCCCCTCCAATCGGAAACTTCTCTAGCAAAGTCCTTTGCTAGTCCTCGCGCGCACTGCGCATGCGCGGCCGTCTTCCCGCCCGAAACCGGCTCGAGCCGGCCAGTCTTCTTTTGTCCGCACTCGGTACGGTCGTGTTTCGCCGTGTCGAGCCCCGGAAAGTCGACCTCGCGCGTCCAAATTTATTTTGACGTGTTTTTTTCTTCGGAAAAGTCTTTAAAAGTGTCGGGAAGTGCTCCGGAAACCCCCCCCCCGGGTTTCGTGCCAACCCCTTCCCGTACTTCCAGCTTTTTGCCCCGATAAGTTTTCTTTCGTCGTCGGGGTAGGCCTCTTTTCGGCCTCGGTCGAGATTTTCTCCCTTAAAAATTTTTGGTGCTCTTTTTCCGTCATTTCGGATTTTGATTTCGCCGGCGTGATTTTTCCGCCCATGACATCGAAGCCTTCCAGCGGCTTCAAGAAGTGCACCCAGTGCGCCCGGATAATCTCGCTCACTGATAGACACTCGTCGTGTCTTCAGTGTCTGGGGGCCGAGCACCGCCCTCAGAACTGTAGTCTGTGTTCCCTGCTTCAAAGGCGGACTCAGGTAGCGAGATTAGCCCAGTGGAACGTGTTGTTCTCGGGCTCTTCGTCGGCATCGGCACCGGGATCTTCGAGTGCATCGACGTCGTCAGCGTCCAGACCATCTTCCTCGGCCGCCACTGCATCGAGTGCATCGAGGCATCGGGCCTCTGCATCGGCGCCAAGGTATCGGGCGACTGCATCGACGTCGGTGGTACCGGGACCTTGTCTGCTGATGTCGTCGGACGGTGGTGCGTCGTCAGGAGTGCAGGTGAGGGCTGTCCATTCCCCTGCTGGTGGCGGTGAGCCTTCGGGTGGGTCTCCTCCTACCCTGAGGGCTCCTGCGGTACAGCCCCCCCGAGACCGACCTCCTTCGGCCTCGGCCCCGAGGAAGCGACGGCTGGATTCTACGTCCTCCTCGTCGGTGCCGGGGAGCTCCGGTGACATGCTTCGGAAGAAGTCGAAGAAGCATCGACACCGGTCGCCTCCCCACGTCGGCACCGAGAGCTCTGGGTCGCCGAGGGAGTCGGCACCCAGCAGGCATCGGCACCGAGAGGACCGCTCACCCTCTGTTCAGGAGGTGTCGATGCGCTCCACTCTGGACAGCCCGGAACAGCCTCCTCGCCCGGAACAGGTTCTGACGTCGACGCCTGCATCGACCTCTTTGCCTTTCTCTGCAGCCGCTCTGAACGAGAGCCTCCGGGCCGTTCTCCCAGAGATTCTGGGAGAGCTGTTGCGCCCTACCCCTCCGGTACTGGCGGTGCTTGCGCCTCCGGTACCGTCGAGCGTGGCGCCGGCTGGCCCATCGCCCGGGGTGAGGTCCCCGACGTCGGTACCGCGTGCGGTGCCGACTGCGGCCACCTCCCAGGAGGGCTCCCCGACTACGTCGGCGGAGGGAGCTTCGCCGATGCGGGCGAGGGAGTCTACCTCTCGACGCCCCCATTGTGGACGTGGCTCCACGGAGTCGAGCCGGGCGAGGTTGCAGACACAGGTTCGTGAACTTGTGTCTGACACCGAGGGTGAGGCCTCGTGGGAGGAAGAGGAAGACCCCAGATATTTCTCGGACGAGGAGTCTGAGGGTCTTCCTTCTGATCCTACTCCCTCTCCTGAAAGGCAGCTTTCTCCTCCTGAGAGTCTGTCTTTCGCTTCCTTTGTCCGGGAGATGTCTACGGCCATCCCCTTCCCGGTGGTTGTGGAGGACGAGCCCAGGGCTGAAATGTTTGAGCTCCTGGACTATCCTTCTCCACCTAAGGAAGCGTCCACTGTTCCCTTGCACCATGTCCTAAAAAAGACATTGCTTGCGAACTGGACCAAGCCACTAAGTAATCCCCACATTCCCAAGAAGATCGAGTCCCAGTACCGGATCCATGGGGACCCAGAGCTGATGCGCACCCAGTTGCCTCATGACTCTGGAGTTGTGGATTTGGCCCTAAAGAAGGCTAAGAGTTCTAG
The DNA here is from genome assembly GCF_901765095.1 of Microcaecilia unicolor. NCBI lineage: Eukaryota > Metazoa > Chordata > Amphibia > Gymnophiona > Siphonopidae > Microcaecilia > Microcaecilia unicolor. The sequence continues at coordinate 159,334,799 of NC_044041.1, forward strand.
GGAGCATGCTTCGGCGCCCCCGGGCAAAGACTCTAGAACCTTAGACTCCTTTGGGAGGAAGGCCTACCATTCTTCTATGCTCGTGGCCAAAATTCAGTCGTACCAGCTCTACACGAGCATACATATGCGGAACAATGTGCGGCAGTTGGCGGGCTTGGTTGATGCCCTTACCCCTGAGCAGGCCAAGCCTTTTCAGGAGGTGGTCAGGCAGCTGAAGGCGTGCAGAAAATTCCTGGCCAGAGGGGTGTATGACACCTTTGATGTTGCGTCCAGGGCCGCTGCTCAAGGTGTGGTGATGCGCAGGCTCTCATGGCTGCGTGCCGCCGACCTGGAGAATAGACTCCAGCAGCGGATTGCGGACTCTCCTTGCCGTGCGGATAACATTTTTGGAGAGAAGGTCGAACAGGTGGTAGAGCATCTCCACCAGCGGGACACCGCATTCGACAAGTTCTCCCGCCGGCAGCCTTCAGCATCTACCTCTACAGGTAGAAGATTTTTTGGGGGAAGGAAGACTGTTCCCTATGCTTCTGGTAAGCGTAGGTAAAATCCTCCTTCTCGACGGCCTGCGGCCCAGGCTAAGCCCCAGCGCGCTCGCTCTCGTCAGCAGCGTGCGCCTCAGCAAGGCCCCGCGGCTCCCCAGCAAAAGCAAGGGGCGAGCTTTTGACTGGCTCCAGCAGAGCATAGCCGACATCCAAGTGTCAGTGCCGGGCGACCTGCCAGTCGGGGGGAGGTTGAAAGCTTTTCACCAAAGGTGGCCTCTCATAACCTCCGACCAGTGGGTTCTTCAAATAGTCCGGCAAGGATACACCCTCAATTTGGCCTCAAAACCTCCAAATTGTCCACCGGGAGCTCAGTCTTACAGCTTCCAGCACAGGCAGGTACTTGCAGAGGAACTCTCCGCCCTTCTCAGCGCCAATGCGGTCGAGCTCGTGCCATCCGGGCAAGAAGGGCTGGGATTCTATTCCAGGTACTTCCTTGTGGAAAAGAAAACAGGGGGGATGCGTCCCATCCTAGACCTAAGGGCCCTGAACAAATATCTCGTAAAAGAAAAGTTCAGGATGCTTTCCCTGGGCACCCTTCTCCCCATGATTCAGCAAAACGATTGGCTATGCTCTCTGGACTTGAAGGATGCCTACACACACATCCCGATACTGCCAGCTCACAGACAGTATCTGCGATTTCAGTTGGGCACACGCCACTTCCAGTACTGTGTGCTACCCTTTGGGCTCGCCTCTGCGCCCAGGGTGTTCACAAAGTGCCTAGCTGTGGTAGCAGCGGCACTTCGCAGGCTGGGGGTGCACGTGTTCCCATATCTCGACGATTGGCTGGTGAAGAACACATCCGAGGCAGGAGCCCTGCAGTCCATGCAGATGACTATTCGCCTCCTGGAGCTACTGGGGTTTGTGATAAATTATCCAAAGTCCCATCTTCTCCCAGTGCAGAAACTCGAATTCATAGGAGCTCTGCTGGATTCTCGGACGGCTCGCGCCTACCTCCCAGAGACGAGAGCCAACAACTTGTTGTCCCTCGTCTCGCGGGTGCGAGCGTCTCAGCAGATCACAGCTCGGCAGATGTTGAGATTGCTGGGCCACATGGCCTCCACAGTTCATGTGACTCCCATGGCCCGCCTTCACATGAGATCTGCTCAATGGACCCTAGCCTCCCAGTGGTATCAGGCTGCTGGGGGTCTAGAAGACGTGATCCACCTGTCCACGAGATTTCTCGAATCCCTGTATTGGTGGACAATCTGGTCCAATTTGACTCTGGGACGTCCTTTCCAAATTCCTCAGCCACAAAAAGTGCTGACAACGGATGCGTCTCTCCTGGGGTGGGGAGCTCATGTGGATGGGCTTCACACCCAAGGAAGCTGGTCCCTCCAGGAACGCGATCTGCAGATCAATCTTCTGGAGTTGCGAGCGATCTGGAACGCTCTGAAGGCTTTCAGAGATCGGCTGTCCCACCAAATTATCCAAATTCAGACAGACAACCAGGTTGCCATGTATTACGTCAACAAGCAGGGGGGCACCGGATCTCGCCCCCTGTGTCAGGAAGCCGTCAGCATGTGGCTCTGGGCTCGCTGTCACGGCATGGTGCTCCAAGCCACATACCTGGCAGGCGTAAACAACAGTCTGGCCGACAGGTTGAGCAGGATTATGCAACCTCACGAGTGGTCGCTCAATTCTCGCGTGGTGCGACAGATCTTCCAGGTGTGGGGCACCCCCTTGGTGGATCTCTTCGCATCTCGAGTGAACCACAAAGTCCCTCAGTTCTGTTCCAGGCTTCAGGCCCACGGCAGACTGGCATCGGATGCCTTCCTCCTGCACTGGGGGGAGGGTCTGCTGTATGCTTATCCTCCCATACCTCTGGTGGGGAAGACTTTGTTGAAAGTCAAGCAAGATCGAGGCACCATGATTCTGATTGCTCCCTTTTGGCCGCGTCAGATCTGGTTCCCTCTTCTTCTGGAGTTGTCCTCCGAAGAACCGTGGAGATTGGAGTGTTTTCCGACCCTCATCACTCAGGACGAAGGGGCACTTCTGCATCCCAACCTCCACTCTCTGGCTCTCACGGCCTGGATGTTGAGGGCGTAGACTTTGCCTCTTTGGGTCTGTCAGAGGGTGTCTCCCGCATCTTGCTTGCTTCCAGGAAAGATTCCACTAAGAGGAGTTACTTCTTCCAATGGAGGAGGTTTGCCGTCTGGTGTGACAGCAAGGCCCTAGATCCTCGCTCTTGTCCTACACAGACCCTGCTTGAATACCTTCTGCACTTGTCTGAGTCTGGTCTCAAGACCAACTCGGTAAGGGTTCACCTTAGTGCGATCAGTGCATACCATTACCGTGTGGAAGGTAAGCCGATCTCGGGACAGCCTTTAGTTGTTCGCTTCATGAGAGGTTTGCTTTTGTCAAAGCCCCCTGTCAAGCCTCCTACAGTGTCATGGGATCTCAATGTCGTTCTCACCCAGCTGATGAAACCTCCTTTTGAGCCACTGAATTCCATCTGAAGTACTTGACTTGGAAGGTCATTTTCTTGGTGGCAGTTACTTCAGCTCGTAGAGTCAGTGAGCTTCAGGCCCTGGTAGCCCAGGCCCCTTACACCAAATTTCATCATAACAGAGTAGTCCTCCGCACTCACCCTAAGTTCCTCCCAAAGGTTGTGTCGGAGTTCCATCTGAACCAGTCAATTGTCTTGCCAACATTCTTTCCCCGTCCTCATTCCTGCCCTGCTGAACGTCAGCTGCACACATTGGACTGCAAAAGAGCATTGGCCTTCTTTCTGGAGCGGACACAGCCCCACAGACAGTCCGCCCAATTGTTTGTTTCTTTTGATCCCAATAGGAGGGGAGTGGCTGTAGGGAAACGCACCATTTCCAATTGGCTAGCAGATTGCATTTCCTTCACTTACGCCCAGGCGGGGCTGGCTCTTGAGGGTCATGTCACGGCTCATAATGTTAGAGCCATGGCTGCGTCGGTAGCCCACTTGAAGTCAGCCACCATTGAAGAGATTTGCAAAGCTGCGACGTGGTCATCTGTCCACACATTCACATCTCATTACTGCCTGCAGCAGGATACCCGACGCGACAGTCGGTTCGGGCAGTCAGTTCTTCAGAACCTGTTTGGGCTTTAGGATCCAACTCCACCCCCCGAGGGCCCTGTTTGTTCTGTTCCAGGCTGCACTCTCAGTTAGTTGGTAAATTTTTTTAGGTCAATCTCAGTTATGTCCTCGCCGTTGCGAGGCCCAATTGACCATGGTTGTTGTTTTGAGTGAGCCTGGGGGCTAGGGATACCCCATCAGTGAGAACAAGCAGCCTGCTTGTCCTCGGAGAAAGCGAATGCTACATACCTGTAGAAGGTATTCTCCGAGGACAGCAGGCTGATTGTTCTCACAAACCCGCCCGCCTCCCCGTTGGAGTTGTGTCTTCCCTTGAAGTGTATTGTCTTGCTACATACTGGACTGGCCGGCTCGAGCCGGTTTCGGGCGGGAAGACAGCTGCGCATGCGCGGTGCGTGCGGGCGCGCGAGGACTAGCAAAGGACTTTGCTAGAGAAGTTTCCGATTGGAGGGGCTGCCGTGGACGTCACCCATCAGTGAGAACAATCAGCCTGCTGTCCTCGGAGAATACCTTCTACAGGTATGTAGCATTCGCTTTATAAAAGGTATTTGACAAAGTACCTCATGAAAGACTCCAGAGGAAATTGGAGAGTCATGGGATAGGATGTAGTGTTCTATTGTGGATTAAAAACTGGTTAAAAGGTAGAAAAGACAGTAGGGTTAAATGATCAGTATTCGCAATGGAGAAAGATAGTGCAGTTCCCCAGGTGTCTGTGCTGGGACCTCTGCTTTTTAGCATATTTATAAATGATCTAGAGTTGGGATTAACTAGTGAGGTAATTACATTTACTGACTACACAAAGTTATAAAAAGTTAAATCACAAGAGGATTGTGAAAAATTACAAGAGGACCTTAGGAGACTGTGCATCAAAATGGCAGTTGACGTTTAATGTAAGCAAGTGCAAAGTGATGCATGTGGGAAAGAGGAACCCGAAATACAGATATGTGATGCAAGGTTCCATATTAGGAGTCACCATCCAGGAAAGGGATCTAGGTGACACCGTTGATGATATGTTGAAACCCTCTGCTCAATGTGGGGAGGAGCCTAAGAAAGCAAATAGAAATTTAGGTATTATTTAGGAAAGGAATGGAAAACAAAAATGAGGACGTTGTAATGCCTCTGTATCACGCTCCATGGTGCGACCACATCTCAAATACTGTGTGCAGTTCTGGTCACCTCATCTCAAAAATGATATAGTAGAATTTGAAAAGGTGCAGAGAAGGTAAACGCAAATGATAAAGGGGATGGGACGACTGTCCTATGAGGAAAGGCTAAAGCAGCTAGGGCTCTTCAGCTTGGAGTAAAGACGGCTGAGGGGAGATATGATAGAGGTCTATAAAGTAATGAGTGGAATGGGTAGATGTGAATTGCTTGTTTACTCTTTCCAAAAATACGAGGACTAGGGGGCACACAATGAAGCTACAAAGTAGTAAATTTAAAACAAATTAGAGAAAATACTTCTGCACGTAATGTGTAATTAAACTCTGGAATTCATTGCCAGCGAATGTAGTAAAAGCAGTTAGCTTAGCAGGGTTTAAAAACATTTGGCTAGCTTCCTAAAAGAGAAGTCTGTAAGCCATTATTAAGATGGACTTGGGGAAACTTCACTGCTTAGTTCTAGGATAAGTAAGATCTTGCCAGGTACTTGTGACCTGGGGTGGCCACTGTTGGAAACAGTATGCTGGGATTGAAGGACCTTCGGTCTGTCCCAGTATGACAACACTTATGTTATTATAATCTACCTAGATTTCAGCAAAGCCTTTGACACGGTTCCTCATGGGAGGGTCTTGAATAAACTTGACAGGCTGAAGATAGGATCCAAAGTGGTGAACTGGATTAGGAACTGGTTGACAGGCAGATGCCAGAGGGTGCTCATTAATGAAATTCACTCGGAGGAAGGAAAGTTGATTAGTGGAGTGCCTCAGTGATATGTGCTGTTCAATATATTTGTGAGCAACATTGCCAAATGGTTAGATGGTAAGGTTTGCTTTTTGCAGATGATACCAAGATTTGAAACAGATTGGACATTCCGAAGGAAGTGGAAAACATGAAAAAGGATCTGCAAAAGTTAGAAGAATGGTCTAATGCAGGGGCGTAGCCAAACCTTGAGGTGGGAAGGGACCAGAGCCCAAGGTGGGGGGGGGGGGGGCACATTTTGGTCGCCACCACCCACTGCCGCCACTGTAACATCTTGGCTGGTGGAGGTCCCCATCCCCTGCCAGCTGAAGCATCGCCACCACAAATACCTTGGCTGGCAGGGATCCCCAACCCCCGCCAGACTTCATCCCATGCTGGTCTCGCACCGCCACAATGCCTGCCCTGCTCTCTCTTTCCCTCACATACGGCATGCTCAGTTTCTCTAAAAGGAGCATGCCCGATGTGAGGGGAAGAGAGAGCAGGGTAGGCAATGCGGTGGCGCCACCGTAGACCAGCACTAAATGAAGTCTTCAGCTAGCGGGGGTTGGGGACCCCTGCCAGCCAACCAGGGACACAGAGCAAATTTGGGGGGGCCCAGGCTCCCTTGGCCCCACCTAGCTACACCACAGGTCTAATGTTTGGCAATTAAAATTGAATGGAAAGAAGTGCAGAGTGAAGTACTTAGGGAGTAGAAGTTCAAGGGATCCGTATTTGTTAGGTGGTGAGAGGCTGATATGCACGGTCAGGGTGAAGGATCATGGGATGATAGTATCTGACGATGAAACAGTGTGACAAGATGGTGACTGTAGCCAGAAGGATGCTAGGCTGTTTAGAGAGAGTTGTAACCTGCACAATAAAGGAGGTATTGATGCCCCTGAACAAGTTGTTGGTGAGGCCCTACTTGGAGTACATTGTGTTCAGTTTTGGAGGCCATAACTTGCTAAAGATGTAAGAAGACTTAAAGCGGTACAGAGGAAGGCAACAAAAATGGTATGGGACTTGCGCCAAAAGATGTATGAGAAGAGACTAGAATACCTGAATATGTATACCCTAGAAGAGAGAAGGGACAGGGGAGATACGATACAGACGTTTAAATACATGAAAGGTATTAATATAGAAACAAATGTTTTCCAGAGAAGAAAAAATGGTAAAACTAGAAGACATAAATTGAGTTTTCGGGGTGGAAGACAGGAGTAATGTCAGAAAATTATTTTTCACGGAGAAGGTGGTTGATGCCTGGAATTACCTCCTGAGGTAGGTGGTGGAGAAAAAAAATGGCAGAATTAAAAAAGGCTTGGGAAGAACACAGAGGATCTCTAATTAGAATATGAATGGCTTGTCAGTGGTGCTTAAATGGCAACTCTGGCTGTTAAAACTAAGGCTGGTGCTGGGCTGTGTCCCGCATATAGCAATCCAGACTGGATGGCCTGTTCAGGTTTTTATCTGTCATCACTTACTATGTTACATATGTTGCTATGGGGCTCATTTTCAAAGCACTTAGACTTGTCGAAGTTGACAACTTATTCGATGGCAAGTCAAGGAGGTGACCTACCTGATTAAAAAGCATACAGATACCATTAAAACTCTCTCCCAACCTCAGTCTTCTACCTCTTCTTCTTCTAGAAGATATTCAGGAGGACTTAGATGCTTTAGTTACTACAGCTCTAAGCGTTGTTATGCTCCAACTGCTTCTACTTTTCAGAGGTCTGCGTCCCAGCGCTCATGCCCGCTGTACTAGGCTGCGCATTTGGTTTGCTATTCTCTATACATGTTACAAAATGTTACAGGCAAAAAAATTCAACAGGAATTAGAAAGAATTAAAAGTCTTTAATTACTCACCCACCAGCACAGCATCAGATATCAGTTGTAAAGTTATAACAAACTTACAAAATTTAACATCAGTACCTCTGGTAATTATAAGTAATTAGACTAATTACTTAAAGAAGAGAAAAAGAAGGAAGGAGAGTTTCTCCGAGGACAAGCAGGCTGCTTGTTCTCACTGATGGGTGACGTCCAACGGCAGCCCCAGGACCGGAGAATTTCCCTAGCAATATAAGTTTGCTACCCTCGCTCTCCCGTGCGCACTGCGCATGCGTGACCGTCTTCCCGCCTGCAGCGCGAGCGTGCTCCTCAGTCTTGTTTTTTTCCGCAGCTTGGGACGCTGCTTTGCTGCTGTTCTCTGCCCCAGAGACCTCCTCACTGCGGTTCTACACTTCTTTCGTGAGTTTTCGCCGTATTTCGGCTCTTTTTTCGAGTCTTCTCGATTTCTTCCGTCTTTTTAAACAAAAAAAAAGTTTCTTCTTCCTTTATTTTTCTGTAGAACATTTTGTTCCCGCTAAGTTTTCTTTTCTTTTTCATTAGCAGCCATTTTGGGCTGCCCGTACGGGTCTTTTTCCCTTTTTCCTTTTGGTGCTACTTTGTCAGGCACCATCGCGTTCGACCTCGCCGGCGTGATTTTTCCGCCCATGTCCGCGAAGCCTACCAACGGCTTCAAAAGGTGTACACGGTGCAGCCAGACCATTTCGCTCACTGACAGACACGTTTCGTGTCTTCAGTGTTTGGGAGCTGATCATCGTCCCAACGCCTGTACGCTGTGCCTCCAGTTAAAGAAGAGGACTCAGGCGGCGAGATTGGCTCAGTGGAACTCTTTTTTCGGAGCCAGGTCCGGTCTTTCGGTATCGACGGAGCCAGCGGTACCAAGGTCATCGCAGGTATCGATGTCGGTATCGGAGGGTGCATCGACGTCCGGCGCGCAGGTGAGGGCTGTCCAGTAGTCCCATGCTGATAGCAGTGAACTATCGAGCGGGTCTCCACCTCTCGAGGGCTCCTGTTCTGCAGGCCCCCCCGGGATCGACCTTCTTCGGACCCGGCCCCAAGGAGATGTGTGGATTCCACGTCCTCCTCTTTGGTACCGGAGGGTACCGTTGGCATGCTTCGAGCGAAGGCTAAGAAGCATCGTCATCAGTCACCTTCCCGTCACGGTACCGAGAGCTCCGGGACGCCAAAGGATTCGGCACCCGAGAAGCGCCGACGCTGGGAGGACCGCTCGCCCCCCCCCCATTCAGAGGTGCGCTCTACTCCGGACAGCCCGGTACCGCCTCTGCGCTCCAGGCAGGTTCTGACATCGTCGCCTGTACTGGCTCCCTTGCCTTTCTCTACAGCCACACTGAACGAGAGCCTCCGGGCCATTCTACCAGAGATTCTGGGAGAGCTGTTGCGACCATCTCCGGTACCCTCGGTGTTTGCGCCGTCAGTACCATCTATTTTGGTACCGCCGGTGCTTGTGCCATCGGTACCGTTGAGAGAAGTGGCAGTAGGCTCCTCGCCCGTGGTGAGGTCTCATACGCCGGTACCGCTTGCGGTGCCTGTATCGGCTGCCACCCAGGTTGACTCCCCGCCGATGTCGTTGGAGGAAGCTTCATCGCCTGCAGCACGGGAGTCTTCCTCTCGATACCATCACGAAGGACATCGTTCCTCGGCGTCAAGGCGGGCCCGGCTTCGGACTGAAGTTCATGAACTCATGTCCGATACCGAGGGGGAGGACTCGTGGGAAGCAGAGGCAGCGCTGCGTATGCCTTGTAGCGCTATAGAAATGCTAAATAGTAGTAGTAGTAGTAGTAGTACACCAGATTTTTCTCTGACGAGGAGTTTTGTGGTCTTCCCTCTGATCCTATTCCCTCACCCGAGAGGAAGCTTTCTCCCCCGGAGAGTCTTTCCTTCACCTCATTTATCCGGGAAATGTCTACGGCTATTCCCTTCCCTATGGAGACTGAGGATGAGCCCAGGGCTGAGATGTTCGAGGTCCTGGACTATCCATCACCTCCTAAGGAATCGTCCACTGTTCCTCTTCATAATGTCCTCAAACAGACATTGATGACGAACTGGGCGAAACCATTAACTACTCCCCACATTCCCAAGAAGATTGAGTCCCAGTACCGAATCCACGGGGATCCAGAGTTGATGAAGACCCAATTGCCTCATGACTCTGGTGTAGTGGATTTGGCCGTTAAGAAGGCCAAGAGTTCTAGGGATTACACCTCAGCACCCCCGGGCGTGAATCTAGAACTATGGATTCTTTTGGGCAGAAGGCCTACCATTGTGCTATGCTCGTGTCCAAAATTCAGTCTTACCAGCTCTTCACGAGCATTCACTTGCGGAACAATGTGCGGCAGTTGGCGGACTTGGTTGATAAGCTCCCGTCGGAGCAGGCCAAGCCGTTTCAGGAGGTGGTCAGGCAGCTGAAGGCGTGTCGTAATTCCTGTCCAGGGGTGCTTACGATACTTTTGATTTTGCATCCAGGGCTGCTGCTGAAGGTATGCACAGACTCTCATGGCTGCGTGCCACTGACCTGGACAGTAGAGTCCAGAAGCGTGTGGCGGATGCCCCTTGCCAGGGGGATAACATTTTTGGCGAGAAAGTCGATCAGGTGGTAGAACAGTTCCACCAGCGGGACACTGCTTTCGACAAACTCTCCCACCGGGCGCCTTCAGCATCTACCTCAACTGGTAGACGTTTTTATGGGGGAAGGAAGAATGCTCCCTACACTTTTAATAAGCGTAGGTACAATCCACCTTCCCGACAGCCTGCTCAGGCTAAGATCCAGCGCGCTCGTTCTCATCAACAGCGTGCGTCTCCACAGGCCACTGCAGCTCCCCAGCAAAAGAAAGGGACGGGCTTTTGACAGGCTCCAGTGCAGCATAGCCGAGATCAAAGTGTCTGTGCCGGACGATCTGCCGGTTGGGGGGAGGCTAAAATTTTTTCACCAAAGGTGGCCTCTTATAACCTCCGATCAGTGGGTTCTTCAAATAGTCCGGTTCAGATACTCCCTCAATTTGACATCAAAACTGCCAAATTGCCCACCGGGAGCTCAGTCCTTCAGCTCCCACCACAAGCAGGTACTTGCAGAGGAACTCTCCGCCCTTCTCAGCGCACATGCGGTTGAGCCCGTGCCACCGGGGCAGGAAGGGCAGGGATTCTATTCCAGGTACTTCCTTCTGGAAAATAAAACAGGGGGGATGCATCCCATCCTAGACCTAAGGGCCCTGAACAAATATCTGGTCTGAGAAAAGTTCAGGATGCTTTCCCTGGGCACCCTTCTTCCCATGATTCAGAAAAATGATTGGCTATGCTCTCTGGACTTAAAGGATGCTTACACTCACATTCCGATACTGGCAGCTCACAGACAGTATCTTCGATTCCATCTGGGAACATGACATTTTCAGTATTGTGTGCTACCCTTTGGTCTCGCCTCTGCACCCAGAGTGTTCACAAAATGCCTGGCTGTAGTAGCGGCGTCTCTACGCAGACTGGGAGTGCACGTGTTCCCTTATCTCTACGATTGGCTGGTGAAGAACACCTCAGAGGCAGGAGTTCTACAGTCAATGTAGATGACTATTCAACTCCTGGAGCTACTAGGGTTTGTGATAAATTACCCAAAGTCCCACCTTCTTCCAGTACAAAGACTAGAATTCATAGGAGCTCTGCTGGACTCCCGGACGGCTTGTGCCTACCTTCCCAAGCCAAGGGCCGACAATCTCCTGGCTCTTGTCTCTTGGGTACGGGCTTCTCAGCAGATCACAGCTCGGCAGATGTTGAGATTGCCCGGCCACATGGCCTCCACAGTTTATGTGACTCCCATGGCCCGTCTCCACATGAGATCAGCTCAATTTACCCTAGCTTCCCAGTGGTACCAAGCTGCGGGGGATCTAGAAGACGCAATCCGACTGTCCACGAGTTTTCTCCAATCCCTGCATTGGTGGACAGTTCGATCCAATTTGACCCTGGGACATCCCTTCCAAATTCCTCAGCCACAAAAAGTGCTGACTATGGATGCATCTCTCCAGGGGTGGGGAGCTCATGTCGATGGGCTTCACACCCAAGGGAGTTGGTCCCTCCAGGAAAAACGATTTTAGATCAATCTTCTGGAGTTCCGGGCAGTCTGGAACGCTCTAAGGGCTTTCAGGGATCGGCTGTCCCATCAAATTATCCATGTTCAGACAGACAATCAAGTTGCCATGTATTACATCAACAAACAGAGGGGCACCGGATCTCGCCCCCTGTGTCGGGAAGCCGTCCAGATCTGGCTTTGGGCTTGACGTTACGGCATGTTTCTCCAAGCCACTTATCTGGCAGGCGTAAACAACAGTCTGGCCGACAGATTGAGCAGGATAATGCAACCTCACGAGTGGTCACTCAATTCCAGAGTGGTACGCCAGATCTTCCAAGCGTGGGGCACCCCCTTGGTGGATCTCTTTGCTACTCGAGTCCAACCACAAGGTCCCTTAGTTCTGTTCCAGGCTTCAGGCCCACGGCAGGCTAGCATCAGATGCCTTTCTCCTTCATTGGGGGGAGGGCCTCCTGTATGCTTATCCTCCCATACCTTTGGTGGGGAAGACTTTACTGAAACTCAAGCAAGATCATGGAACCATGATTCTGATTGCACCCTTTTGGCCCCGTCAGATCTGGTTCCCTCTTCTTCTGGAGTTGTCCTCCAAAGAACCATGGAGATTGGAGTGTTTTCCAACCCTCAGAACGAGGGGGCGCTTCTGAATCCCAACCTCCTGTCTCTGGCTCTCACGGCCTGGATGTTGAGAGCGTAGACTTTGCCTCCTTGGGTCTGTCAGAGGGTGTCTCCCGTGTCTTACTTGCTTCCAGAAAAGATTCCACTAAGAAGAGTTACTTCTTTTTTTGGAGGAGGTTTATCATCTGGTGTGACAGCAAGGCCCTAGATCCTCGCTCTTGTCTTACACAGACCCTGCTTGAATACCTTCTACACTTGTCTGAGTCTGGTCTCAAGACCAACTCTGTAAGGGTTCATCTTAGTGCAATTAGTGCTTATCATTACCGTGTAGAGGGTAAGCCGATCTCAGGACAGCCTTTAGTTGTTCGCTTCATGAGAGGTTTGCTTTTGTCAAAGCCCCCCATCAAACCTCCTACAGTGTCATGGGATCTCAATGTCGTTCTCACCCAGCTGATGAAACCTCCTTTTGAGCCCCTGAATTCCTGCCATCTGAAGTACTTGACCTGGAAGGTCATTTTCTTGGTGGCAGTTACTTCAGAGTCAGTGAGCTCCAAGCCTTGGTAGCCCATGCTCCATACACCAAATTTCATCATAACAGAGTAGTCCTCCACACTCACCCTGTTCTTACCGAAGGTGGTGTCAGAGTTCCATCTGAACCAGTCAATTGTCTTGCCAACATTCTTTCCCCGTCCTCATACCCGCCATGCTGAGCATCAACTGCCCACATTGGACTGCAAGCGAGCATTGGCCTTCTATCTGGAACAGACAAGCCCCCAGAGACAGTCCACCCAATTGTTTGTTTCTTTTGATCCCAACAACAGGGGTGTGGCTGTTGGGAAACGCACCTTATCCAATTGGCTAGCAGATTGCATTTCCTTCACTTACGCCCAGGCTGGGCTGACTCTTGAGGGTCATGTCACGGCTCATTGTGTTAGAGCCATGGCAGCATCATTGGCCCACTTGAAGTCAGCCACTATTGAAGAGATTTGCAAGGCTGTGATGTTGTCTTCTGTCCACACATTCACATCTCATTACTGCCTACAGCAGGATACCAGACGCGACAGTCGGTTTGGGCAGTCGGTGCTGCAGAATCTGTTTGGGGTTTAGAATCCAACTCCTCCCCTCTAGGCCCATTTTTATTCTGTTCCAGGCTGCACTCTCAGTTAGTTGGTTAAGTTGTTAGATCAATCTCAGTTATGTCGTTGCAAGGCCCAATTGACCATGTTTATTGTTTTGAGTGAGCCTGGGGGCTAGGGATACCCCATCAGTGAGAACAAGCAGCCTGCTTGTCCTCGGAGAAAGCAAAAGCTACATACCTCTAGAGGGTATTCTCCGAGGACAGCAGGCTGATTGTTCTCACAAACCCGCCCTTCGGAGTTGTATCTTCCCTTTCTTTGCTTTTTACTGCACTGAGGAGCATGCTCGCGCTGCACTAGGGAGATTCTCCGGTCCTGGGGCTGCCGTTGGACGTCACCTATCAGTGAGAACAATCAGCCTGCTGTCCTCGGAGAATGCCCTCTACAGGTATGTAGCTTTCGCTTTATTCCTTTATTCGGGGAAAACAGGCCATTTGGACGGATCTGAAACTCTCTTTCCAAACATGCCTAGTTTTTCAGAGTTTCTTTGTCTGCAGTGTGGTTTTATAGGCTGTGGTGAGCATCCACCTCTCCTCTGCCCAATCATAGATGCTGCATATGTGCTGGAGACTTGTAATTGGGTCTTTCATATGTGCTGGAGGCTTGCAATTGGTGTCCTTGCCATACCTCTTCTCAATAAATTACATTTGTAACAAGTTATACCAGGTAGCTGAGTTGCCCTTAGCAACATGAGGCCCCATCAGAGCTTGTGACCAGCCAGAAATTCCTGCATGTGGCTGACAGTAAAGAAAGATGGGGGATGGGAAATAGTGCAGCATACCTGAAGTAGACACCACGTCAGCAGTGGGGTTAGAAGTCACAAGCCCCTCAGTGTAAACAGTAACCCAAGTTTTGACTCCTTCCCAAACAACATTACCATCGTTTAGTTGTCTGTATCAAGATTTGTAGTAAATTATCCCAAGTCACATCTTCAACTAGTTCAGACCTTGCAGTTCATTGGGACTCTCCTGGACTCTATTAAAGGATGAGCCTTTTTCCCACAATGGAGGGTAGATACTGTAATGAATCTCTCTGCTCATATTTCAAGTTATAAGCAAGTTTCTACTTGTCAGATGCTTTGTCTACTCAGCCACATGGCTTCAACAGTCTATGTAACACCATTGGCTTGGCTCCACTTCCAAATACCTCAGTGGTTACGCTCCTCTCAGTGGCCTCAAGCCACATGCCGCTCTCAGCCCATATTCGGATTACCGCACAACTGCGCCATTCTCTACAGTGGTGGATGGTTCCACAGAATCTCATCCGGGGAATTCTGTTTCAACCTCCTCCACATCACAAAGTTCTCACCATGGAAATCTCGATGATTGGTTTAGGTGCTCATTTTGATGGCCTTCATACTCAGGGTTCTTGATCCCTGTAGGAGAAACGGCATTATGTCAATCTCCTGGAATTACGAGCAGTTTGGATCACCCTCTAAATTTTCCAGGATCGCCTCTTCAATCAGACAGTTCTCGTTCACACAGACAGCCAGGTTGTGATGTATTATCTGAACAAACAAGGGGGAACAGGTTCTTTTCTCCTCTATCAACAAGCAATCCAGATATGGACTCGGGCAACTTCTCAAAACATTTCTATAAGGGCCGTTTAGCTAGTCAACAAGCAGAATGCTGTGGCAGACAAATTGAGCAGAGTCCTTCAGCCTCAAGAGTGGTCTCTCAGTATGCTTTTGGCTTGTTGAATCTTCCAGCAGTGGGGGACCCCAGTGATAGACCTCTTTGCTTCAACTCAGAACAACAAGCTTCCCATAGACGGTCGGTAGCCCAACTGTTTGGGGAGGCTAAAGGGGGCGGAGCTTACCTCCATACGCTCCGTGGCAGCGACGTCAATGAAGAAAAAGACACTACAGGCTTGCCGCCAGCTTCTCCCTTCTCTCTGCACACAGTGTCCCGCCCTCGCGGAAACAGGAAATGCATCACCGCAGAAGGCGGGACACTGTGTGCAGAGAGAAGGGAGAAGCTGGCGGCGAGCCTGTAGTCTTTTTCTTCATTGACGTCGCTGCCACGGAAATAAAAGATCAAAATGCGCGGGGCGGGGGTGGGCTACATCACAAGCGGAAGTCCACGATTGGGCTGGGGAGGCTTAGCCTCCCCAAGCCTCTTATACGGGGCACCTATGAAGCTTCCCCACTTCTGCTCCAGTCTCTGTGCTCCCAACCATTTAGCCCCAGATGCCTTCCTTCTTTATTGGGGAACAGATCTTTTATATGCCTTCCCCCCACCCCCACTTCCATTCATTGGGGAAACTTCTAAAGCTTCATCAAGACCAAGGGACCATGATCTTAATTGCTCCCTACCGACCACAACAGATCTGGTTCCCTCTTCTCATAGAGTTGTCATCCAAAGAACTGTTGAGGTTTGATTCCTTTCCAGCCCTGATAACACAGATCAAGGGGTCCCTCCTGTATCCAGACCCCCACTCTCTGGCTCTAATTGCATGGTTCTTGATGACACAGACTTATCTTCTTTAGATCCTCCGGACAACATCTCTAGGATACTCTTACCCTCTGGGAAGCCTTCTACACAGAAATGTTACCGTTTCAAGTGCAAAGGATTTTCCCTCTGGTGTACAACCAGAGCACTCAAACCTACTATGTGCTCTCTTCCTTCCTCATCTTTCTAATTCTGGCCTCAAAATGAAAAGAGTACACGAGTGCTATTAGTGCTTACCATTTAAAGGTTGATAATAATCCAGTTTCTGATCATCCCTGGATAGTTAGATTCATGGAAGGTTTATTTTATACCAAACTTCCTCGGGTAGTGTGAGATCTTAATGTCATCCTCACAGCTGTCATGAAACCTCAATTTGAACCACTCCATTCCTGT